>NC_141370.1:3900855-4439306 GCF_963921425.1 Dryas octopetala
CTCCACTAGGGCCTCGAACACTCATGTTTTCCAACAAGAACAGTTTGATTTTTATTTCAAGTGATACTTGGCGTGTGTAAGTGTCAATTAACCTATAACCAACAAACTAATCGAGTTACCTACAAGTCAGCACACTAGGGTTGTCTTATTACCAACTGAGCTTGCATTGACTTCCTAGCTTCATTTACTACTCGAGACTGAAACTAGGTGATGTAAGTGTAGTTTGCACTTCTCAGTTAACAACAATATCAACAAGAAGGGGTGAGTGTTTACCTGCATTTACCTAAGGTTTGGTGTTCAAGAGAAGGAGAAGTCCCCTTGGAGTGAGATACATATTTGGACTTTCCATGATCAAGGCTTATAAGATTTCCATGCAAGAAGTGGAAGTATTTGTGCATGCGTAATAAACACCTAAGAAAAAAAGATTGTTGAGAAAGAACCTAAGAAGTCTACAAGACTCTTTGCCTCAAACTCGAAATCATTACACTCACTACACTATCACTCCAATTCAAATTCATTGCCTTTTCGAATGTGACCTCTTTGTGAATGAAAGTATTATACTTGATGTATTGCATGACTCATTCATTTCAGGTGCAATTTGCTTTTTGGGTTTACTCTATATGATGTGTTATGTGGAAACCAACTGTTATATTTCTTTTTATTATTGACGTTTCATGTTTCTCTCTCTCTCTCTCTCTCTCTCTCTCTATATATATATATATAATCTCTGTGTGTGTCTGTGTGTCAATACCTGACCCTGTAAGCCTCAGATTTGGACTATATTTTATGAGTTGTCGATCTTTCTCTATTTTTCTATAGTAGGGCTATGACCTCAGTTATGATATAATGTCCTGTGCAATGTTTAGAGTTATACTCTTGTTTGAATTCCTTGTTATTGTATCAACTTTAGTGGATGTGGCCTCTTTGTGAATTAAAGTATTATACTTGATGTATTGCATGACTCATTCATTTCAGGTGGAAATTGCTTTTGGGTTTACTCTATGTGATAGGTTATGTGGAACCGACTTATATTTCTTTTTATTTATTGATGTTCCATTTTTTGCTCTCTCTCTCTCTCTCTCTCTCTCTCTCTCTATATATATATATATATATATATACATATATATATGTGTGTGTGTGTGTGTGTGTGAGTGTATATATATATATATATATATATCTGTGTGTGTGTGTGTGTGTGAATCAATACCTGACCCTGTAAGCCTTAGATTCGTACTATATACTATGAGTACTCAGTAGGGCCATGACCTCAGTTATGATATAATGTCCTGTGCAATGTCGAGAGTTATACTCTTGTTTGCATTCCTTGTCATTGTATCAACTTTAGTTACTCTCTTTGTGCTTATATGTCTTCTATATGGCTGACTAAAACCTTTTCTTTTTGGTGCTTCCATCTGCTTGCACAGATGCATATAAATAATTGTTTCTATTACCTCTTTGAAGTTTTCCATTATCATTACATCTTATGTGCACACCCATTTTGCAGAGAATTCCAACACATGTATGTTTGCACACACAAAACATTCGAAATGTCACACCCTTACACCATACATTATTTGTTGGTCAAGTAATGTTCTCTCTAAAGTTGGAATTTGCAGTTGGTCTACTTGGAATTTCATATATACACAATTAGGTTGCATTGGCGGCTGTGATGAGACTCTTAGACAATTGACGGAAATTTGTGGAACTGGATCTCGGTTGTCAGGTTTGCTTGTCTAAGTAAATAAAATATTTTTTATTTCAAACAAAATGACCAATTTGTATATGAATTGTTGTTACAGATGTTATATTTTGAGTAATCTTTCTACAAAATTCTTGAAGTCTTTCAGTTTCATATCTTATTCCCATCCTTTTCATTTTTCATGGCCCTCCACTGTCTGTACTCTGTAATAAACCAGGAAGTGACCTGCATGGTAGTTTTCTATCAGAGATAGGGCATCATCATGGAGATGATTATCATACCTGCATTGTTTTTATGGTATTAGGATTAATTTTGTAGTTTTCCCCAAAATGGGAGAAACTTTTATTGAAAACAAAGCAGAAATTTGAATTAACATTAGTAAGCCTTGTAGTGGAGTGCAGGTTATAATTGTACACAAAATAGAACTGGTTATAATGATACATAGCTTGGAATGTATAATAAGATAGGGTTAGCTTATAGAGATCAAGTTCTCAGAATCATGAATGTGATAAGACAGTTTTACTTGTAAGAGTGATGCAATCCTAGACGAGAAGTTTGAACAAAATCTGCTGTACTATATCTAATTTTGTAGGTTTCCTATATTCGTCACTGAACAGCATATAAATTTTGGAAGTTGATCATTTAAATTTTTCTATACAGAAAAATCAAATTTTTTTTACTGCAGACAGTTGACTGTCTAGTCCAACTAAAGAGGAGTACTTAGATTCTTTTGTTGTTATATGTATCACCAAATACCAATTTTTTTACTATATGCTTGATATGTTTTTCAGCAAGAGGGCGAGGACCAGCAATGTCCAGTAATGTCCAACAAAGTAATACCAGGCAGGGTGCTTGCATATACTGTCACCAAACAGGGCATTCTTCAGGTGATTGCCCTTCCCAATCTTCAGGTCCTCGAAGTGCTAGGCCTCGAGCTATGAATGTACAAAGTGGTATGACTTCTGAGCTTCCATTTTATTTTATTAGAAGTTATTGCATGGTTAAATATCTGAGACAAGTTATAATCATGGGAGATGGAGCAGACAATGTTATACTGTTAGAGGTGTTGTATTAGCAGTCTTGTGGAACATGTAAATCAAAATGATAGTTATAGAATTTTTAGAACAAGACATTTTTTGAATACTTTATGCTGGTACCAGTGTGAGGGAAGCCTGCAGGGACAATCAACACATGGCTCTTATGGTAGTGATATTTTTTAAACGAATATTACTGAACAGTGGCATTTTTGGGAATGTCTTATTTGGCAGCCAGTGGGATAACATACGAATCATCCCAAAAGATTAAGCTTGCAGGATCTGATATGTTTATTTATTATTTTAAGCTCTTCCCCTAAAATATAGACGTAACACCCTCATAGTCATGTGAGCATAACATACGGAATTTGAAATTTTTTTTGAAGGTATTAGGATTCAAACAGAAGATTTAGTGCTTAAACTTTCACAAAATAAGACATTTATTTTAACACGTTGGGCCCCCCTGTTGTTAAAGTACACCAAGCAGACCTTAGTCCACGCAAAGGCTACACTGATTTTTAGTAAAGCATGATAATTGTTTCAACAGTGTCTGATCCTTGATCCCTGGATTACCCCTGAGCGGCCAGTTGACTGAATTTGTGATTTTGTTGCTCTTCGAGCCCTGCTTGGGCGAACTAATATGCATTCTGATACTGTGTTTATTTAGCAGGACAAATATCAGTCTCATGTAATTCATGTGGGGAACCATGTGCTTTGCGAACTGCTAACACAGCAGCTAACAGGGGAAGAAAATTCTACTCATGTCAGTCACAGGAGTGCACCTTCTTTGTGTATGTACACTATATAAATCTTGAACCTATTATATTTTTCTTATTTTTTTCTTTAAAAGCTGTCAAATAAGACCCCATGGGACTTGTTTTGTTTTGTTTTTCATCGCTTACAAGTCTTATAAAGTCTTATTTTTCAAATTTGTTTCCAAAAGAGTACAACTTATCTCTTTAAAGTAGTTATGATTTGTAAGTTCATTTAAGTAGAAATTTACTTGACATTATATCCAAAATGACCAAAATGAAATAAGCTTTGAGAACATATTCATTCATTTGGAAAAAGAATGGCCAAAATCAAATAAATTTGTCGTACATTAGAAACTAAATTTTAGTCTTGATTTACAATTATTTTTGAACTAATGTTTTGAACTAAATAATTCATTGGTTTTCTTCAAATGAATTTAACTGGATTTTATTACACACAAAAAAAAAAAAAAAAAAAAACTAATGTATAAAATACATTAAACTTTTCCATTTCACGCCAAAGAAATTATTATAATTCTTATTTTAATTTTGCGATTGGAATTATATTTAGCTTTTCAACTTTATTAAAATTGTTTACATATCTGTATTTGGTTTGGATATTAGAAATTAGAGCAAAATGTACATTTTGGTTTTTGTAATAAATATATGTTAGTATAATATTATGACATTTTGGGAAACTATTTTGAAAGGACTCTGGTCTTACAAAAATGTTTTACGAATCAGTAGTCTTTCCTAAGGAAAATTCGAACTGATTTATAATTTTCCATAAAATTATAAATGCTACAGTTTTATCTGGTCACAAGAGTTGATAATAATTGTCACCATCATCATGAATTATTATTTTAGTAAAGACATTAGTTAGGCTTCGGAGGTAGCTACAAGGTTAGAAATAGTGGCCTGCCCTGAGGCAAACTTAGTAGAAGCTTATTATCTCTAGCAGGCATCTGAGGAAACTTTAGGTTTCCCTCTGGAAATGACTTGAGTAGAACATACAATGCATAAATTAAACTGTAGATTAGTTTTAAAGTAAAAACAAGTCTGCAGTTTTATGGAGACCTATCTAGTTACCAGTCTATACACATTACTTCTTGTGCAGGTGGGAGGATAGCCTCAACAATGGCAATGGAGGAAGAGGTTTCCAGCGTGCAAACATTAGTGCCTCAGCATCTAACCCCGGTCGGAGTGGTGGCCACAGTAGAGGCGGCCGGGGTGGAGCTCATGCTGCTGGTGTCACTTTTGTGTCAGCAACTGGTGATCCCATCTCTGGTAGAAGATGTTTTGTTTGTGGAGATCCGTCGCACTTTGCACATGTTTGCCCGAATCGTGGTAACTGATGCACCTCAAATCATATGGGGAGTACGTCATGAGGTATTTTTGTGCTTAAAGATTGATGTCATATCTACTAGATGCAATATCAGCTTAGGTTCCCCTAGTTTTCAATAGTGAGGTTGATGCGTGAGTCAACTGAATTTTCATTTGAATGGAGTAACGTGTAGCCCAGTTGATGAGAAATTTGTTATACATATAGATACCGGAAACAGAAAAAGGTCAGTAATTTTTTTTTTTTTTTAGGAGATGTCAAATTTACCTTGTTTTTACTTATTAAATTATAATTCTTTTTTTTTTTTTTTTTGCCCTTTTTCATTTCGTTCCACTTATTCAAGCACGAGCTGTATTGTGTGTAGCTGGTACTAACCAGCAGTACACCCCCAATATATGATGGGTTGGGCCAGGGTAAGACTCACATAATATTGTTGGTCGGTGTACAGCATTACTAACATATGATAAGATTATTAGATAATGCCTCATAAATGACAACTTTTAAATCCAAAAAATTTATATATTTTAATAACATTTTAAGGATAAAATCACATCATTTTATAAATTGGCATCGAACACATGAATGCTCATGAGTGTTCAAATGCTCTTCGAACGGTTTTTTGCTGTTGTCATGCAGTGCAGTTGCAACAGAGGTAGGAACTAAAGTTTGTAGCAATAGTGAAGTGTAATTGTAGTGCAGTGACAATGAGATGTTCAAACAGGCAGTGTGTATGTAAAACTGTCTTTGAATTTTTAGTATATTTACATAAAAGTTTATGAATAAGCTGAAAAAATGTTTGAAACTCATCAATAATTACGTCTAAAATTATTGGGACTTCTAAAGGCTAAATTTTACTTTCGGTCTTTATAATTTTGGTTAAGTTTTAATTTGATCCATGTAATTTTAATTGTTCTTATTTAGTTATGTGGTTTACAAATTATTACAATTCAACACTAATATTTTTGTCTATTAATTTGTCAAATTTATTGCGATGATGTACTTTGTAAGCCACTACGATTTTGGTCAGGTCATGTACGGCACATATTAGTCATATTAGTCATTCAATGATGATTTTAACAAATTAATGAATGAATATACTAGCGTGTGTTTAATTGGAATGGTTTATAAATTACATAAACAATTAAAAGAAACCAAAAAAGAAAATAGAGGTCCTTTAAATGCATTCCAAATACAGCTGCATTCAAATTTTCAATTCTCTAGTTGCATGCACCAAAGCATCCCTGTCTAAGGAACGAGCTGTGACTTTTTTTTTTTTTTTCCTTCCTTGTTTTTGAATTTTTTCACGTATATTTAAATTTGGAATTTTTTTTTTTAAACAAATCCCAAACAAAGGGTTTTATGGGCAAACAACTCAGGTTTTAGAGAGAAACTTTCCCATAATAGAGAAATGACTGATTTGGTATCTCAACCTAATAACATGATTGTTGGTGCTGACCCCAAATGAAACGACCCGTGTCGCTCCCTAAAAATTTGCATTAGAAAAAAGAAAAAAGGACCTCTAAAAGTTAGAATAGTCAAATTCACAGTCGAGAAACCCTTTTTCTCGGCCTTAAATCAATTATTACATATTCAAGCGGCTAGCCAATTATCTTGGCCGTACGAATCAGGAGACGAGGAATAAAAGTGATGTCACCTAGGAGATAAAGCTTCGAAAAACAGTACAACAAATGTCACTGTCTCAGGCAAAGAAGGACAAGCGTGGCATAAAGGGTAGCTGGTATAGTACAAGATTAGGTGAAGGGCAGAAAAAAGAAAGATGAGATCTCATGTACCCTACACGTGAAACACATATGAAGAGAAACCTAGAAAAACCCTAACCACATGCTTGAGTATAAAAGGAACTTTTAAGAGGCTTTGAAGATCATTAACAACCCCCCAAAAAATCAAACTCGAATCCTAAAAAACCCTTTTCTGAATATTAACCAGTGTTGTTTTCTCCAAGTGTTTAGTTACCAATCTGTTATCACTACTTTTGTTGTTTTCTGGCTATTTGTTTCCTCTTGTAATTCCCATTTTCTTTGTTTGAAAGAAAAAAAAAAAAAAATTTCTCTTATTATTTGCTATATTTTGGTTATTAATATATTTTCTACTTTCCTTTTATGTGAAGCTCATAGTCATGAATAGTGTGAAGAAGGTTTACTCTTTGCCTTTAGATCTGATATAAATGCACACTTATTCATGTTTTGGTTTGACTTGTCTCTTGTCTCACTAAACTATTAGAATTTTAATAACATTTAATGGATTACTTCCTTTGCATTTTGTTTATTACGTACCCAACAAACAAGAGTTGTCTTAACCATATTTCCTCTTTATCAGTTCTTCTTTCAGTCATTGTGCTTATTTCCAAGAGTCTATTTACTTAGAAATGGTATGATTAGGTAAAGGATATGGTCAGATTTGTGATAAGGACTACCATTAGCTACCAACCTCACCCATGCCATATTTTCCTTGTTTTTCCCTTTAAAGTTATTTGTTTTTACTTGAGTCAATTTGAGTTGATACAAGTATCAACAACCTTTGAGTTTACACACAGGATCTGTCTTCACACAAATTGAGCAAAGTCTTAGGCTATCTAGGCAAGAAAAGAGCCTTGGCCGAGATTCAATACTGAACCTCGATTGCCTGATCTAAACCTCGGCCAATATATCACGGTCGAGGCTTCCCCCTGTTTTCTTTCCGTCCTTGAAAGGCGGTGGCACAAGAGATCCCATTTTTTAGCCAAAACAATGATAGCACATATGCTCTTATACTTCATCACAAAAAATTCTCTCCAATTTCAAGATAAAACCTATCTTATAGAATGGCAAAGTCAGCCCCTATCCTTGTTATAGGTAAGTTTTTTCCCAAGTTTTATGGGCAAACAACTCATACAAGTCGATTTACTTTTTAATGAGTGGAGCGCGTCTTTTGCATGTGTTGAACATTTCAATACAACCTAGAGAAATTGTTGAATAGTTTCTTTCAACCCTAAAATTATTTACAAATGTCTTTTTTTTTTTTTTTGGTTCCATATAAATGTGAACAATGAGTAAACCAATAAAACTTACAAAAATAAATTAAAATCACATTCACTTGTGAGTTACCGTTCAACATTGTCAATAGTCTTGTTGGTACTAGAAATAATTTGCCACGTGTCACCACCCTGATATCGCCGCATGGAAGAAAGAAGCAACAAAGATAATAGCCATCCAAGGAAAGTCTTAACTTCTCTCCAAAACACCACATGCACTCCATCTTTATTCATTCATTATTTTTCATTCTTTAAATTATTATTTATCATTTAAATTGCCAAGATTACTCTTACTATTTTGTGACTTTCAAACCATATGTGGATGTGAGGATATTAATTTTGACAATTCAAATGAGAAGTGCATATCATGTTTTGAGGAATGCCAATAATCCCATATACGCTACTAAAGATTGTGGAAGAAAATCAAATGCAATGGCGTACTAAAGTAAATCTATTTCCTTTTTGTAATAGCAATTCTATAATCCAATTTGATTCACATAATTAATTGATTATAAGTAATCATACTTTAATCAAATAATTATATAATTTAATTTAATTTAGACATGATTAATTAATTTATTAAATCCAATTTAACTAATTAATCATGCATAAAAATCTTAAAGAGAAAGTTGAGATTAAATACCTAATTGTAAACCTCCTTAGCTTAATCTCCAAAATAGAATTGCTAAAACACAAAATTAAAGTCTAATAAGTAATTAACCCCAAAATAAAATAACTTAACTGAGCTCAAGAGTCTTACCCAAAGACCTTACCAAGGTGAGCAGAACAGTTGGCAGAGTTTCCCCAATAAATGCCAAATTATTTGTTTGAGATGGTCCTTGGGGCAAAATCCTTAAGGGCACCCAAGAAGACAACCCAAACAAAACTCTCAACAAGTGGTTTGTCTCAAGAAAACTTTGGAAAAATCACAAAGTTTTCAACTAAATGTGTGAAGTGAAATGGACGGGGTTCTCTATTTATAGGCTTGAAAAAGTGGGAAAAACTAGTGAATTTTTGATGTGGGATAGGGAAAAATCGAACTAGGTCTGGGGAATTAAAACGAGTCGAGGCACAGATTGTTGTGTTAGAGAAAACAGAGTGGTGGAGCGGGTCGGATGGGTCGCGCAAACGGATCAGCAGCTTGGGTGAAATGACTCGTCCTTTGGAGCGTATGGCTGAGATGCAACGTTGTTCGCGTTACACGGGGGCCTGCGAACGCGATCTTGCTCACACCGGAAGCTCCGTGTGAGCGTACACCCGCTAGGCTGTATTCTGGGGCATCGGATCATCAGCGAGGTGTAACACCCTGAATTTTCGGCTTATGTTAATTTTGTTACTTAAGCTCTTAACCTTGTTCTTAATGTTTGTTTAAAGGAATTAAAGTTTTCCTTAATTTTGTTTTAACTAACTTAGACCTTTAATCGTGGTCTTGGGGTTTAGTTGTGTGAAAGTGAATTCTTGAAAAAGGAAATTCAAGAGTTTGGCGATTAATTTATTTGTTTTCATTTTTCAGAATTAAATTATGAGATGAGGAATTTTTCAATATTTTTCAGGAAGTGATTTGACTATTTTGAGGCTATAGGAAATTAGTCCTCATCATTACGAGTCCATAGGATTTTTCAAGGAATTATTTGGAATACCAAGCTATTTGGTGAATTAACGAAGTTTGAAAAACTAGGAAAAGAATTGAAAAAGGAAAAAATGTTGACTGGGCTGACAGCTGCCCACGTGGCACGCTGCCATTCACCCAGCCATGGTGACGTGTCACCACGCAAGCGCAAGCAGACAAGCTCACGCGAGCTGTGATGTGGTGTGCCATTCAAGATTAAAATCGGTGTTTTAATCTCCACCGTCTAGGTTCATTAAACCCATCAAATCGTGGCCGTTGATTTCAATTAAAGGAACCAATCAGCCCTTTGACCCGTGTGCACAGTAATGGGCCAACTCGGCTCCGTTTCCTCTCACCATCCAGGCGACTTGCCGGGTTTTCTGATCCAACTTGTGATTTTGTGTGTTTTTCCCTTGTTTTTGACACTTTTGAGCATCATATCCCACATTGGAAAATTTGAGAAACTTCTCACCCCCTTGTGCCTATAAATAAAAACCATTGTACCTCATTTTCACTTGCACCACCAAATAGAGTTTGAGAGCTTCTCACTCTAACTTTGGTTTCTCTTTCTCTCTCTAGAAAGATTATTATTCTTTCTATTCTGAAGCAAGCTTATATTTTTGAGAAGCTCTTTCTTAGTAAAATATTTTGAGGTATTCCCTTGGAGGAGAAGACCCAAGTTTGGAGGAGTCTCTTAGGAGTTGAGTCTAGCTTTGGAGGTCTACAACTAGATAAGTCTTTTATTTATTTTTCTAAGTTTTTAATATTAGGTTGCATGCTTAGATTAATTAAGTAGGATTTATTTATTAATTAAGCATGTCTAGGTTTATTTTGTAGATTTAATTGCTTAATTTGTTTGGTTAATTAAGCATGATTAGTTGTGACTTTAATTTGAAGATTTAATTAATAGAAAATTAGGATTAAATACCAAATCCTAATAATTTTTTAGTATATCATGAAGATCATATAATATTTCAATTGAACTACCAAATTTAAATGTAGTTTTTTAGATTAGGTCACAAACATGTTGGCCTCTTTGATTTGAGCCTTTTCCATTTGCATTTTTGTCCTTTGGCTCACATATGATTGGTGTTAGTTAAAATTTATAAGATTTTGACAAAATTGCCCTTAAGGCTTTTATATTATCTTGAAAATTTGATAATGCAGTCTCAACTTCACATTTAGTTGTGACTATACGATATTCACAATTTCAAATTTAGTTGTGACTGAACGAAAATCATATCTAAGTTGTGAGACAGTCACAATTAAGTTGTAACTTAATTGAATTTATTTTAGAGAAATTATATTATAATATAGTATAAATAGAGGTCAAAACAATACTTTTACTCAAAATAATACATAGTATAGTGGTGTGAGTTGTTTCTTCCAATTTACCAAGACAGTCCAAGTTAAGTTGTGACTCGATTGATTTTTTTTTTTTTTAATACAATATAGTATAAATTAATGTAATATTTGTAATGTAATATTTTTTTTATTTTTTTATTGTAGTGACATGTGATGTAATATTTGTAAATTTTAATACTTTTTACTTTATTATTTTGTTTGACTTTTCAACTAGTACCTAACTTAAAATACTATTTAATTTTGGTACCTAAACTAAAAAATTATTGAAATTTAGTAGTTAAAATCAATGGACCTATTAATTAAAGCTTATTAACTTGTAGAGATTAAATTAGATTTAAGATATTATTCAAACTTGATTAATTAGTGGAATATTTTGGAGAAATACTAATTAATTAAATACTTGGATAATACTTAGAATTAATTTATTTTAACCTAAATTAATTTATGGAATTGCTTTAAACCAAAACAATTAGTCAATTGGTTTGACTTTGAAATTAACTTAAAACTTAGAACCCTAAAGAGTAGAATTTAGTCCACTTAAGAGTAGAATTTAGTCCACTTAGGACTAGAGTCTTTAGGGACGTGTGACTTAAAAAGATGGGTCATAACGGGATTGTGTTGAACTTAACTTTTGACTAAGTTGTTGTATTGTTGGACACTAGGAACACCAGTAACCAAAGGATTTCTTTGTGACGTGACAAGAAGGCGATGAATTCGAGACGGATGAGAATGCATAGGCTATGTAAAAGAATACGTGAAGAACATTGGATTCCAGGTAGGGGGATTTATCCTACATTCCTGACTATGGACTTTGTGTGTGTTTGTGTTGTTAAATTAGAGTGCTGCTATTTGCACACCCCTAATTTTCTCTTTGCACACACTTTTCTCCTACACACCCCTTATTAATTTTTCAAACATAAAATTTCTTTTTGACACACCCCTATTATGACCAAAATACCCCAATCTCACTAATATGTCTAAATTTCTCTTTACACGCCCTCTCAACCCAAACATTACACACCCCCACAAACACATCTACACTACACACCCCCTACCTCACCTCATCTCACCTCACAACTAACCAGCACACACCCAACCGACACCCACCATTGCCGACACCCACCTCCGGCTTCATCACAGCCGTCATTGCTGTCTTCAGCACCGCCGTGAACTCCATCAGTGGCCTCATCAAATTTCTGCCACTCCTATCCCCACCACAGCCACTAAAAGTGAGTTTTCCCGAATAAATTAGTTGTAAATGTAAATGTTGTTTATCTAAATGTAAATCTAATACTTTTTTATCTAATTTCAATTAGTTAATCCATCCCAAATACCGTTTTCGTCTGTTTGAGATGATTTGTAAGGAGGATTTCGGGTTTTGGAGTGAGCATTTTCGGGGTTTTTATTTTTCTGATTTCGAAGCTTGTTCGGCACTGGTTTGCCGAACGAAATGAATTGGTTCGGCAGTACCCTATCAAACGAATGCAAAATATCGGATTTCCATATTTTGATTTGACAGGTGACTGCCGAACAATGAATATTAGTTCGGTGGTTACCTGCCGAACGAAATGAATTGGTTCGGCAGTACGCTACCGAACGAATGCAAAATTTCGAATTTCCCTATTTTGGTTCGACAGCCATCTGCCGAATAGTTTCCACTTTGTTCGACAGTCAACTGCCGAACAGTTGCCACTTTGCTCGGCAGTTGACTGCCGAACCACCTGTGTTGATTTTTTTTTTTTTTAAGCTTTTAAAAAATCATATATTTGCTAAAACAATTTTCAATTTCTTGTTTGAAAATATAGGATGAACAGAAGAAGAGTCAGACGTGGTGCATCTTCATCCAGAGGGGAAGTCCCCGATGTTGCCGATGATGTGCACAGAACACGACCCACAACTTCTGGGAAAAGAAGGCTAGTACAAGCACGAGCTAGTCGTGAGGCAGTTCCTGAACAAGCTGAAGTTCCGGTTGAGGATTACAATGAGGATAATCCCAACGAGCTTGCTG
Organism: Dryas octopetala; assembly: GCF_963921425.1. NCBI lineage: Eukaryota > Viridiplantae > Streptophyta > Magnoliopsida > Rosales > Rosaceae > Dryas > Dryas octopetala. The sequence goes on from NC_141370.1 coordinate 3,913,696, forward strand.
AGCCTTTCCCCGGAGGTCCCATTGACACGTCCCTGATGAGAAGTTATGAAACTCACGTAGCTGCTGACATTTGGAACAACGAGGTATGATCTTTAACAGTTGGTATTATATGCTTGTGTAACTTGCAGTAATAATGAGTGAATTTCTTTGGTTATGTTTGAATTAGGAACGGGAGCCTTTGAGGTGCATGTCCAAAACCACCAAGCTTCGTGAGTGGAAGTTGTGGGCCAGAACAGATAATGACCGGTTGAAGGAATATGTCATTAATTCTAGGTTGACATCACTGGTGCAGTGTTCTTACCGTACGGTTGATAAAGTGTTGGTGTCCGCTTTTGTTGAAAGGTGGCATCCGGAGACCAATACATTCCACCTGCCTTTTGGTGAGATGACCATCACACTAGATGATGTAGCCAACATTTTAGGCATTCTGGTTGGTGGTGCACCAATGACTACACTTGTCGAGGATAACATTACTTCTGAATATCTACTAACTGCATATTTAGGAGTTAGTGGGGATCAGGCATCAGAGCAGTTGATGGACTTTGGTGGTGAGTACGTACGATTAGAGTGGTTACGTACGTGCTTTAGTGATGTCACTGATGCCGACTCTGAGCATGAAATCCAATGTGCAGCCCGGGCGTATCTGTTATATTTATTGGGTTGTACCCTGTTTGTAGATAAGACTGGCACAAGGGTACAAGTCCAATATTTCAGACTGCTCACTAATCTAGACACCGTTAGCCATTTCGCATGGGACGCTGGATGCCTAGCATGGTTGTTTAGGCAATTTGGATTTGCCTCTCGAGCTGGTGTCAAGCAAATCGGCGGATATATGACACTGATAGAGGCTTGGGTGTACGAGCACATGCACACTATTTTCGGTCTATCGTACGATACGAATTATTCCGAGAATTCACCTCGTGCCCTCTGCTGGACTCCAAGGCGGGATGGTGGCAGTGATCTTGAAGTAGTGCAAACGGCAACGACTTGATGTTTTGTCGGCTGACGAGGTATATTTGTAATTTACAATTCTTTTTATAAATTTAGAATTAGATTATGACGTTAATGTTTTCAACTATATAATGTTATTGTTTTTTTTCAGGTTATTTGGGAACCATACAAATCCCAAAGACAAGCACACTCATTGCCAGCTATAGCATTCTTCACAGGGATGATAAGGTATTTTGATGTTGTTGAGCCTTATTGTCCCAAGAGAGTACTTAGGCAGTTTGGGAGGGTACAGACGATCCCCCCTGCACCACGTGCGGTTTTTCAGGGGGTTCGAGGTTCAAATGCGCACTCGTACAGACCCATGTACAATTATTTAGCTGGTATGTGGGAGGCATGGGGGAATCACGTGTTGTCTGAGGAGGCGCGCAGTATACCGGTGAGGCGGCCATCGGATACTGTGAGAGGGTACCTCGATTGGTTCACCTCTATATCACATCCAATCGTCCACAACCCTACCCGCAGAGGTGCATTTGACCCACACGCCAGATCGGATATTGCATACTATCGGGTACGTAAATTTACACAATAAATTTTCTCATTTTCCGACTGTATCTGCTAATGTTCGCATATTTTGGCTTTTAGGAGCGCGAGGCTCGGATGCTCTGGATTACCCAGCCGATTATTGACATGGGCGAAGAAGTTGCTGTCACACGTCCTATTTACCTCTATCAGTCGGTTCAGAGTTTGCAACATATTTTACAGGGGACGCACTTGCAGGACACTATGACATACCAACGCGGTTCGAGACGGCGTCCCCGCCAATGATTATGAGTTGATATTTTTGTAGTTTGTGTAACTAGATAAGGTTTTATTTATGTCAAATACTATGGTTAATTTATATAATTGAATCCACTTCATTATTTATGTGAAATACTTAGGTTCATGCAAAAAAAAATATCCACATACTTATATATATTTAAATCCACATACTTATATATATTTAAATAATACAATAATCTCATCATAACTCAATGTAAATGCATCAAGTCCAGAATATAATCAATCACTATCAAGAGACACAGGTTCTTGTGTGGATGGATCACTATGGCACACAAATTCTTTGAATTGCTCAAGGCGATGTTGGTATCTAGTATACCACATTTTTGCGCTTTCGGTGGCATACAAGGTCCACATAATAGGAATAGGTGGCATGAGGTGATCTGGTACTAAGTGTACCTATAAAATAGCATTGCACATGAGTTCAATAAATATCCAATAAATATCCACTAAGTGTACCTATAAAGATAATTTAAATATCCAATAAAACAAACCATATAGCTCAATGTGTACCTATACGAAATGATCGTCATTGACAAAACTGATACCAATCTCACGAATCTCGGATCTCTCTAGTATATCTGGGTGTACGCTAAATGGTAGGCATGTTAAGCATAACGACCTAGATACATGGGTCACCACTACACCATAGCATGTCGCGATAACATTCCCATCTCCGGCATGTCCATCCAATAATCCTTTGGTGCAATAAGAGGTTCTTCAAAATACTCAATCGAATGCTTTAGCTCAGCAACTCAAGATCGACCAAATATGAACTCATATAGGATGGACAATGACCGTAACGAGTAAAATAAATCTATGCGCACTTTCCGCCACGCATCTTCACCCAACCCCAATGCCAAAGCTACGACTTTATACCCACAATGACCGTCGGATTTCACATCAGTGGCACCGGTAATGAATGGCCTAATGCTAGCTTTGAATTGCTATGTATACCGGTGGGTCGGAACATATGGCGTGAGTGATGTCTTATATGCCTGTAGAAAAATATAAATAAATTTGATTATGCAATGAATATTAGTAAAATAAAGTAAGATCATCCGAATGAATTATATACCTTCAATTTTGATACTCTTGCCTTTGGCATCTTCTTTGGCGAATTGGTGCCAACTGTACATATTGTAGGTGATGGTGAGTGGCTACCTTGACCCGAAAGTGCATACTCGAAGGCAGATGGCAAACGGCGGGTAGAATTTTCGGCTTTACTAGGGCGCCCTTTAGTCTTTACCTTCGCACACGGTTCTTTTAGCACCGTTATCTCTGGATTCATAAGCTCTTCTATTTTCAAACTTATCATCCTCTTAGTGTCCTCATTCTGTCCTTCCATCCATATTGCTAGTCTATCAAGTGTTGACTGAACCGGTGGATTTGACACTATCACTTGTGGTTCGTGAAACATATCCAACTTTCTCCAACGGGGATGCACTGAATCAAGTGGAATACACATTTTACGTCGCCTATACGACAAAATGTCATGTGCACATGGAAAACAGTGTGTATGGCGAATAGTGCAATCACACGGTAATGTTCCAGTCGGATTCGAATCGGCCCTACAAAAAGAAAAGAATTATATTAGTCAGTAAGCATCACATTAATGAAGTGTTCAAGGTAGTAATTATAGTTGAATTAGTATCCAAATTACCGGCCAATCTCACAAGCAATTATAGTCAATGCCGCCATAGATACATAACCAATCAAATCTTTCAATTCCGGCTGTCTCATTTTGACTTGGACAAACGTTCGACTCTTCTCAAATGATGCCTTAATGTGTGTATGCTGCAATACTAACAATGAGTGTATATGTGCCCAAGAGGTATCAAAGGGAAGCTGGCTAGAGCCAAGTTCCCTTTTTAGCTTCGCGTGTGCATTTTCCGCCCTATTAATAGAGACAAGTTAGTTTATATGCAACACAATATAATAATTAACCAGTAATGCCAAATATGTGAAAGTGTTTACCTATTGGAAGTTGTATTACCAAAATGCATACATGTGTCTGTCCATACAGCCATAAACTTCTCCTTGAAAGGTATCAATCAAGTGTCCTTCAAATAGTCAATAACTCCAGGAACCCAACCGAACTTAGATTTAATCTGCTGTAAGTCTCTTAAATACACATCTTCTGACATTGAATTTACCAAGGAATACCATGAACTATAAAACTTATCCCAATCATCCTTGGTTCCAAACTTTTTCTTGCAATTTGCCATCACATTTTTGCTAATGTGCCACCTACACAATAAATGTCTAGCAGTAGGAAAAACTGCAGAGATTGTATTCATGAGTGCTAGATCTCGGTCTGTGACAATCACACCAGGAAGACAATCATCGCTGAGTAACGACCTCAATCTAGTCAAAGCCCAAATGTAATTGTCTTCCTTCTCATAACTAATGTAAGCAAATGCAACTGAGAAAGTCATGTTTGTGGATGTGACCCCAACAATCTCAAAGAGTGGCAGACGGTACCTATTAGTCTTATACGTGCAATCCATGATCAATACATGTGGAAATGCACGTAAGAGATCAACACAACCAGGGTGGCTCCAAAACAAATCAGTCACAATATCATCACCACCAGAACATCTATGCCACTCAAAGTATTTGTGTTCAGATAACTTACTTAGCAAACACTGCATTCAGTTTTTCCAGCCTTCTCTTTCACCCTATTGCGGTGTCTGACATTGTATATTGTTTTGATTGTTGTTGTATTCGAATAATCCTTTTCCTTCAAGATGGTTAAAATCTGCTTCAGTTTCACTAAACTCTTAGACATATCCACCAATAAAGAATTCTCTATTTCAGATAATCTCCCCACAAATGAATGTCCTTTACCAGTAACTAAAACTCTATGGTTATGCACTCTACATACCACACTTAGCATCCATTCATCCTCATTACCAGTTTGCACACCCTTTAATGAGAAGGGGCATCCACATCTTTTTGTAGTAGAGTCCCTACCATCCTTAGGACGTTTTACTATACAACTATCAGCATCATACTTGGATGGCCTATGGCGACCACTTCGTTCGCAACCAAGGAACACTCTAGCTTTCTTCTTCCCCACCCCTGCTGTATTAGACCTCATAATGACAATGACTATGTTGTTCGTCCTTCCTTGTGCACGTGCCCAGCTAACCAATGCATCCCTCGAATGAAATATCTACACATATGTAATTTACATTATTCACATTTCAACTACATTTGCAACATATATTTCATAAATAACAAATTCATACCTCGTTTGTTGTGAATTCATTACTATAGTCACGTGAGTATTCGGTCAAAATCTTGGCCTCAACCTCGACCTTGACCTCGGCCCCAAAGTAGTCCTCAACCTTGCTGTTTCGAGTAGAAGCACCACCATATTGCTCATATTGTTCATCATCCTACACATAATTAAAACATGAAAATAATGTTAAAACAGTTAGTTCGGTAGAAGGTTACCGAACGAAATGAATCTGTTCGGTAGAAGGTTACCGAACGAAATGGTACTGTTCGATAGCAATCTGCCGAACCAATAACCTTCGTTCGACAGTTGACTACTGAACAATATCGATTTTACGTAAAGAAAATACTTCATTCGACAGATGTCTTCCGAACATATGTAAAATGTTCGGTAGATTTCTGTCGAAATTCATAAGTACATTCGGCGAATAGTCACCGAATGGATTTTTTAAAATTTTTTTGTAATTTTCATTCGTCAGTTAACCACCGAATATATTAGTTGTGTTCGGTAGTCATCTGTCGAACAATTCAGAAACGTTCGGTACTGGTTCGCCGAATGAACCGCGAACAGTAAATTAAAAACACGAAAAAAAAACCCAAAAAATTAAGATCATACCTCGTCGGAAGGCGAATAAGGGACGAGTGAAGGCTCCGTTCATGAAAACTAATATGTATTTCTACAATATTATTGCCTATATGTGACCAAGAGAGAAAACTTAGGGTTTATTGGAGGAAAGATGAAGAGATGAGGTTATGAGAGGAGGGGGTGTGCAATGAGAGTTTTAGGATTATTTTGGCTGAGGTTTAAGAGTGTTGGGTGGGGTGTGTAAGAGTGTTGGGTTGGGTGTGTAAGGAGAGTTTTTTTTTTTTCAAATAATAAAGGTTGTCTTTTTTGGTCATTTCTCTTTGTGTCAATTAGGTTGTTAGGGGTGTGCAAAGAGAAAATTAGGGGTGTGCAAATAGCAGCTCTCTTAAATTATTATAACATGCTATATTTGTATGATTGGTCTGAGAGTTCGAGTAGCATAGTACGTGATCTTGGGTTTAAATCTCTAAACCTTCTAGAAGAATTGGTTTGTATATTATAGGAAGTTTAGCCAAGCTAATACGTGGCTATGTGGGCTTGTGTGAAACATGTGGACCCATGATTGATTAGGTGGCAGTAAATACGGTTTCTCAATTGTGAGTTCCTATCTTTGTTTACCAAGGCACTCTCGCTATGGATGTTATTCTCTTTGATTATAGCTGATCATAGTCGTACCTAATGTGTATCGACTATCTGTATTATTGTTATTTATGAATTTTTATGTATGTTTGTCATATTGCTATACAGCCGAGTTATAAATGTTTGTAAATTATTACAAATGAAATGTTTGAAGAACTTGTTTTGGATGATTTAAGAATTCGATGGAAATTGATTTTCACTATGATTTTCATTGGGAAAGGTTTTGTGGTTTTCAAACCTGGCACAATCCCCTGAGGGAAGCTATGATCGTATGAGATGCTTACCCTACATTGTCTTTGTGTTCCTTGTTTACTGGACGTATGAGATGCTTACCCCCTACATTGTCTTTGTGTTCCTTGTTTACTTGATGTTTTTATAGGTACGAGCATGGTAAAGAGACGAACTAGGACGAAGGTCGAGCATAGTAGCATCTTGAGACTTGTCAACTTCCTAGATTCAATTGGTGTTGTTGTTTATTCGATACTTCGTATCGAGCATGTTTTTTTGATTTCTCCTCTATTGATTTGAGATGATTTTGAACTATTCACTTTGCTTATACTTTTGCGTAGTTTTGAAACCTTTATTTTATGCTTGCTATTTATTTCGAATTTATGAAATTCTTCAAGGTTGCAATGAACCACCGTAACCTTGGGGGTTAATTTTATAAAGAAGTTTTATTTTTACTTCACATGTTTGTCGCTGTTTATTATCTATGATTCAACCGAGTCCAATTAATATAAAATGCTCAACCTATCTTGGATATCTTGGAAGATTAATGCTCATGATTGACATTAATCTCTTGAGACATTAGAGATAGGTGCATTTGTTGCATACTCGGGATTCATGATGTGACACAAGGAGCGGCCAGGATTGCTCCACGTTAGCAATCCACGTGAATTTCTAATTTCTAGATTTGTTTTTCCTATTTTCTAAAATTCTCCCAAACTTAAATAAATCAACAAAAATACATCCGAGCTCTGAAAAATCTCCTGAAAATTCCTATGAACTCGTGAGGCTGAGTACTAATTATCTATAGCCTCAAAACATTATTTTGATTTCCATAATTTTTGTGAAAAATCCAACTTCTTCAAATAAAATTCTGAAAAATCAAATAATAATCTAAAACATTTATCCAACTTTGAAAACTGTAATTCCTTTGTCCGAACTTCGATTTCGACAAACCAAACGTCGTTATTCTAGAAAAACGAGCTCTATGCTACCAAGGTCTAACCTTAGTCACTTGGACTTCAGAAAAATTCGTCAACTTGAAGAATAAAACCAAATTCTATTTAAACAAATCGAAAAATTAAAAAAAGGTAAATTCTAAGGTCTCACAACCTGACCTGGAGATAAATAAAAACGATTAATGAACTCCTGATGTCGAAACGCGAGGGGTCGCCACCTGCAAATGATACTCTGATGCCAAAGTGTTTGCTTAATTCGGTTGAGGGTGAAATTCAGTATGACTGCATACCTTGGTTGCTCAACCACAAGGATATTTATAGATTTTCTTGATCTTGTCCCCCCAAGCCACCTTCCCTTCCCCCCACTCTCGTCCCCCCCAATTCCACGTTCTGCATGGATGGATAATGCTCAAGTTAGGGCGATCATGGGTTAGTTCATACCCATGTTCCCAAGAAATAGCCAAATAGGGACGTGACTGTTATTTGGCATATGACAATTGCTGGAAATGACTTTGGGATATTGATTTATACTTTTTTTGGATCGGACCTAATATATGGCCTGAAGCTTCCTTTCTTTTAATTAGGCCCAATTCCTCATGCTTAATCTTCAGGCCCAATCCGGTTTCTTTGTTATTTACATGGCAAAACGGGGTCCCACAACATGTATTCTAGGATTGTTGTTCCTTTGTTCACAAGTATCCTAATTGTATTTAGCAAGTTCAAGTCTTGTATCATATATATATATATATATATATATATATATAGAGGGCCCTTCCAATAAGGGATCCCTCATTTAGTGTTAAATGAGGGATCACCTTGTGGGGCCCACACGGGTCGTTTTGTGTTAACCCGAACCGTTCATTTTTTACATTTTCATTGATAGATCATCCCTGCAAAAAATCTGCCAAATCGGAAATCGTTTACTTATTCGATTAAGCAGTCAAAGTTTAGGTGTTTATAGAGAAATTTGTTGTTCGTCCATTTGTTTTAAACTTTGACCGCTTAAACAAATGGGTAAACGATTTCCGATTTGGCTGATTTTTTGCAGGGATGATCTATCAATGGAGATGTAAAAAATGGACGGTTCAGATTAACACAAAACGACCCGTGTGGGCCCCACAAGGTGATCTCTCATTTAACACTAAATGCGGGATCCCTTATTGGAAGGGCCCTGTATATATATATATATATATACAAAATGCTCTAAAGCTAACTAGTTAACAAGTTAATACAAAACTAACCACTATGTTGGGCCCACCACACAATGCAATCTCAAAATCTGAACCGTCTATTTTTTAGGTCTTACTTCAAAGATCATCTCTGTAAAAAATATTCAAAATCAAAGTCATTTAGTCATTTGATTATAATAACAACTATTTATATGTTTTTATCGAAATCAGTGATCGTCTATTTATTTGATCACAATTAGATGACTAAATAATGATTTCCGATTTAGTTAAATTTTTGTAATATTGATCTTCGAAGTATGGTCTAAAAAATAAACGGCTCGGATTATGAGATTAGTTATGTGGTGACCCTAAAAGCATGATTAGCTTTGTATTAACTTACTAACCAGTTAGTTAAAGAGCGCTCCTAAAAATTTTTAAAAAGAGTTAAAAGTCTTTAATGGCAACAAAAAATGATTAGCTCCTATATATATACAGTAATGATCACTCGCTCACCATAGAGCGGGGAATTCCCCACTCACTTAACTACCCAGCAACGAATTTCAATGATCGGAACCATCCATATTTTAGAGCATCATTCAAATATCACCCTTGCAAAAAATCAGCCAAATCGGAAACTGTTTAGTCATTCTATTACTGTCAACATCATTTCAACCTTATCTGACGAACTGTATTTGTCTGCAAAGTTTGGAGGACCAAACAATTATCGATTTGGCTGATTTTTTACATGGACAACCCTTAAGGATGGACCTAAAAAATGGACGGTCCCGATCATTGAATTTCCCGCTCTGTGGTGAGCGAATGGTTAGGTGAGTGGGGAATTCTCCGCTCCATAGTGAGCGAGTGATCATTTCTGTATATATATATATATATATATAAGAATGCTCTAAAACTAACTAGTTAGTAAGTTATACAAAACTAACCACCCTGTTGGCTCAACCGCACAATGTAATCTCAAAATCTGAACCGTCCATTTTTTAGGCCATACTTCAAAGACCATTCCCGTAAAAAATCTCCAAAATCAAAAGTCATTTCTATTAGTCGAACGCTTACATTTCTCTTGATGATTACAAGTTTGTTTTGTTTTCCTTTTTGCTGGTGTTTTTTTGGTTCTTAGTAGATTCTCTAGCACGCCCCCATTGTGACAAATTTCTATTAGTCGGACGCTTTGTTCAATCTATGGCTACCAGTAAGCCTTTCTTTTCTCCTTCTTTTCCCGAAGATTGTTTTTATAATTGTTTCTAATTAATGAAAATCTAATTGGGTGTGAAGCATTGGAGAAATTCTCTGAGGTTGGGGCATTCGCAAGGCTGACGAATGGTTACTGTCTTGTTTCCAATGGAGGCCCTGAGAACTTGTACTTCACATTTAAGGCATTGTTGGGAACTGCCATCCCTGTAGTTAAGACCTCCATCGGCGGCAATCACAACATTGGCCGCCTCTGCATTGGTATTCAATTCAATCCACTTCAATTTCATTTGCTTTGCCTTTCTATTTGAGAAATTTAAAAAATTAACCCAAATTGAAGTTAATTAAAAATTTTTAACCTCTTTTTTAAATTTTTAGAAAATTGACTCTCAGATAGTGCTCAAGCTCCCCTCGAGCACTACTCGATAGGGTTCGAGTAATACTGAGGGGGGGGGGGGGTCGAGCACCTTTTTAGTTCGAGCACTACTCAAGAGTTAAAATTCTAAAAATTAAAAAAAAAAGGTTAAAAGTCTTTAATGACAATAAAAAATAATTAGCTTTTCAAATTTCTCTTTCTATCTTGTATTATTCAATAATTAAAATCTCAATTGCAGGAAACAAACATGGGCGTCTTCTTCCTCACAACACAACCGACCAAGGTCTTATTCCTATCTTTGTAACTTCTTCCCTATTTTTTTTTTTTTTTTTTATTTTACGGGGAGGGGTTATGCTCTGTATAAATTCAATGCTTCTGTGATTTATTGACCTTCCTTTCTTATTGAAATTGAAGAATTCCATCACTTGATGAACTGCTTGTCTGATCAAGCTGTTGTTGTGCGCATTGAAGAGAGAATATCTGCTCTTGGTAATTATATTTTGAGCAATGATCATGTTGCTCTTAGACACCCTGATACAAAAACAATCCTGTATAATCTCTATTTGCACTAGCAGTTCTTCTTTGATGGTATGTATGATGAAGAGAGCTATTAGCTAGAATCCTTTTCTTAGAAATTAAAGAGGAATTGAATGGGTGACACAACCTTGGTACCTACACTATAAACCTATCAAATTCTAAGCCTGTAGATGTTCTTTCGTTGGAAATGTTATGGGGTCATATGTTGTAGGTTTAGTTTTTGTGAGCTTATGTTTTGACTGAGATCATATGCATAGGTTACAGGCAGTGTTTTTTGGCTTATTGTTTCAATAAGAATTTGGTTCTCATATGCTCCATCTCTAGCTTTTCTCTATTTAGCGGATGGACAGACCCAAAAAAAGATAAAAGAGCAGATGACATAAACTTTTGAATTTGTATAAATTTTCAGATTGCTTCTACATTTCATTATTATTTGTTTATTTTTTATATTTTCTCAGGGAAACTGAGGAATGCATTCACGATGTTCTTGGAGTGGAGCCTTTTAGGGAGATTGCTCTTAATAATCATTTGGGCAGTTACTGTGTCCTTTCGAACAAAGGTGGCTTGGTAAGAACACGTCTCTTATAGTTGCTTCATCTTATCCCCTCTCTTATAGTTGCACAAAAAAAAAGGTGTGCAAATAGCAGCACTCATTATAATTTCTCTCATACGTGGTGTAGGTTCATCCCGACACGTCTACCCTGGAGGGCCTGGACATAGATGACATTTCAACAATTACTGGGATCTCTGTGGTTGCTGGGACAATCAACTGCGGTAGTAAAGATATAGCTGGTGGCATGATAGTAAACGACTGGGCAGCCTAGAAAAAAAAAAAAAAAAATCTCACTCATTTGAGTTCATTAATCCCTTAAGAGAAAGCCTGAGAAAGTAAAACTCATTTGTATATGATGTGTTTTGTTCTTTTATATAATGTTCCCCGACAGTCCTAATTTTGGATGCTTTAAGATAGGATGTAATAGCATTGTGGTTATCTGAAATCAATATGAATCGATCCTTTATAATAGCATGTAATAGCATTGTAGGATGCTTTAAAGAGTATATGATGTGAATTTTATTAGTTTTTGATATGTTTATATAAGTAAAACATAAGTGAACATGTGTGGCAATCGTTCACCACTTAGTGAACAGTATTCTGTGCTCGGTCAATAGTATTACACGCTCGACTCATTAAAGTGAATATGTCTGTCATCGTATTTTTGCAGGTTGGTCATTCGATCATGGGCTTTTATGTTTTGGCAGCTTCCCTACCGACGGGGGGGGGGGGGAACTCAACCCGCCCATGCCAACCGACGCCCAAGCCTAAATGGAAAAATGATATGTGCAACGTGTCTACCTCATCATACAGTTCTTGGTAATAGTCAAGATACAAAGGTCCCCACGTTAGCAGGCATAGCATATATACACAAACACAAGTGAGAGATGTCAACAAGAATGTTGTGAGCCGACAAAACAAATAACAAAAACAAAGATGTTGTACATGATTTAAATTTTAGTAATAGAAAGACAGACAGAGTGATTACTATCCCATGCCATTGAACTTGTTCCTTATTTTGTTGCCTTGTGAATTGGAGATGTGACATGGTTCAATTTCTAGTCCACGTCCTACTCCATCCTCGTTTGGTCAAAACGGTTGGCAATTAATTTATCTTGTTTAATTTTTGCATATATACAATGGTTGATTGAATCGTGTATGAAACCAGATTTGGATTTATTGTAAGAGGTAATTTAACTTTCACAAAATATAATTAATAAGCCACCCTTGTGTCTTTAGGTTGTTTAAGCCACCCTTCAACCCAATATTGGAGTTGCCAATGAAGTAGCCGACTTGCCGCTTAAACATTTAGGCTAGTGTAGATTGATTCCTTGTATAGCTCGTCTCCTGTCTAACTCAGTGTTAGTAGCCCCCTGATACGCCCTTTGTGTGCGTAAATTGACTTTCTCATCATAATATTACAATTTTTTTGTTTAATGTTAACTCACAATTATATTTTATTATTTTAACTTAAATTATTTATTTAATAATTGTTTCTAAAACCCTAACAGATAGATAAATATAGAGGGCTGCTATTTGCACACCCTTTTTTTTCTTTTTGCACACACTTTTCTCCTACACACCCCCTATCTTCTTCAAAAATTTAAAATTTCTCATTAACACACCCCTCTAATTACCCTAATACCCCTATTTTATACATTTCACACACCCCCTATCTCTCTCCCAAAATTTAAAATTTCTCCTACACACCCCTTCACCCACCACACCTCATCAACTCATACCAAAAAAAAAAAAAACACAGCCCCTCCCCCTCCCTCACCCTCACCCGACCACCTCCCTCCCTCTCTCCTTCCCTCACCGACCACTTCCCTTTCTCTCTCCTCTCCCCGCAGCACCACCCTCCTATCTCTCTCTCTTCTTCCCGCAGCACCACCCTCCCTCTCTCTCCTCCCCTCCGAACACCATTAAAAAAAAAAATTTCAGTTCGGCAGACCAGTGCCGAACTGGGCTGTTTCGTTCGGCACTCATCCGCCGAACAATCCTGTTATATTCGGTGGATGAGTGCCGAACGAAACAGCCCGGTTCGGCACTGGTCCGCCGAACCTGCCGAACTGATTTTTTTTTTTTTTAATGGTGGCTGGTTCTGGGCTTCGAGGTGGAAGACGAGGTGCTGCGGGCGGAGGTGTAGCAGCGTGTGGGAGGACAGCGGGCTGGGTGATGCGCGCAGGCAGTTGCGAAGAGGTGGTCACCGATCTTGAAGGCAGACAGAGAAAGGGAGAGAGGAGAGATGGAAGGAGAGAGAGAGAAAGCCGCTGGTGGTCTCTGTTCGCGGGGAGGTGGCCAGCGATGGCAGGCGTGGCCAAGGTTGGCGGCGCCCTTTGTGTAAAAAAAAAAAAATCTTACTTATAGATATATTTAGAGGGCTGCTATTTGCACACCCTCTTTTTTCTTTTTGCACACCCCTTTTGAAAAAAAAAAAAAACTCAAAAAAAGAAAGACCACTTTGGCCCTCCCCTCACCCACACACCCACACACCCCATTCCCATCCTTTTATTTTTTTTTTTTTTCCATAGTCTCTAACTTATCTATTTAGAGGAAATTGCACCATTGATCCACTTTTAAAAAAAAAAGTTTCATATTAGTCCACGATCTTTTTTTCATTTCATATTGGTCCACTAACTTTGTGATGTTTCCCATTGTGATCCAAAACGTCAAATTAGCACAAACGACCGCATATTCTAGTAATGTACATGTTGCGCACATGAGACATTGTTGTGGTCCACTAATTCTTCACTCAAAATAGGCTCATTCGTGCTTCGTGCCGTGCTCGAGCCGACCCAATTATTTTAAACCTTAAGCTTAGCCCAACCCAATTATTTTAAACTTTAAGCTCAGCCCAGCCCATAACAGTTCGTTCCAGCCCGGCCCGATTAATTATTTTAATTAATTATTATTATTTAATAAATCAAAGAAATAATTTTTAAAATTAATCAACAATGTCAATATAAATTTTTTTTAAAATAGAAATTAACAAGAAATAAGTTTGTAATTGAATATGTAATTGTATTTAGTTTTTTGGAAATATTTTTATTTATGGAACTAAAAATTAGTCTTTAAATTTTCAAAAAACAATTGAGAAACTAATATAAACGGGTTAGCCAAGACAAGCTTGTGCTGGGTTAGCCCAATAGGATAGAAAACCTTGGCTCGGCCCAACCCACTTAATGACGGGCCGAGCCGACTTTAAACGGGCCATGCTCGTACCGGACTCAGGTCGGCCCGGGCCAATGTACACCTCTAGCAGTACATGACTAAAATAGATAGCCGTTTGTGCTAATTTGACGGTTTGGACCATAATAGAACACGTCACAAAGTTAATGGACCAATATAAAACGAAAAAAAAAAAAAAACGTGAACAAATATGGAACTAAGTGAAAACTAAATGGACCAATTGTGCAATTTTCTCTATCTATTTGTAATAAAATAAATATTATTTAGCTAAGTTTTTTCTTTGGGCTTATGTTATAACGTGGTTTGATTGAGAGAGAGACCGAGAGAGTAGCGGGTTAGTGCTTTGATTTATTGTATTTAATTTAAATTTTGTTAAATTAATGTTTTACTCTTTTGCCCTTACTTTATGTAATTATTTTACTGTAGCATTTTTTAGTAGGAGGGTATTTTTGAATTTTATTAAAATTTAACCTAAGATGGGAGTTGTCGTAAGTTCGTAACCCTAATTTTTCCTTATTTATTTTTGCCTTGTCAATTTATTTCTCAACTTAATTTAACAGGAATTAGGTTTTATTCATTGGTGTTAACCTATTTTTCTGAAGACCATATCACTAAGGAGAGGCTTTGGTAGTGTAGAACTTAGTTTTTTGATAATGACGTTTGGTTGGTGAAAATCTGAATTCGAGAGAACGAATTATGAATTTATGAAGTTGGATAATTATTTTTAGGCTATTATTTTATTTTTCAGAATTTAATTTTGGGAATTTGGAATTTCCATAAAAATTATGGAAAAATATATTTTTTTGAGGCCATAAATAAATAGTGCTGAGTCTCACTAATGGTTTTATATTATTGCTACTGTCTAATACTAGCAATTTTTTAATTTAGTTCAGAATGTAGTTGTTACTGTTTGTCAGTAACAACCTTATTGTTATTGTTTAATAATAACAATCTATCACATCTATTTATGTTTTAACAATGACAATCTACCCTTATATCATATTGCTAAAAAAAAATGAACATGTATAAATTTAGTTCAATAGCCTAAAAGCAAGAACAACACCTGACAAGTTATAATAGTTTAATAATAAAATAATGAAAGGTACATAAAAAGCATAGTGGAGCAGGTGGCAAGTTGTAAGAGTTTAATAATAAAATAATGAAAGGTACATGAAAAGCATAGTAGAGCGTTAGTTTTTTTTTTTTTTTTTGGCCAAATAGTAGAGCGTTAGTTATGCTAGGCAGATAGAGAAAAACCCGTGGCAAATTGGCAATATGATAATTTTGATTTATTTTAATGGCTTTTCTCACAATTGATTTAGGCCTTTTAAAAAGTGGACCGCTATGATAATTTACTGTAGCGGGTGGGCTATGTAATCAGCCCTTTTTCGCAACTGAACAGTCTGGACTTAAAAAAAAAAAAAAAAACCTCAAATTATTTAAGTTTGGAGGATTTTAGAAAATAGAAAAATAAAAGGAAATCTAGATCGCTGACGTGGCACGATTTGGAGCGTCGATCACTCATGATCAGACGGCCTCAAATGCAGAAGAAGGTGACCCGGTTCCAGTGTGGTGCAGCGTATGATAATTACTGTGCATATGTGATCTGAGACACACGCCAACGACAATGAAACTCCACTACATGTCCCAAACAACATGATGTTAATTTTCTCTTCATACCCAATATCCAACCTAATCCTCTTACTTTCTCTCACAAACTAACCCGCACCTCGACCCAGCGGGTACTGCATGACCCAGATTGATTTTAACACTCAAATTAATATTTTTCACTCATTTTTAGCCATTGATTTCAACTTTTAATCCTAGCCCTCGATTTCTACATTCAATCCTCACCATCCATTTGTAGAGTTTTGTAAATAGAGAGGCACCCCCTCACTTCTCATTTACTTTTTTTTCCAGCTGAAATTTGTAGAGTTGAGAGATTTTCTCTCAACAAAAAATTGTGAAAATTAGCCATATTTTGGTAATCAACCTTGAAGTAGTTCCTAGTTAAATATTTGAGTGGGTTGTTCCATTAGGTGCCCAATAAGAATTTGCACCCGGAACATAACAATCAAATATTCGGCAATTTGTAGGGAGACTCTGCGGAAGTTCCGACTCTCCCCTAAGGTTAGACACACCAGTGAGATACTTTGAGAACCGT
Organism: Dryas octopetala; assembly: GCF_963921425.1. Taxonomy (NCBI): domain Eukaryota; kingdom Viridiplantae; phylum Streptophyta; class Magnoliopsida; order Rosales; family Rosaceae; genus Dryas; species Dryas octopetala. The sequence goes on from NC_141370.1 coordinate 3,930,333, forward strand.
GAATTTGGTTAAGTTTATTACATTAAGTTTAGGTCGGGAATTGGGGAATTCTTGTAGGTCTACGGAATTTTTGCAAAGAGAAGGGAATAGAGAGAGGGCAAATAGAGGGAGAGACAGGAAAATAGAGGGTTAAAGGCGAAAATAGAGGGAGAAAGGGAAAAAGATGAAAGGGAGCAGTGGAAGAGAAAGACATAGACAAAGACAGAGAGAATGAGAGAGAGAGAGAGGGGAGGAGAAGTCACTGATAATGAGGTAGGCACTACATTGGCATTTCTAATGGTTGAATTGACAGACTTGATGAAATTGGATATTTTTGTAACAAAAGTTGAAATTCTAGTGGTAAAGTGAGACATTCAAAGTTGTAGGGGTAATGTGAGACAAAGTCATACTTTCAAGTGTCATTCACATAAATATATATATATAGGGACTATATATATATATATGTACAATTCTTCTCTAGAGAGAATGTCTACATTTTTCAAAATTTGCAGATGCCGACACAGTGCCAACATGGGGTAGACAGGTGTCAACACGAAATTTCACAACTTGTTACAACGCATTATCTGTGTCGACACACTGTCTACCCTATGTCGGCACTGTGTCGGTATCATCAAATTTTGAAAAATGCGGACATTCTCTCTAGAGAAGGACTATATATATAGACAGTATGTCAATATGAAATTTCAAAACTTACTGCAGTACATCATATGTGGAATTTGGTGTCGACACAATATCTACCTCATGTCGGTACTGTGTCGGCATCCGCAAATTTTGAAAAAATACCGACATCCTCTCTAGAGAAAAATTATATATATATATATACAGTTTTTCTCTACGGCAGATGTTTCCTTTTTTTTTTTTTGCGGATTTCTAGTGCTGAGCGCTCGGCATCGACGGTGAGTGCTCGACAATAGTTTTTTTTATAACAGCCGAGCGCTGCAACAAGCGCTCGACACTATTTCTTCCACTTATTATTGAGGGTACTTCCCGACGGTTCACCTCATACCCTCATTGGGTGTAGAATAGGACTTGTAGAGGCTGCATGTTAGGTTTTAACTCTGGGAGTCCAAAATCCCGGAGTTAAAACATAAAATAAAGTAGACAAACTAGTGCCGATCTCTCGGGAGAAGAAGAAAAAGACATTTTCAAGCAATCGACAACGATACCAAGCGCTTGGCAAAGGAAATTCGTGAAAAAAAAAAATTACGAGCGTCCGCCCTAGAGGTCTATATATATATATATGCTTAAAAAAATCACAAAATTAGAGTGAATGTGATTCAATACAACAATTCTCTATAAGAGCAACTGAATAAACTCATTTGCATTTCTAACAGTTGGATTGAAAGACTTGACATAATCGAGCATTTTATAACTAAAGTTGAAGTTTGGGTGGTAAAATAGGACATTTAAAGGTGTATGGGATAATGTGAGACACAGTCATACTTTTAGGTGATATTCATATATATGTATATATATATATATAAATGATCACTTGCTCACTATAGAGCAAAGAATTCCCTGCTCACCTCAGAGTGGGGAATTCAACGATCGGGATCGTCCATTTTTTAGGTTCATCCTCAAAGGTCGTCCCTGTAAAAAATCAGCTAAATCGATAATTGTTCGGTTCTCCAAATGTTGTAGACAAATACAATTCGTTAGATAAGGTTGAAATGATGTTGACAGTAATACACTGACTAAACAGTTTTCGATTTAGCTGATTTTTTGCAAGGGTGATCTTTGAATGATGCGCTAAAATATGGACGGTTCCGATCATTAAAATTCGTTGTTAGGTAGTTAGGTGAGCGGGGAATTTCCCGCTCTATAGTGAGCGAGTGATCATTACTGATAAGCTTTGAAAAAATCACAAAATTAAAGTGGATGTGATTCATTGTTCTATACATTTTTTTTTTTTTTCAAAAGGAACATAAATTTTGTTAAGAAGAATGAATACAACGGTCCTTTAGAAGAGCGTTCTGAATAAACTCATGGAACTCATTTAGCTAGAGAGACACTAGTAATAGAAAGCATAACGAGCTAATCTATGTACTACCCCATTTGCCTCTCAAGAGAAATGAGACCAAGGAATTCCCCCAAACAAATTGGCAGGAAATCCACCACAGATCCTTCAACAACCCAAAGGGAATCTCCTTCCACGCACACCAGAGATACAGCAAGCACCTAAAGCAAACACAATAGCTTCCTTAGGATTGTGCCTCCATTTTCCTTATACTTTATGTCTTGTGTTAGTGTATCAATTTTCACAAGTCAGGTCGATTTTTGAAAGGAAAAAAAGATATAAAATTAAGCCTCGAAAATTATAAATTAGGTACATTTCATTATCTTTCACTCTATTTAGGTGATCAAAGCTCAATTTTTGTCTATTAAATTTTTATGAGAAAACATTTGCCTCAAATGTTTATTTTATTGGTAAAAATTTGGGGTATTCTGAAAAATCTCTCGGATTGACTAATTGGGGTATTAAGCTATAACTTACAATAATGCATATTGAATCGTCGACCATACCGTTCAATGTTATATTGTTCTCTTATTTTGACTAATTTGTCTTATTCTAAATATTTTGATTAATAAAGTTTTTTTTCCAAGATGATTTATAAAGTTCTTATTAAATAGTAAAAGTAGAAGTTACAAGATTCCTTAGTTGATGATTAGACAATAAAGCACTTAATCACTGTAAACTCTCTGTGGCACATGGGTAGCACATGGCCAAACATTTTATGAAAAATTTTCGTTGAAGGAGAATTAGCTTGAACATTGATGCCTTTCATTTTGTTTTTAATGAAAAAACTTTAATATATTTAGAAATTAACATCATGGTCGTGCAATTAGTTATATTTTCTTGTAAATATAGAATTTCCTTATTTGTAGGAATTGTAATTAAAAGCTCTGTATAAATGTATCAATATATATATCTCCAATAGAGAAGAATAAAATCAACTTTTTCTGCCTCCATACTCAAACCCTAACCTTATTTGAGTCTTACAATAATGCATATTGAATCGTCGACCATACCGATCAATGTTATGTTGTTTTCTTATTTTGACTAATTTGTCTTATTCTAAATATTTTGATTAATAAAGTTTTTTTTTCCAAGATGATTTATAAAGTTCTTATTAAATAGTAAAAGTAGAAGTTAGGAGATTCCTTAGTTGATGATTAGACAATCAAGCACTTAATCACTGTAAACTCTCTGGGGCACATGGGTAGCACATGGGTAGCACATGGCCAAACATTTTATGAAAATTTTTCGTTGAAGGAGAATTAGCTTGAACATTGATGCCTTTTATTTTGTTTTTAATGAAAAAACCTTAATTTATTTAGAAATTAACATCATGTGCATTTTGTTACTATACATAAGATCTGTGGAGCTAAAATGTTTAATACAAATTCTTTCTATTTTATGATTGTCTTTTATTGATTTTCTCCTCTCTTTTTTCTTGGTCCTCACAAGAGAAAAGATAGAAAAAGATATTTAAAAAAACTGGTTTTGAATTTGCATCATGCTCAGATAGAAAAGTTTTTTATTTTTATTTTTTAAGTATAAAATGAGAAATAAAATGATATCAATTCAAGTCTACTAAAAAAGAGATGATAATTCAACCAACTTTAATGAAATTACGTGAAAAAAACACACCATAACTAAATTAATTTGTAAGTAAAAGTCCAAAAGTAGACTTTAAAATCATTTACTAAAAAAGAATGTATCGTATGTTTTTTGTATTTTTGGTTAATATCACTTATCAAAATTTATATACTATGTAATATAATTTTTTTTTTGTTGAGGAAACTATGTAATATAATATAAATGGATTAATAATAGGGTTTTTTTTTTTAACAATTAATTAGAAGTAAGTCTAATTTTGAAGGGTCATTCGGATTAAAACCATATAGGAATTTAGATTTGTAATTAAATCCAATTTTTTAGGTTAAGGTCCAAAAAATAGATTTTAAAAAAATTTTGACTCATATTATCTCTTAAAATTAAGATAATTAGTATGAATTAATTTTTAAAATTATGAAAGATAATATCCATTAGGACATTTTTTAATTAAAACATTCATGATTATCTAGTTTTAATGTTTTATAATTTAAAATAATAAAAGATAATATCCATTTAAATTATACCAATATAAAAAAAAATGTATTAACCTACAAAATCGAAAATAATCAAACAAGTAAAAAAAAAGTATATATAAGTACATTTTGATTGTACCAATACTTGGTTAGTACATATATATATATATATATACATATATATAAGATTAGGTATGCACTAACGAACATGCACACCTGATCCGAACGCTTGGTTTTCGCCGCTAATTACTCAGACATGATGCTTCCTTCCCCAAGTTTTAAGGGTAAATCGTCATCTTTTCACCCCATCCCCTCTTAAGGTATAGAATGAGCTTGGTTCGCCCAAAATTTCAGAGTTAAACACTAACATAAACGCCGACAAACCATCAATCGATTGGTACAATTAGAATGTATCCATTAAGAATTTTTTTCTTTATTTGATTATTTTCTATTTTTTGGGCTGATGTATTTTTATTAGTAATATAATTTAAATCTCACAATTAATTTTAGGATAATATGATAATATTAGAATATTATAATATGATAATATGCTAATATTATAATATTAAGATAATATAAAACTAGGATAATATTAAGATTTAAATATTATTAATTTTAGGATAATATTAGACATTTTTGAAACATGTAGACAATATTTTTGGACCTTAGTAAAAAATTAAAAAATATTAAGGTATTAGTCTAAGAGATGAGAGAAAAGTGGACCGGCCGGTAAATGGCTCTTTTTTTAATAAGTCAATTTGCAAAAAAGTAGTTTTAAAAAACTTAAATGCGGAAGCCCAATTTCCAGCCACCTACATTTTGAAAATCAGGTATTACTGTAACGGAGTTATTATAGCACACACTACAATATCTTTGAGAATTGTTATTGTCTAACAGTAACTATTTAAATTGTAAAAAAACACTATTAATTGCTACTGTTTGGCTGTAGCAATCATTGTTACTGTAGCAATTTGCTTAGTTAAAAAAAAAATCATAAAAAAAAATATAACGTGGACTTATTTGTAAAAAAAAGTGTAATTATTTGTACAAAGTTGATTATTTGTCATTCTATTTTTTAGGTGGTTTTCTTTATACAAAAGACTCCAAAAGTGGACTGTTTTGTAATTAACTGTTAATAATATTATGTGAATGTTACAACTTACAAGTACATACAAAAAGTGGCATGGCAGGAATAGGGGAGCAAGATAAGAAGGTATGCCAAGAAACAGCATATCATTTCCAGCGAGACTGAGCCAACCCAACCGGGATTCGATTTCACAGTTCCCAACAAACAAACCAACCACCCATTTCATTCCACATTATGCATCGAATGTAAAAAGTAACGACTGATAGTGATTGATTGTTTCTTAAAGAAGGAGGAGTGAGTGAAACGACGTCGTCTCGTCCAAGGCCCAGACCCGATGAAGTTGACCACCGGAGTCGGAGAAGAACAACGTGGTGGGAAGACGGCGGTGGTGGGGGTGAAGTTAGACTCTCACAGCAAGGAATTGCTGACGTGGGCTCTCGTCAAAGTCGCAGACCCTGGTGACCATGTCATTGCCGTTCATGTCCTCGACACCATTTCTGGTCTGCTTCTTCTCTCTCTCTCCCTCACTGTGTGTGTGGTTTGGTTTTGTGATTCATTTTCTGGTTTTTGTTGAATTTGGTTTCTGGGTTTTGTAGAGGAGAGCTCTCTCTCTCTCTCTCACTATCTCTCTCTCTCTCTCTCTCTCTCTCTCTCTCTCTCTCTCTCTCTCTCTCTCTCTCTCTCTCTCTCTCTCTCTCCCTTCACTGTGTGTGTGGTTTGGTTTTGTGATTCATTTTCTGGGTTTTTGTTGAATCTGGCTTCTGGGTTTTGTAGAGGAGACTTCCTCGTTGCTCTCACTGGTAAAGACATTCGATTCTGTGCTCTCTGCCTATGAAGGTTTCTGCAACTTAAAGCAGGTTCACTTTCACATTCACAATACCTTCTTTTCTCTTTTCTATTTTTCAATTGTGAATTCTCCGTTCCGTTTGGATGCTGAGAAAATTTCCTAGTTTTCTTAGTGATCAACAGAGGGTAATTTATTTGTGTTTATTTTTGTTTCAATCATTTGTTTCCTTTGGGAGTTGAGAGCATGTGCATTGTGATCAGGTTGATCTGAAGCTTAAGGTCTGTAGGGGCAATTCGGTCCGACAAATTCTAGTACGGGAAGCAAAATCACACCATGCGGCTACACTAATTGTTGGCACTTCCAAAACCCACCATAGAATCCGGTCATCTGCCTCTGTTGCCAAGTATTGTGCGAGAAAATTGCCCAAAAGTTTTTCTGTTTTAGCTGTTGATAATGGCAAAGTTTTGTTCAAGAGGGAAGAAACTGATAGGAATGCAGATCAATTTCAAGGTTTTGATAATTTTCTTCTTCTGTGTTTTTTTTTTTTTTTTTAATTTTAATTTCTCCTTGTTGGTGTTTTTGTTATTTGAGGTATAAACTTGATTTTCGTGCAATTACCATGCTTAACGATTTAGCTTCTTTGCCTTGTGGTTGAACAGGTAATAATCAGAACAGGAATTATAGTTTGGACCACAAATCACTTAGCAAGAATGTAAAGGTACTTAATGATGCTAAACTAAATCAATGTCACAAAAAATCCTGTTCAGAGTGTGGGATGAAAACCCTTAAGAGAAATTGTGAGAGTTGTCTACCGGATTCAGTTTTGCTGGATAATTCTGGGACCAAATCAACGGTTGAGTTTCCTGGGGATGGTGGTGAGGACAATTTATTGGCTTTGGTACCAATCCAGAGGCTCGAGATTGCTTCCAACTCTTTCAAGATTCAAGATTTGCAGTGTTATAAACCTGGTTGGTCGCTTCTTCGCTGGGCATTTTTACCAAAGCAGCGACATGTTGAGAAATCTGAGAAAAAGGCATCCGTTTTTGGATGGGTCTTGAGACCACTGAGCTGGCATACTTCAGCTGTAGTCTATCCTGATCAGAAACAGAGTAATTCTTGCCAGGATGAAGACCATTCTTCCATGCTGGATGGAATAAGTGGAGCAATTGTGCCATTTGGGTCTACTGCGGTCTGCCCTCCTCTAACCCCTAACCATGGCATGGAGAGCCTTCCTGAAGAATTTTTGGATTTATGTAAGAAATACTCATCCAGTTGTAGACTGTTTGGCTATGAGGAACTTTTGTTGGCAACATCTAACTTCATGCCTGGTTCGTTTCTGTTCCCTAAATTTTATGATCCTGATTTTGAGTTGACCCAAATTTGGATGTTATTCTAAACAATTTGAATCACAATTTTCAGAGAACATGGTTGGACAAGGTGGCAGTAGTCATGTTTATAGAGGGTATCTTTTAGATGGCGAAGAGTTGGCAGTGAAAATCCTGAAGCCATCTGATCATGTATTGGAAGAGTTTGTTCATGAAATTGAGATCATCACAACTTTGAACCACAAGAACATAATCTCCCTATTTGGATTCTGTTTTGAATACAACAATTTACTTTTGGTCTATAATTTTGTTGCAAGAGGAAGCCTAGAAGAGAACCTTCATGGTAAATAATTGTTTGATGTCTATCTCTTTGGACTTAACAAAATTACAATTTTTTTTCTCTATTTTGCAATTTTCATAACTCAACGGGATTTTTCTGATCAAGGTAATAAGAAGGATGGGACTGCATTTGGTTGGAAGGAGAGATATAATGTGGCCCTAGGTGTGGCAGAGGCACTCGATTATCTACACAATGGTTGTGAAGAACCTGTGATCCACAGGGATGTGAAGTCTTCCAACATCCTTCTTTCAGATGATTTTGAGCCACAGGTGCGGTTATGTAACTTCAATATTTCTTGTTAATTATTTGAAGCTTCTTGTGCTCATCACCTTTTATAATGGTTCTTCAGCTATCAGATTTTGGACTTGCCAGTTGGGCATCATCGACATCCCATATTAGTTGCACAGATGTTGCAGGAACATTTGGGTGTGTAATGCCTTTTTAGCCTATATTTTCCTTTCAGTTTAGATATTCTTGCTAACACTCCCACTATGGCAGTTACATGGCTCCAGAATACTTCATGCATGGCAAAGTGAGTGATAAAATTGACGTCTATGCATATGGTGTTGTACTCCTTGAGCTTCTATCAGGTAGAAAACCAATCTGCAGTAAATATCCAAAAGGCCAGGAAAGTCTGGTGATGTGGGTAAGTTTTCATCTCTGTGCACAAACTTGGGACATAGAAGTATTTGTGTGCGTAATCTTTCTGAATACTTTTAACTCTTGCGAATATGTAAGATCGAATGGAATGCAATCAACTTTCGAGAAGAGAAGCACATTTTCTATTTTTTGGGTCCAACAAATGTTTCATGACAAAGAAATGTGTGAATTGTGATTGTGTTAAAGTCTGGACTTAATTGAATTCTGATGTGGACTTCTTGTCGACAGTTACTTTACCATTTTTACAATGATCAATAAAATTTGTTTCTTTAAAAAACAAAATGATTTATGTCAATAAATGGGGGTTGGTTCCAGGCAAAGCCAATATTGAAGGGTGGAAAGGTCGCCCAACTGCTAGATCCAAGCCTGGGCAGTGACTATGACCATGATCGAATTGAGAGAATGTTTGTGGCTGCAAACCTTTGCATTAGACCTGTGCCCAGACTTCGGCCTAAGATCAGCCTCGTAAGTTTACTTTTTGCTTCTCTTTTCATCTTTGAAGTTTACTTAATTATTTGGTTTTATATATTTTCAAATTTATTTATTTGATGGGTGAATTTTGTTCATCCCAGGTTCTGAAGCTTCTCCAAGGTGATGAGGAAGTTACAAGGTGGGCAAGGCAACAAGTCAGTGCATCAGAAGAACTTGACACCTTGGGTGGAGAAGCACTTCCTTCTAATATCCAGTCCCATCTTAACCTTGCCCTTATAGACTTGGAAGATGATTCCCTTTCTATCAGCAGTGGTGAGCAAAGCATCTCATTAGAGGATTACTTGCAAGGGAGATGGAGCCGCTCATCAAGCTTTAACTAGCCATATTTTCCGTTTGATGGGATTCTGCAAGTACACATTGTGCTCTATTAGTAGGGTTCTTTTGTACATTTCTTTGTGTTTGTTCATCAATAGTTCTTGGTTCAGTTACTTAAACCAGGTCCTGGAAGAGAGGTTGCGTGCAAGAGGTTTGACCTCCTCCTTCACCTAGTAGCTGTATTGCAGTCTGAATGTCCTAGCTGGTTTTCCATTGAATCCTTGGGTCTCTCTGTTTTTATTTTTCTCGAGACAAATGGAATATTAGAGAAAATGTGGAAGGACACTGAGAGTATCTGTTGTTCTGCTGAGGTGGGCATAATAATCATTGCTTTTTCCACATGCTGTATATGAAAGTGTATTTGATATTAGGAGATGGCATGGCATCATTTAAGGTCCGAAGTTCTTCCTTGACATGTTTCTCCTTGTTTTCTTATTCCCTCTCTTTCTTTTATTTTTGTTTTTTACTATTATTTGAATGAAGTTCTGAAAAACAAGCCGCAAAAGATGCTATAATGGTTCACCTGTTAGATTACACTTTCCAGTGATGTGCTTCTTTTTGTCAAAGTAGTTGTTTAAGATTACTGCTCATGGATTTTCTTTACTTAAAGTAGGCTGGTTGGATTCCTTTCTTTGTGTTTAGAATTGCTTTCTCCTTTGAATTCTCTTTTGTAGATTATCCTTCAAGTGTGTTTGCTTACTTCCTTCTCTTCCATTTTATGCGCCAAGAGTAAATATACGATGCCCTTCTGTCAAGGAACAATATCTCATTTTACACAGAAAATAAAATAGATTAAAGAAACAAATGTGTGAAAATAAAAAAGATTAAAAAAAACAAATGTGTGAAAATAAAATAGATTAAAGAAACAAAACAAGCCTATGAAAGCTATGTCGATATAAAGGTGAGAAGTGAGCGAGTGTGGGAAGTATCTGTGGAAATATGGTTCTTCCCTATACTACTGCACCTAATTCCATCGAAATTCATTTCAAAACTCTGCATACTCAGAAAATGCTCATAACATTCTTTCCCTCTCCAATGTCACCCAACTTTTAAGATTTCAATTGTTCAATGCTTTTACTTGTTCTTTGCATTTATTTATTTGTTTTTGTGATCGTTGATGAAAAAGAAGATAATGGTTAAGGCATGGCAAAATTCCTCACACCCCGATTGGTTTGGGGGGATTTTAGTCCCACCCCGATTATATTATATATTCTATATCTATAAAGCAAATATGGCTATTAGGTGATGTTGATACCTGTTTCCACTGAACAACTATGCGTTGTAGAAATGGAAGCGACACAGTTTGGACGACATTTGGGCCGTTTGTCGTGTGGACTTGGGTTAGGAATGCTCAAGAGATTAGATGGTGTATCTGTAGGGACCAAAGGATATAGTGGATGATGGGGCGATACCCGAACATGGGCCAGATCGGGCCTCTCCCCTAAGGACCAAGGCCCAACTATGGGCTTCGTGACCAATGAGCCAAGGCCGTATAAGCTCAGTGACCAAGAGAGGCGAGGTTAGGTGTAACCTCACTATTGGCACGAGTGATAGCATGTGGATGATCATGGGTTGGGTGCTCATGGGTATGAGCCTAGGTAATAGCCTCGATACCATAGGAACACGAGGCCCAAGTAGTCCTATGAAATTAAGAACTAAGAGAAACTCGAAGAGATTGGATTAGATAATGATTTCAATCTTAAATTCTACTAGAGAAAATTATGGCCATGTGTAAAAGAGCACTAAAATATTAGGAAAGTTGAGAGGTTAAGAAAATTATAATGTGTACAATTATTAATATTTTAAACCCTAAACCCTAAAATTATAAACTCGTTGTCTACCCATATTATATATAACATATGAATTAAGTTATTAGGAGTGGACCCAGGAATTTAAAATGGGTTGGGCTAAAAATATAAGCTAGTTTCTCATTTTGCTAAAAATACAATTCTTGTTGTCAGCATATTAAATCATGTATATATTAATTGACAATTCCACTATATAAGAAACAAAAACTAATAATAAATGAAAAAAAACATGTCAAGATTCAAATTTCTGAAAATCTGTATCGCGAGAACTTTTTAATAGTAGATCTTTTTAGGCTAATTGAACTCTATTAGCCTATGAAGTATATTATTAGACCCTAACAAATTTTATTTAGTCTAATTAAAACCCTACATTAAACACAAAAGTTAGAAATTCGATGAGAATTTAAAAGAAAGTTCTGAAACATACACATCTACTTGGGGCTGAGTTCGTGGGGAACTCAAAAAAAAAAAGATTTAGGAGAAAGAACTGAAGAAAAATCAAAGAAAATTAATAAATAACGAAGAATAGATATTAGGAACATAAAAGAGGAGAGACTAACAACGACAAAGTTCTACATTCGTGTTATTATCTGAGAGTGAAGAAGCTCTACATTCGTGTTATTATTTGAGAGTGAAGATTGGTTGGGTAATAGTCTAAATGGGATGACTAAAGCTTTTGAAGGGAATGACTAGGGGTGGGTTCGGTACGGTTACCGAACCTCAAACCTCAAACCGTGTACCGACCGAACCCCCCTCAGTTGGCCATTTTGGTTACTGAGACCGGTGCCAGAATGTCGGTAAACCGGCACTCGGTTGGACCGGCATTCTCGGTCGGCTCGGCTCGGAATGGGCATTTAACCGAAATGGTGGTGGGTTGAGCGGTGGTCTGATGAGAGGATCAAGAACATACCAGTTCGCCGGAAAATTGGCAGGGAAACTAGCAACCTTTTAAGCCTTCGATCTGCCACCTACGGTGGTCGGACGAACAACCCAAATACACCGAAAGACTCAAGCCGACGAGAGGAGGCTCTGGGTACCAACCACGAGTCACGACGACGCCGGAATCACAGAGTGTGTCGGAGAAGACGACCGGCCTTGACTGGGTTTTGGGTTTTCGGAATCTTTGGGTGATTTGAGGATAGGGGGAGAGAGATGAGACAAGGGGAAGATTTTCTGGGGTGGTCCCGTCGCCACCCAAGGCCGGACGACGGCAATTTTGCCGGTCAATGCTCGGTGTGAGTACAGAGGGATGAGAGAGATGAGAGCATCGAGGGAGAGGAGAGATAAATGAGATTTTTTTTTTTTTTTTTTTTTTTTTTTTTTTTTTTTAAGCCATTGAGAGAAATAGAGTTAATTTCTGATTTTGGGGGTTTAGTGTTTTGGGGTTTGGGGTTGGGGTTGGGGTTGGGGTTTGGGTTTGGGGTTTGGGGTTTGAGTTTTTACTTTAAATATATTTATATATAAAATACATTTTTATACCCTAAAATATCTTTTTATATAATACATTTTTATAATTTATATAACATCTAATTTATAAATTTATAAATTATAAATTTTTTCATTTATATAATACATTTCTATATAAAAACTAATTAAAATACCTTAAATCTTAATATTATACCATATCCTAAACCTTAGGGTATATAGGGTATAACATATAGTGATATACCATATTCTAATATTAGACTATATTATAGTATTATACCATATCCTAAACATTTTTATAGTTATATAATTATATACCAACTATGAAAGTATGAATTATAGTCTTAGGATATAAGATATAAGGTGTATGATTTAAAATTTTAAAAACACACAAATAGGGTTTAGGGTGAGATATAGGATATAGGGTTTAGAATTTAGTATATATTTATATATATAGTATATAGTCATATACGATATATTTATGGTTCAATTGAAATAATTATATTATATAAATTAAAAAACATATAAATTATTAATCATAGGGTTTAGGGTATAGAAATGGTTTAGGGTTTATCAATTTATATATGTTTTATAAACTATAAAAATGTATCTAAATGTATTATAGAAAGGTATTTTAGGGTATAGAAAATGAGAAATGTATAAAATTGTATTATTTTAAATTAAATGTTATATATACTCGGTCCGGTTCGGTAAACTGACGGTTCTAGAATCTGAGAACCGGAATCGGAACCGAACATGCCGGTTCGGTTGGCAAACCGATATTCCGGTACGGTTTCTCTCCGGTACGGTTATTCTCGGCATCGGTTGGGCCGGTTTTGGGTTCGATCTCGGTTTTTCGGTCAAACCAACCAAGCCCTAGGAATGACTATAGTTGGGTTGGTAATGGCCCAAGGATAAGAACTAAGGAGGATAGTGGGCTATTAGGCTATTTTGGGCGAAAATACCATTTATTATATATCTTGTCTAAAAAAAAAAAGGGGTAGGCTATATTATAGGTCCGCCCATATAAATTACGATCACATATAATAATTTTTTTAGAAAATGAATATTTTTTAAATAAATAAATCATTAATTAAAAAGGTAAATAATTTTAAAGTTCATCTTACAACATTTAATAACAAACAAACTCAATTAAAAAGTTACAATGATAAATGAGTTCAAATCTGCTGTCACCAAAATTCCTGTGTCCTCCCTGTCACTTGTCTATTTGTTTATTTGTTTGACACCTTACTCCCTCTTAATAGTGAGTTAACTCTGTTAAGGCTATCAATAATACTATTAACTTTTACAAAAAAAACTCTCCTTATTACTCTTCTGTATTTTTAGCACTGAATAAAGAAACGATATGGGTCATTAAAATGGGAGACCAGGCGAGAAAGCAAAATAAATAAGTAATATAAGGAAAGGGTAGAAAGGGAAAAAGATTAGATGGATTAAAAACCCAGCCAAAGACGGGTATTTCTCCCGCTTAAAAATTAGTAAGAGCAGACTGACAAGAGCAGTTGAGCAGTGTGCAAATTGCAAGCCCTCTCTCTACTCGCCAGTCTCTACTAGTCTTTGGGTCTAAGTCTAGGCTCTACCAAAAATAGCCATTTGATGGCCTCTGTGTTTCTCTCTTCTCTCTTAATTTGTGTCTGTAAGTTTCACTTTCAGATTGCCAATTCCGGCAATGGCAATTACACACCAGCACGAAATGCCGATTCAAAACTCAAATTTCCCATTTCCATTTCAACAAAATCACAGTCTCTCTCCGACCCTCTTTCTCAAACAAAGGCAAAATCAAAGTCTTTGGCCCTCAAAGCCTCCGAGATCTCCGAAACCCCAAGAACCACTGATTGCATATCGCGGTTAGCTTCTCCTTCTCAGCAACATTTTTTGATTTGATCTTGTCTAGGTGTTTAAGCCTCTAATCTAACCATTTAAGCCTCTATAATGAACTTCTAATAATTTTTCAGGATCTTCGTGAGCTTTTCAGTATCCCAAAACAAGGTTTTGATGTTTCCCTTACTCAGCAGCAGCTATATGAGGTGCATGATCGCCAGCACACAATGTATGGAATCAATAGCAAGTAATATTTATGATTTTTAATTATGTTATATCTCTGATTTAAATGCTCATATACCTGTTCTTGTATATGCTTATTACTTAGATTGATTTTCAAATATTATATTTGAATCTGGTTTCTGGGTTTTGTAGAGGAGCTCTCTCTCTCTCTCCCTCACTGTGTGTGTGGTTTGGATGTGTGATTCATTTTCTGGGTTTTTGTTGAATCTGGTTTCTTGGTTTTGTAGAGGAGACTTCCTCATTGCTCTCACTGGTAAAGACATTCGATTCTGTGCTCTCTGCCTATGAAGGTTTCTGCAACTTAAAGCAGGTTCACATTCACATTCACAGTACCTTCTTTTCTCTTTTCTATTTTTCAATTGTAAATTCTCGGTCGATTGGACGCTCAGAAAATTTCCTAGCAGCTAATATTTATGATTTTTAATTATGTTATATCTCTATTTTAAATGTTCATATACCTGCTCTTGTATATGCTTATTTCTTAGATTAATTTTCAAATATTATTTGTTTTTAAGTTTGACATGTGTATTTGGAATTATAGATTTGTCTGGCTCATGGTTCCTTAAATGTTCATCATATATCTAAACTTGACTACTTTTTGTTATTTGCTTACCTTCAATTTGTTTAGATTCCTTCTTTTCTTTCTCTTTCAATTGGGAAACATAGACAAGGGTACTAATAATCTTTTGATATGATTTTTTCCTTTTGTGTGGGGGTAAGATTCAGACATTTGGCTGGTTTTATGTCATAATGTAGTTACTTTTAGGTTTCTCTGTATATTCTTTCTTTAATTGGGCGAATTTTGTTGCATAATATGATGTACTCCTATCCTTGAATAACAGATGGAAATTGTTGAAGTAATAGCAATTGTAGTAGTCCTCTGACTTGAAGCAACAGAAAGTGTTATTATTAATAAATTGAAGATGAATCATTCAAGTTTTAGTAAGGATCATAGAGAAGCATATAAAATTCAGAACATTAATATGCTTCTGTACTGTGACAAAAAAAAAAAAAATCTGCTTCTGTACTGTTATATTTTGGTGCAAAATTTTTTCTTAGTCTTAAATGTGTTTTGTTGCATTTCATTTTTGGGTGTGGTTTGGCTTATGGATTCATATTTCAAATGATTTCTAGAATATGAACTCGATTCTTTCTTTTTGTTTTTCTTGTCATTCTGCTGTTTTCTACAGAGATGAGTCCTTGAAATCCCATATACAATTCTTGGAAATTCAAGGAATAGCAGGAGTCAGTCATCACAGTTTACTTGCCCTCAAAGCCTCCTAATCTACGACACCTCCGAGATCTTCTCTGCCACCGCCAACTTCCTTGCCCCCCCGTCTCTCCTCCTCCACTGCCTCCTCCTCCTCCTGGTGCTGCTCCCTCCGTGGCAAAGACATTGTCGGTTTTCCAGCGTAAGTCTCGCCGGCCCACTGTCTCCGAAACCCCAAGAACCTGAGATTCTCTGTGCTGTCCACGTGGCTCTCGCGGTTGCAGATCGCCACTGATTGTCAGTATGTCATCTCTCTAAATTTTCTTTGATTATTGTCTTCATCTTCTGCATCAGAATTTCTGAAAGCTTAGGAAACACATTCAATTGAAAGTGATAAATTTTTTGATTTGATCTTGTCTAGGTGTTTATGCCTCTAATCTAACCATTTATGCATCCTAAATCCTAACTAAGGTTCAAAAACGCAGTACAAACACACAAGTTGTTTAAAGCTTAACACCCGAGTTCTAAAACAAGTAGCAAAGTTATTTGAATTAGGTCTAGTTGCCTAGGTTAAGCTATGTTCCCTCTGTGTTCACTAGGCTGCAAGTATGCACTCCCCAAATCATAGATTAAGCCATTATAAATCATCAAACAGGTCACAAATGCAAATAAATTAAATAATAGTATAAATGAAATGCAAACATAAAAGTAAGAAGGGTAAATTCTGAGAGGGATGCTAGAACTTAGCATTCTCCTCCTCCTTGATCACTTCAAGCCTTCAAGGGCTTCCTCTCTAGGGCCATTGAACTCAATGGTCTCCCTAGGCACCAAATCAAGTTCATATAACAAGTAAAACCGGTTGAAATCATCAACATATCACCATGGATAGGATTTCCCTTACAAGGTTGTCAAATAGCCAATTCACATTCCATAAGCACACAAGCATGCATGTAAGCCTTGTACATCACCATGGCAATCCGAAAGGCACACATTTAGTATCTAAGAATCAGATTTCACAATATATAGCAATCCCAACAAGGCAGTGGACACATCAAGTACAAGGCATTCTTAAACCAGTCAATCACATCCCCAAACAAAACCTTGATTTTAATCTTTTCTAGAAAACTTAATTTTTGGGCAAGCACTACTCCCCCTATCTGGTTGATTATTTGCACCAAAACTAAGGACTCCTCAAGGCAGCTGAATCCTGTTTTCAAACACAGCAGTGCACAAAGGTCACAACCAAGGTTCTCAAGGGTATCAAATGTGCAAGTAAACGTGCTTGGCAAGCAAAGATTATCCGTCATCCCTAGAGTTTCAAGGGAGTTGGTTGACTCACTCCAAGGGTGTAACATTCAAGTGAAAGATGATCAGTGGTGTGTCATGGTTAACTCAAAATGATGGTGGGAAGATAGGAGATAAGTAACTTTACCTATCCAAGACTTTGGGTTCTCACCCTTTTTCTTAGGGTTTGAGGTTTTTGTTAAGTAAGCAAGGAAATCCTTTGTGAAAGGGTTTTGCAAAACACTAACTGGGTGACAAAAATAACAAGATGAAGGAACGGCTTTGCAGACCTACCTAGACCATTCAGGGAAAAGAGATAAAGCCTACACATGCTGACTGTCAGTTAAAGATGAACTTGAGTAAGGCATACTCTCGGGTTTTTAGAAAAATTAAATTAATCTCAATGGACGTGAAAATTGGTAGAGAGTTAGTACTAGTAGACATCTAGATAATTACACTAAAAAATAATCAAGTAATTTGGGGTAGTATACAAGTATTCTTTTAATATACCGCTCGAAAAACAGAAAGAGCAAAAATGTTCTGTACTCTTTCATTTGTTCAATGAAAGTTTCAGTTTCTCATAAAAAAAAAAAAAAAAAAAAAAAAAAAATATATATATATATATATATATATATATATACCACTCCAGCTCAAAAACCTGAAAGTTTCTGGAAGCATCAGATTTCCTAGTTTGAGTGGTAAAATGTATAGGAAAATAATTACAGCCCCAAATCACAGGATTATTGAAAGGAAAACTTTATAAGAATGCCTACTCACTACTCTAACAAATCTCAGACCCAACTTGGGTTACAATCCTATGAATTTCAACAGTGTAGGGTAAACTTTGAAATTTCACCAAAATTTCATGTGAGGTCGGATTGAGGTGATTTTTGGCTTAAAAAAACCCTTGGAATGTCTAGTTTTAAACACCAAAAGCTCAAGTCGAGATTCCTATCCAAATGGTACAGTTTCTAAAGAGAGTGAAGCAAGGTCAGGAACTACCAATCTCAACCATTTAAGGTGTTTAAGCAAGGACTTGACTTTCGGATAATCTCAACTACACCAAACACTTAAACAAGAATATTCATACCGTCAAAGGTTGTTGCAGGGTTCACAAAAGGAATTCGAAGGGTTCCTACCTACAGGGCTACTCGGTTTCCAAAGAAAAGTAAAGACTTTTCCACACGCAATTCCTTTGTCCTCCACAACTCCAACCCCTGCGTTTGCATGCACAAGATCATCAAGCACAGGCATTTGTTAGTTCAAACTTGGGAGGAGGTTAAATTTCCACTTATTGGAAATTTCCAATTGTATGAGGGTCAATTAAGACTTACTCAGGCCCTCGGGATAAGCTTCATCCCACTAGTCCGAAGGCTACAGCACCTCTCCTGAGCCTTACTCCCATCTCACAGACTTGCATGTAAGAATCCAATCTTTAACAACAATCATCTAACAATGGGGATACAAAATAGCAAGGAAAGCAAGGGTTTTGAGTTGAGCTCTTACCGCAACTGGGTATCACTCTTCTCGGATTCAGCATGCAATGCAATCCAGAAATAGGACTGAAGAGAGGAAAGCTACATTTAGTGTCTGATTGAGAAAATCATGGACATTGAAAGGTTTGAGTTCAGGTTTTCGTTTCTATAGCTGGGTTAGGGTTTTCGTGCTGTCCACTTGGCTCTGTCAGTATTTCATCTCTCCGAATTTTCTTTGATTATCGTCTTCATTTTCTGCATCAGAATTTCTGAAAGCTTAGGAAACACTTTCAATTGACTGATTGTCACATCCCAATCTAGGGCCTAGATAGTTTAGGCATGTGGCAGCCGCTGCATTATTCAAACAACTCAAAAATAAATTATCACACCAAGACAATCTATTTTTCAAGTCGCTTAAATAATACAAGGCTATATATTGTTTTTTTCTTTTTCTAATGTAGAACTAAGTAAGTCAGAGTGCACTGCCGGAGCTCTCAATGGCTAGTGACCCTCAAGGGTTTGTGTTTCCACCATTTTAAATAAAAACATCAGGCCGAGTTGTATTTAGATCAAATTAAAACATGTTGTTATTCTTTCTTTTTGTTGTGTAGTCTCAAATGATCTCAATCAGGGACATGATGGGTAAATATTTATCTATATGATTAAACACATATATATTTATTGTATGGTTAGGAATATTTGTCAAAACATAAAAATTAAGTTTAAGATCCTATAATCCTTGTAAAAGTAAAAATTGTAGTAAATTTGTAAATAATAAAATGAAATGTCTATCATAGTTAGAGAGAGGGAAAGTTAGGACTGACTCCACGATAGATGGATCTTCCTCTTCGCTGGTCTCATTTGAATTCAGAGTGTTTGGTGGAGCCGGAGGATATTCATTTGGTTCTGGCTTGGAGTCGGAATCAGAGATTACAATGTAGTCTACCATTTCCCCAGGTGGTACCTGCAATACTGAAGTTTTTATGTAGGGGTGAGCATCACTATAACCACTGATCCTTTGCTCAACCAATCCAAGTCTTTTAGTCACACAGCAAGTTAGGTTATGTTAAACTATCCATGTAGATCACACAAACATCCATAGCAATTCCAGATCGTCTACAAAGTTTCACTAGTAAATATAAATCTGACCATTCGCAGTATAATGTTCAAGTCAATAAAGAGATCCAATCATTCAGCAAAAAGCATGGAAATTAAACTAGATTTATAGCTTGCATTCCATACATAATGTTCATCTATTGCAAGGTATGGATATGCATATGGTTAATCAGAACCATGCAAGTGTACCTTTAAATATCGATGGTGTAGTACCTGAAATATTTGTAAACAACAGTGGACCTCCTAATCGACAAGTTGCCTTATCAACTACCCCACATTTCCCACCCTATACAAATGACAGGGACCAACTAGCGAGATGTCCTACTGATTTGATTCTCAGAGGCCAAAGGCATGTAATCAAACCCCCAACATACTAGAGAAAGAATGTATACTCTAGGTAACCCACAGTGGTTGGGGATCGAACCCTAGGTCAATAACTATGACCCTTCGTCTCAAACTAGGCAGTCCAAACAGTTAAACTCAGATTAGTATCATCAAGATAGTGCAAACATGGAAACATGTTATGAATGAGCACTTTAATTCATTGAAAGCATACTGGCAGCATATAATATTATTTCACATTCAATTAGTAAGATAATAATCTATTTTTCTATAACTAATATTAACAATAAAACACACATCCAAACAGAGAGATAATCACTTTTTTTTTTTTTTTTTTTTTTATTTTTTTTAAGAAAGAAACTTTATTGAAAAGAGCACAAAACTGTACAAACAATGGACAAGGAATCCATCAACTAAGGTACAAAACAAAATCAGAAAAACAACTCTCGCACCACACCATTGGCTAAACATATCAAGCCCAAAACTAACTAATTGCTGCCTTCCAATCAAGTAGAATGGCAGACAAAGACACTCCCCTAAAAACACTAGAGACATAGGCCCAAAAAGAAACTAACTTCCACAATTCTTCCACATCTATCCCTTATAATCTTCAAAAATTCTTTTATTTCTCTCCATCCAAATAACCCAAAAAATGGCTAATAATATGCAGCTCCAAAGCACTTTGGCCCTCTTTCCCCCACCAAAACCCCTCGTCCGTTCACTTAGCAAAGAACAGCACCCCTTTGGCATTACCCACGAGAACCCTGCTTCCTTGAACAAGTTGGACCATAGCGAAGATGCCACAGAACAATGAAGGAAAATATGGTTTACACTCTCGCCCTCTTTCTTGCATAAAACACACCAATTCGGAAACATGCAAACATTTGGGCTTCTCCTCTGAGATAATCACTTTGTTTCAGTACCCTAATCAGTCATTCAATTCTTTCTTGATTTCTTGTTCAATACCATGAGTGTATGATTTGTCTGGCTATCCAAAGAGAACAAACAAATAGGAGTCTAATTACTCAAGGTTATTGTTATAACTAGGGCTAGGTAGGTTTGACCGAAAAACCAAGACCCTACCCAAAACCGCTCCAACCGATGCTGAGAATAACCGTACCGGAGAGGAACTGTACCGAGATATCGATTTGCCAACTGAACCGGTATGTTCGGTTCCGGTTTCGGTTCTCAGATCCTAGAACCGCTGGTTTACCGAACCGAGTATATATAACATTTAATTTAAATATTACATTTTTATACATTTCTATACCCTAAACCCTATAATTAATAATTTATATGTTTTTTAATTTATATAATACATTTCTATATAAAAACTAATTAAAAATACCCTAAACTAATATTATACCATATTCTAAACAATTTATACCATATAACTATAAACTAAATATTAAACTCTATATCTTATTCCTATATCCCATACCCTAAACCCTATTGTGTATTTTAAAAATTTTAAATCCTATACATTATAAGGCTTATTATATCCTATACCGATATACCATATACCCTAAGACTATAATTGATAATAATTCAATAATTTATAGTTGGTATATAACTAATAACTATAGTCTATAGAAATGTTTAGTATGGTATAATATGATAATAGTCTATAACTAATAGCTGTAGTCTATATAAATATTTAGGGTATAGAAATGTATTATATAAAATATGTTTTATATAAATTATAAAACATATGTAATACAAAGTAAAAACTCCAAACCCTAAACCCCACCCTAACCCCAAAGTCCAAACCCCAAAATACCCTAATGTCTAAATTTTTAATGGATTTTTAAAACATTTTATTTTTATTTTTTAATCTTCTCTTCTCTCTCCTGCCAACACTCCCCCTTTCTCTCTCATTTCTCTCTCCCCGACTTCACGCTCTCTCTCTCTCTCACTGTGCCTTTGATCGGCGATATCACTGTCGTCCGGCGGCTGATGGAGGCGAGACCACCTCCGAAATGCTCGCCTCTCCCTCCTCTCTTTGCACATATGTTTTGATTTTCCAGAAAAGCAAGGATCGCGGTGACCCGAGTTGGGGCGGAGCTGAGCCCTTTGTCGGCGATCTCTGTGCTCCGACGGCTTCGCGACTTCCCACCACCCAAAACTCATTCCTCTTGTTGAGCCGGTCCTTTTGGTGCCTTTCCCTCACGTCGACGACTCCCTAAGGCGGCGAATCGAAGCCACCCAGTTCAACCTCCGACACGCAGCTTCTCTCTGTTTCCCTTGCTCTTCTCCCTCTCTCTCTCTCTCTCTCTCTCTCTCTCTCTCTCTCTCTCTCTCTTAACTCAAGCCGGTCAAGGCCCATACTGAGTCGAGCCGACCAAAAATGCCGGTCCGACCGAGTGCCGGTTTAGGTCTAGGTAACCAAAAGGGTCATCCGAAGGGGGTCCGGTCGGTTGCCGGTTTGGGGTTCTTGGTTCGGTAACCGGACCGAACCTGCCCGTAGTTATAACACTAAATAAAAATGTATAAGTTGGATACTAAGTGAAAAAGAAATCAATTAACAATCCAACAACATGGTAAGGGGCTGCAACACTGTACTAGTATTGTTTATTATCTGACTGGACAATTTATGACATCAACATATTTTATAGGATTCATTTTTGCTCACCATGGTGAGCATTACCACCATCATGGATGGGTGACACATGTCCCACTATCCATGGTGGTGGGACACGTGTTACCCATCCATGATGGTGGTAATGCTCACCACCACCTTTTTGTGGTGAGCAAAAATGGACTCTATTTTATACTCACCCTTGGTGGACTAATGTTTGATAAGTAGCAGTGGGGATTCTTTCTCAATAGAAGTGCTAAATAGGTAGTTCCCAATTTATGGTAAGTCTAGAATTTGTGGGAAAGAATTGATTTAGGACTTTAGGTTCTCAGTCTACCAAAGATAGAGATAACTCTGAACAGGAAAGAGGTGATAAAAACTACTAATTTCTTATTAATATGATCGACCTGTTCCTTAACTACAAGTACTTTTGACCCTTACTAATTCCTATTAACAACCTGATCATGAGTTCTCCTCCCTTAGCCCTAAGTACAGTAGTAAGACCTGCATGTTTACTTTCCAAGTGTTCTTTTCCAAGTGATTGACTTATACTAACAAACTAAAACTACAGACTTACTTCTCACAAATTAAGTAGATACCTTAGCTGATTCCTATTTCAGATTCTTTATTAAAACCACAACATTCTTATCCACTCTCTCCTCAAAATTTAAATTAACAAAGCAGAAGAAATCTACACAGCGTCCCCACTTTTAATACAATCAAGTAGCAACACAACTTCGCACAGAAAATCAAGTTCATCAAATACCAAGCAAATAAATTGGTTGTGTTTTATGTTTAGAGAATTAATTTGGTGGATTGGCTCCCCCTACCTGGTTTTGTGGTGGAAGCTTAAGAGCTCTCTCTCCAAGTCGTGAAGCTTCTCTGGGCACACAAGGTATTGTTCAAAGTTCAGAGAGTCGAAATTTTCTTAAGAAAGAAGCGTTTATAAAGTCAAAGTCTAGGTTTGTACTATTTGTAAGGTCTGGAGAAATCACATATTCGAAAATAGTTTTAGAAGCAATTGGGGTTTGTAGAGATATGAAAAGGATTGTTGGAAATTAATTGAAATACTGTTAAAACATTTTGGGGTTTAAATTTCTCAAACTAGTAAGTAGTAAATCACAGGTTCAGACCAAAAAAAATAAAAAAATCACAGGTTATCTGAAGTCAAAAGGCAAGGTTTTTAAAGTGGAAAATTCTTCTACTAATTGGTCTTTTTTCAAAACAGTAGCTCTCAGTCTAAACCAAATCACTCAAGGTCTTTGAGACTAACCAAGATACAGAGACAAGTAAGTCCATAAAAGATGAAAAATGAAGAAGCTTTTCCAGTAAAATAATTTTCTCAAAATATTCAATTCTTATGATTTTTCCCAAATAAATCTTCTGTGGATAAAAACAAGAATTCCAAAGTTTGAGTCTTACCAAGAGTCGACGACAGTTCCTATAAATGTTGAAGAAATTCCCTAACACTTTCCCGTTTCAAAATATCTAAAACATCCCAGAAAATTAGGTTTCATAATGAAAGAACTACTGACTTTGCCTTGAAATAAGGAAGATGAAGGGTTCAACATAGCCTTACCTGAGAACAAGAACAGGGGCTATGATTTCTTACATGCAAAACAAAATCGATGGTTTTCAAGAGTCAGAAATACGAGTTCTTGGGTTGCATGTAAGGTTTGAGTTCTAAACTTTGTGGAGGTTTTGAAAGCACACTCTTTATCAAGGTTCAGGATTTTTTTCTCTGTGTTCTCCGTTTCTTGGCCTTGGGGAAATTTGATTCTTCCACCAAGGACAAGAATTCTGGTGGCTTTTTGGACCTTCCTCACATCGGAAATTATGGTGAAAGGTGAGAGAAATTGCTGGACTCCAGGCAATGAGGTTTCGGTGATGAAGGAGAACAGGAAGTTGAATAGACAGGGCGTGAAATAGAGGGAGAGGTCTGGGCTATAAGACGTTGTTTCAATTTATCTTTGCTGAAGATTTAGGTGAGTTGTCCAGGTGTCTGATGGTGTGGAATGGACACCTAGCCCATTAAGTCTCTAAGAGTGACACCTATTATTGTCAAAGAGGTCAAATTACTTTCTTCCCAAGTTTGGGGTCCTTAAGATATAAAAATTTCTCTTTGGGGTTTTAAATAGAAATCCTAGCAGAAAATGGAATAAGAAAAGGATTTTCTAATAATGAAGTTTGATTCAAAGAATTCCATTCTTTGTTCCATATTTCTAATAGGCATAATAAAAACAACATATGAACCATAATAAATTGAATTTCCTAGCACATACTGTCATCCTTCAACTATAGGGTTTATGAGAATTTCTCATATTCTCCTCCTATTTTCTCCTTGGGTCATTCAAATAGGTTCTCAAACACTTGGGATAAAATCAAATAGCGGGGAGGATATTAATCACCGAAATTAACCATAGCTGAATCAAATTGCAAGGATACTAAGAAATTGAAATGCAAGAGAGGAATAACATTTTCAAAGAGGTCACTTACAATATAATATTGCATTTACACAAGCTAGTTCATTCCATTTAGACAACCTGGGTTAGTTTGTTTAAGTCATATACACAATATTCTCAAAACATCAGTCAAGGATATGATTTGACCAAAAAAAAAAGTGAAGGATCTGATTTACAATTAAGTGCATCAAGTAAAACACAAGTGGAATTTTAAGGGCTTTCACGCTGATAATACCTGAATCCACTGAAAGTGATAAAATATTTGATTTGATTTTCTTCACTGTTCAGGTGCACTATCATTATGAAGAAGGCTGTTTAGGGAGGCTAACTTGGGCTGGGTCATCCTAGCTTCATGTAACGCTGTAATAATATAAAGTTTTTTGGAGGGAAGAGAAGGGTGTAGTCTTGGGAAACTGTGCTGTGATTTGCTATTTTATGGGTAGTGTGGGGTGAGGGAAATAGAAGGATGTTTGATGATGTTAAGGGGGAGGAAGTGGATCATTTTTGGGAGAGAGTTCGGTTTTGTGCATCAATATCTTCATAATTTAGGGACTTATCCTTTTCTGTTATCTTTTTTTAATTGGGATGAAGTTGTATCTTAGAGAGACCTTTGTCTATTCTTGATATTCTCAAGTGTTGTAGCTGTTTGGGAGCGGATAAAACTTGTCCTCTGTTATGTACTACTATCATTTTTATTCAATGACAGTATGTGTTTTTTTATCAAAGAAAGTGTTTTTATTCAATGACAGTAAGTGTATGTGTGCATGTGCATGTGTTTATTGGAAATGTAAAAAACCACATTCTTCTAACAGTTCATGTTTTATTTTATAATTCATCTCAACTTTATGGTTCACCATCATTGTAATGCATGAAAATTTGTGCATAAGCATTAAGCAGTAATCTTTTGTATTGTATTAGTGTCTTACTTTTTTATTCAACATCATGACATTGGATTAGAAAATAGTGCATAGGAATCACGAATATGATTGATCAGTAGCTATTCAATTCAATTATAATAGTTTTAGCCACTGAACCATACTTTAACAAAACTCCGGACGTCCAAATAGGAGAGGCCTCTCTCTCTCTCTCTCTCTCTCTCTCTATATATATATATATGCATATGGATGTAGTGCAAAAACTCAACTTTAGAAATGCAATGTTTTCTTGAGAGACCATTAAATACTAACAGCTCAATGGGTCTTTAGAAATGCTCTACTTGAAGTTAAATTGTGGATAGAATGAAGAAAAACAAAAAATGGTTTGGAATTATATTTTGCCTGCTTTTTTTCTGTTCTTAATTTTTTTTTTTTAATGAAGTGGGCATGTCAGATTGTAAGGTGCTTTGTTGTATTTGTTTCCAAAGGTGGAGTTTGATTACTTTAGTTGAAAAGTTAAATTCAACTATAGTGCTTTTGCATTTATACATTAATGTTTAGGCTATTTTAATTGCATTGACAACCCCATTTCTATTTTCATCATGCTTAGATTTTTATATTTAGTAAATCATTTTTAGGAACATTAATATGGACAGTGGAGTTAATGAGGTTGAAGCAGCAGCGACAGGGCAACAAAATGAAGAAATTCTTCAAATTGCTGAAAATGAAGCAGCAACAACTGCTGAAGAGGAACTACCACTCCCAGGGCATTGGGAAAAGCTTAGAAGGATCTCCCCATGGTTGATGGGTTTCTTGATCCCCTTGCTTTTGGGAGGCAATGCAATAGTAACCAAGAGGGCCTTCAGCGAAGGCATGAAGTTTAGTGTGCTTTTATTTTATAAAAACACACTAGCTGCCATTGTGTTGTTGGCTATTGCCATAATTTCTAGGTACGTGTTAGTTCACACTATTTTGCTTCGTAATTTAAAGTTGCATTAAAACTGTTAATTAATTGAGATAATGTTGTTTTTCATATAGGACCCCAAGGCCCATGATGACGCGCAAGATTTTCTTGCATATTGTGGTCTTGAGCGTACTCGAGTAAGTGATTATGTGAATATGAAAAGAAAACAAAACTTACGTATTCTATTAGATAATAACTTTTTTTGCTTGATTTTCATTGAACAGGCCAGTGCTTGATCAAATATGCTTGTATGTCGGTCTAAAATACACATCTGCAAGTTTCTCTACTTGTATGACTGTCACTGGTCCAGCCTTGACATTCTTTGTAGCATGGCTTTGTGGGTATGTTCCAAACTTTAACCCAAGAGTAATTTACATCTCATATTAGTATAACATGTCCCATTTGATTTTGGCCATAAAATTTGATTTTGGTCATGAAATGTACTTACATTTGATTTTTTTTCTCTTTTGTTAGGTTAGAGCCCGTCAATATTACTGAGAGGCGCAGCCAAGCAAAATTGCTTGGTATGCTAATAATGGTTGGTGGAGCTCTCATTGTTGCCTTTTACAATGGCTCCACCATCACAGTATTAAAGCCCTCCAGTACTGGCAGTCACGTGCTGGTTGCTCAGAGGCTCAAAAGAAATTGGGTTCAAGGTCCCTTTCTAGTGTTGGTTGCAATGGCCTCAGTAGTTTCCTACAATATTTTGATGGTAAGCTTTTTATCCCCTCAAAATTGATCTTTATTCATTTCTGCAATCAAGGTTATTGGTTGACTGTTTCTTAACAGAAAACTAAAAGAATCTGAGCAACTAAAAAGTCTAGGAATAAATGTTACGCAGAAAAACTTTTACTCAATAAGCTTTGTGTCAAGTAAAAAAGTCTAGAAATCAAAACTTAGAGAACACTGGAAATACAAGACAACTCTTACCCAAGCTTGGTGTCAAAATATTATGATCAAGCTTTTAACATAAATGAAACTTGATAAGGAACTAAGGCCTCTGCCTTTCATGTCAAATTCATAAATAGATTTATTAGGACATACAGATGCACCGCAGACATTATCTCAAGTGTTTATTTATTTTGTTCAATTCACTCCTGCTTATACATTTTACATCACTAGCCTCTCAACGCGCGTGTCAATTGGCTTTTTTTATTGTGTATACGTTAAATCTTCTTTTTAGTAATAAATTATGTTTCTTAAATCATTCTCAAATTCAATGGGTGAGACCATTAAATTACACACTATTTCCGAAAAAGTATTTTTGCAATATAAATTTTTCTAAATATTCTCTTAAAAAATTGATCATTTTTTAAGGCTCAGCCTATTCTGCACAACCAAATTTCGTATGCTGCGTTAATAAAGTCCATCTTCTACAAAAAAAATAAAAATAAAATTGTATGCTGCAAATATATGTACTACATTTACCTGTAAGATTTGAACTTAATTAGTGAAAAGTATGGAGAATAGACAATGTATGACTTCACAAGAGTTAAATTTTGTATCAACCAAAGTTTGAATCCATAAAAAAAAAATGTTGATCATTATTTTAAGGCTCAGCCAATTCAACAAAACCAAAAAAATGTCCTCAGCATTTAGTTAATTGAGAGCTTATGACATGCAGGGAAAGAATTACCCAAAATTATAGATGCATTAAACAACACTAAATATAAAAGCAAACTTTATATGAGTCGAACCATAAATGAAAAGGTCATATGAAAGTCAAACCAAATATATGCAAACTTTTTATGAGCCAAACCAAAAATATGCAATTGCACTTAACAAAATAAAACATATATTATATTAGAAAGCCTTAATATCCTTTATTTTTTGCCTCCAAGACGATCCAATACAAATAAGTGCCAATGACCATTCACTTGAGCATCAACACAGATATTCAGAGAGAGAGAGAGAGAGAGAGCTGCAGTGTTTCACTCTTGCCAGCAACAGTTTTGTTAATTATTCCTCTATTTCCTTCTGATATGCTTCCATTTCTTCAGCAGCTTTTATAATTCCAAAAATTTCTCTTTTCTTCATTCAATTCCTTCCATTTCACTAAAATCAATGCATGTCCAAGCTGTGAAGTTATATAAGTCACTTTTCTCACCCTTGCAATCCACCAATTATGGAATGTTTCAAAACAAAGTAACATGTAAGAAACGGATCATAATTTCATAGCATATGTATAGTTTTCAGATTAGATAGGCAATGGAAAATTTTATCATTTATAAGACTGTCAATCAAAGAAAAAGTGAAAATAATAGAAATTCGGATTTCTTCCAAGCGGTTCAGATATTGAGCTTAAGTGAAAAACAGAACCCATACCTGCTCTAGGCATTTTTTTTTTTTCTAGTTCTCTTTCTTCCATGGTTATGTTTTTTTTTTTTTTTTTCCCTTGGGATTTTTTCATCCCACATTCTGTTCTCTTTGGTTTCTGATTTTGATTGTTTGTCCTTATTCATCCTATGTTTGTTTGAATTTTTATTGTATCTTTTTTTTATTTGTTTAATCATAGCATCCCACCTATTCTCTGTTTGGTTTTGTGTTTTATGGTTTATTTTTTAAAACCTTGTTGTTGAATGTGGCTTTTAACATTCAGAAAAGTAACAACGAAAGGAAAAAGATGCATCAGAAAACAAAGATAAACAATAACCAACCATTATTTTCATTTGTTGTTTACAAACATTAATAAATAGAAACAGATAGACACAACTCAGTTTGGCACTCTGATCTTTAACCAAGCATACGTACCACTCAGTTTGAAACGGTTTCCTCAATGCAACACATACATTCCTGAACCAAGAGAACTGAAATTCAAAGCAGTGAAATCCTTTACCAATCTATCTAAAACCCAATCACAAACCCACATAAAGAACCTGAAAAAGAAACAAATCCACAGGAAAATCAAAATATAATCAACTTACAAAGAGAACCAAACAAAGAAGAATATAAGACACAGAGAGAGAGAGAGAGAGAGAGAGAGAGAGAGAGAGAGAGAGAACTGCAGCTACTGAGATAGGTTAAAATGCCTAGTAGAGGAGAACAGATTTCTGAACTTGAGGGAACTGTTTCACCAAATTGTTTTCTCTTAGTCGTCAACAAATTGAAACACTCACCAAGCATGAGAATCTTAAACTGTCTAGATACATCTGATTTTCAATTTATGGCCGCTTCACTACCTTGGGCATCTCCACACTAAATATTTTTTTCTCGAGACTCTTTTTCGAGAGGCTTTTTGTATTGTGTATATGGATTTTTCTAAAAACCTCTCGAATGCTATCTATTAACTAAATATTTTATGAGTGCAGAAAAATTTGACATAGGACTTTTGGCATGAAACAATCTATATGAGTTGGTAAACCTGCTAACAATTTCATATAGAAATCTTGATATCAAACTTTATTTGCATGCAAAATCAAGCTTCATTTATTTTCAATGGATGCAGAATCATCCAAAAATCAAATTTTTGACTGATCATAAACATCAAGGAGGATAGTATTACGGTACTATTACCACAAAGAACAATTATATAATGTTAGAAATCAAGAGCATCAATGCTTTCCCATACATGTTGAATGCCGAAGTCATAGAGTAGCAATAAATCTACAAAACACTAAAATTTCGTTTCTGAACTCAAACAAAGTTAAGGGCCAATTGATGCCAACAGTTGAGTTAGAGAGTAAGAGAGAAATATTTCTGATTTGAGTGTAACTCAACTGCTGGCATCAACTGAAAAAATTAAAATAAAACATTAAGCAGAGTTTTAATGCATATATACCTGGCAGAAGTCTGCTCCATCAAACAATCAGAAACTTCTCCTTATTCATTCCAAAAGCCTGATTGCAATATGGCCATTGTTTGCTTCAGAGGTACCAACTAAGTGACATCTACGTAAATCATGAAATATTTCCCTTGCTGTTAGTTTCTCAAAGGACAGAAACAGTTAACAACACAGAGAGTAAGTGAGATTAGGGTTGTTACACTAATTGGAGAATTATATCCCCTGAGACTCCAAAAACAACAACAATAGAAGATGTAACCTTTTTGTAAGGTAAATTTTATTAATAGCATACGGTTACACTCAATACTCTAAAGAGGCGATGATTACAACTATATTCTTTGATTAATTTGGAGTTGTACAATCTGAATTAAAACCAAAACTGTGAAGGTCAAGGTTCCAAATTTTACTTACTTGGTTATGGTTTTCTAAATCGACATATCAGGCACCATATTTGCAAAGGTCAATCCACATTATTTGTAAACTAATTGAACAAGAAAGGACCAAGTATAAAATTGGTCATGAAGATGCATGATTTGACAGCCATCCAGGTTATAAATAGATTAAAAAAAAAAAGGTGACAACAAAATAGAAAAACCTAAAACTAAGACCAAAACCCAAATTGAAACTTTAGAGTACTGTGTGATTGTGTGTGAAATTAGGGCAAACCTTGCGAGCGGGGTCAAGGAGCTGGTTATGCTTTTATCTGCAATGGCTGAGAGGGAGAAAGCGGTGGATGAGAAAATTGACAGAAGGTGTCTAGTATACAATCTACAAAATTACTTACATAAGGGTGAAATTTGTGATTTTTTCCCTTGAATCCGTTGTCAAAGGCAAGCCTCTGTAACAGTGATGTACTAACAAAGGATTAGAGAGAGAGAGAGAGAGGTAGGGGTACTTACGCCGATCAGATCGGAGAATTATAGGAGCGTTAGTGCTTAAGATAAAACATAAATTTATGAAACTGCTATAAATAAGAAGATTAGAATCTGACCAAAAAAGAAAAAGAAGGAGTTCGATTAGAAGGAGATTAGAATGGAATATAGAAACTGTGGCAGTTTAAACTCCAAAGAGTAGGAGTGGGCATTGTCATCTGCTTTCAAAGTGAATCAAACGTTGGCATTTTTTTTTCTTTTTTAATTATGTTTTTCAGAATCTCTTAGTTATTGTTTTACCTTTATACCCTTTTTAAAAACGTAATGTTATATGTACCTTTTATTTTTAAACGGGGGTAGTTTTGGGGTCTTCGAAAGTTTAACCTTACTCCCCCTTCTCCCTTTATGTATATGTATACATATATATAGATAGATAGATAGATAGATATAGATAGATGATAAAAGCTCTATGCTCTCGTGAGCTCCATAAACTTACAAGTAGCTTTAGGAAATGTGCAGTTCAATAATTTCTTACATTGTATTTGGCTTTTTGTTGTATTATACCTCTATTTCATAACTTCAATCTTTTAAATATCTTTATTGTTGCTTTTGCTGTCCTTTGTCTTTATTAGAAAAAAACAACCAACAGCTACCCAGCACCTCTGTGGCTTACAGCATTTATATGCTCAATTGGTGCATTCGTTAACATGGTGGTGGCTGTGGGGGTTGAGGGGAGATCAGGAGTTTCGTGGATGGTGGTTCGGAATATCAAACTTGTTTGTTACATCTACCAGGTGAGTCTTAAAAAGGGAAAATAGTATTGATGTGATTTTGTATTTGTTATTCTTGGTGCACCATGATTTCTAATTTTGGCCTTGCTCTTGTAGGGTCTTGTGGTTTCTGGTTTCACTACTTTTTTGCAGATCACATTGACCCAAATGAGAGACCCCGTGTTCGTGACATCATTTAGCCCCATATCCATGATTTTTGTCATGATGGTGGGAGCTTTAGTGCTCAATGATACAATTCATGTAGGAAGGTAAAACTCACAAATTTTGTAGATATTATATTCCTCATATATTATAATACAAACATAAAAATTGTTTCTTTAATGTAATAAAACATAGAAAGTTAAGCTTAAGGCATTAATCTTTTTAAGAATATTTCATAACAAAAACTTTTCTTTCAGTATTTTAGGGGCGATAGTTATCGTCCTTGGGCTTTCTATGCTTCTTTGGGGCAAGAAACAAATCCCAACACCACCGGTTCAAGATGGCCAGGTAGTTCCAGTTATCATTTTCCATTTCCTCCTATTTTTTCCCACTTTTATAATCTTATTTTAATCGATATTTTATTCTCTTTTGGTAGATCGAAAATGAGGCCATGGAGGGAGAACAAAATGAGATCGTAAGGGTGGATGGGGTATGATTGTTTAGTGTGTTTAACTGTTAGTATCCTTGTTATGGGTGTTTACTTGTATTTTATTTGAACATGATGCAAGTCCTACAGGCAACTGAACTTTATAATTTAGTATGTTAGGTGGGATGTGTTAGTTGCCTGATATTTGACTGTTTCATAAGATATATCACATTGAACTCTCAATGATGGTGAACAATCACAATTAATACAGTTGGTACTTTCATATATGTGAGTGAAACAAATTGGTAACACAATTAATGTGTTATAGCGTCATAAAATGATAACTTCATATGAAATTATAGGTGATAGCAAGTGTATGAAAAAAAAAAATGATTTGGCATAAATCCGATACAAAGTTGATGGTTTAATTGACAATGAACGATAGGAAATTCCGTCAAATAAGCATAAACAAGACGTTAGGGAAAATAACAAGCAAACATGGTGGACTGATACATCAATTACAAGCAAGGAATGCGCTTATATGAAACGTAAGCTTGTGGAAGGGAAAAAAAAAATATATATTCCAAAGGTAGTGCATATAACAACACGTGCAGGAAACGACTCAAAACAAAACTTAGAAGATTTCAGGTAGGTCTAGGCTAAATTTACCACTCTCAGCTGCTGAGTTCACTATCCAAACATATTTTGTTTAACTTTTTTCTTATTTTACCCTCTCTTACAAAATGAAGATCAAATCACCAACGCTCATTCGGTAGTTATCTACTGAACCCTCTACCAATATTCGGCAGATAATTACTAAATAATCTACCAAAGTTCGGCATATACTTGTAGAATGATCATTCGATAGTTATCTACCGAAACCTCTACCAATGTTCGGCAGATAACTACCGAATAATCTACCAAAGTTTGGCAGATAGTTGTAGAATGATCATTTGGTGGTTATCTATCAAAGGGGTAAAATTAGAATTTTTGAAATAGAATAGTGAACTCAGCAGTTGAGGATGATGGATTTAGCCTGGGCCTTTTAGTTATTTAGTCAGCATGATCTCTGTTAGTCTTTTTCTTTCTTTTTTTGGTCTAAGATCTCTCTTAGTCAAATTAACTGAAATTGCCCCTACATTGGAATTTGGAAACGGAGTGATATCACAAGGGTATTATTAAGAAATTTAATTAGACCAATGTGGGTAATATTGACATTCAAACAAAACTATAGGGACCATTTGTGCAACTTGGCCAGCAATGCTAAGGATTCAAATTTTGTATCCAAAATTTGGATTATAAATGATGTGTCAATATTTCATTGATTCATACATGGTCCAGATTATTAATTTTTCAACAAGTAAAACACTTAGAGCATGTTTACTAAACTGGAATCGGAATGAGCAGGAATCAGAATGAACATGAATCAGAATCAGCCATTCTCATTAATTTGTTTACTAACTGTTAGAATTAGAATGAAAATAAAGTTGATTTCCATAAACGTGTTTACTAACTAGTAAGAATCAGAATAAAAATGAGTTTGATTACTAAAATGCCCTTATTCAACATCCATTATATTTTTTAGATGCTATTTATTAATCACAATTTTTTAAATGATAAATATTCATTTAACTAATATTTATATTTCTATCAACTATTTATTAATCCATTATATTTATTAATCACAATTTTAATATTTGTATTTATTAATATTCACAATTTTTTATATTTTTATTTATTAATCCATTTGCTAACTATTTATGTTTACAATTTTAATACTTTTTACAATTTATTTCTATCAACTATTTAATTTTCACAATTTTTTTAAGGGAGACTTAGAGTCCAGTCCATTTTATGAGTCTTTCTTAAATTTAGACCGGTAGTGATTTAAGATTTTTAATTAAGTCATTTTATTTTTCTTCTTTGACGACTTTATGTTAGGTTTTAACTCTGAGATTTTGAGCGGATTTAGCCTCTACAAAGTTCACTCTACACCCTAGGAGGGGAAATACTCTTTAAATAAGGGGGAAATACCTTCAAATCGAGGAATGACTTTATTATAAATTAAAAATATTTTTTTATAAATTAAAATGATTTTCTTATAAATTTTAAAACACCTACGGTCTCCATCTAAAAACTGTTTTTCTAAAGGACCTAAGCCTAATCTATTATATTTCTATCAATTTTTTAATCCATTATATTTATTAATCACAATTTTTTAAATGATAAATATTCAAAAAGATGAATATTTATTTAAATATTAATTTTAAATGATAAAATAAAGGATATTTTTAGTTTTTCATAAAAAATGTGGGGGCATTTTGGACATGAAAATTTCATTCCAATTCCCCCTCCCTCATTCCGGACCCTTCCTACGGAATCTCATTCTCCCAAAATCAGGAATCCCATTCTTGATTTTGGTGGGACCCACGTGCATTCATTTTCCCTTCCAAATTTAATAAACAAGGGAATGAGAATGTGAATGATTCTCAAATGTTAGTAAACACAGAAATGAGAATCATTCACATTCCCTTGAGATAAAAATGCCCTTACATGTGAATTTGAGATCCAAATTTGGGATAGAAATTTGGGATCATAGCATTATACTTAGAATATATCAAAGCAATGGTTATTACAACTATAAACTTTGTTATCTCTTCTTATCTCCAAATAAAATAAAAAATAATTAAATAGAAAATTATCAAACCTGTTTCACTCCATCTTTAGCCTCTGGCGCCACCAGTTCAACTGTCACTTCCTTTTCTCTGTTCTTTTTGAGTTGAGTCTAGTTCCTGCACTCTCTGCCTGACCTCCCCCTCCTCCTCTATCAGGGGAAACTAAGCTGAATCCGTCAATTCGCTGATCACCTGCGAGCACTTCTCCATCTGATGAATCTCCTTCATCAAGGCGCATACATTCTTCCGGTCCCGCCGTTTCAACTCCTCCAGAATCTACTCATGCAGTGATAGCAGCAGCGCAACCCACAAAAAGGTCCTCAAAATTTATCAAGAAGTACACCTGGAGCCCGAGGTTGACGGTGGGCCTACTGACGTGGATCCGGACTCCAGGTATGGAAGATAATGTATAAAGTGCACTTTGGTCCCTCTACTTTAACAAAAATTTTACTTTATGAGAAATTGATGTCTTATACTCTATTAGGAAACAAAACAAGAGAACAATAGCCTGACAAATGGTTTGGTCCGATTCGGTTGCCTGTTTAGGCGACAATATAGAACCCATCATTGATTTGAGACCCGTTCTTTCAATTTTTGAAATTTTAATCTAGTACTTTCATTAAGTTTGTAATTGGATCAAAATCATTAATTAGGTTTAAATTGTTAGCAGAAATATGGCGTAGAAGAGAAATTTTGGACATTTTAAGTAACCTATGAGTGAAATTCATTTAACCGGGTGACTTTGCCTAATCACATTTGGATACATGTATTTTTTTTCTTAATTATTCAAGTTTTTGTCTTTTCTTTTTTTCTTTAATTATATTTTATTTAAATTAATTTTTTAGACCTTATTAATCATGAAATATCTAAAATATTTATTCATATACGTTATCACGTCATATTTACGTCTAAAAAATAAACTGAGTTAACAGTTTAGATCTAATTGCAAACATAATGAAAGTACATGACTAAAATTATCAAAATTGAAAAAACGAGGAACAAAGTGAAAATTTTGTTGAAGTACAAGGACTAAAAATGTACTTTGGCCAAACTATAAAGTCAAAGTTATGGTAAATAATTATTAATAATGGGTAAGTTATTCTTTCATTACCTTGAATCTAATTTGAATGCATGAATTAAAGTCCAGCATGAATTCAAATAGAAAGGTAATTAATGGCTTAAGGAACTAGTTTAATGACAAAATTGATACTGTTTAAAGGGCAATCTAGGGACATTAAGGTGAATATATGGGTCATTATAAGATAAAAATAAAATAGATACATTAGACGTTACCAAAACAAGAATTGTCAGTTGTAGTAAATGATTTTCGTATAACGTGAACAGAATTTTGATCTTTCTTATAACAGCAGAATCATGACATTAATATATATGAATTTTCCCTTAATAATACATGAATGGATTTTCTTGCTTGTCCTAATCTTTCCAAAATCTTATTATTATATACCATATCTCGTTATTTATTCACTTAATAATACAAGAATCTTTAGTGTGTTTCACCACAAAATTTATCTTTTTAAGAAAGATGCAATATCTCATTACCAAAAAAAAAAAAAACATATTTTCTGGATAATTGTATCTCCTTAATTGTTGTAAATTTAATTCTTTCTATTTGTGTGGATTCATTGTACCTAGTATATATATTGTACAATGAATAGAGCTTATTTTCTAGACAAATCCGGTTTTTTTTTTTTTTTTTCTTATGATATAAATGCGATTTTTTCTTCTTGACCATAGGTCCATAGCTGCAATATTTAAAGGGTGTTGGCCAAGCAAACCCTACATACCTTTGAGTGTTAGAATAATTAGAATATATGAAAGCAATGGTTAAGATGTCAAGAGTTTTACTGACCATCTTATCGTTGCTATTGGTATTCGAGGGTAGCTTTGCTATATTAACCAGACATATGAATATAACTAATGAGTTGGGTGCAGGGATTGGCTTGACTATTCACTGCAAATCAAAAGATGATGATCTTGGCAAACAATACCTCCCTTTTCAGAAATACTTCACATGGCATTTCAAGTCCAATCCATTCTCTCAAGTCACTCTTTTCTATTGCTACATGTGGTGGGAAAATGTCAGTGGAAGCTTTGATGTGTACAAAGCTAATAGAGATGATGAAAGGTGTGCAGATAAGTGTTGGTGGAGCATTAAAAAAACGGGAGCTTTTTCTTATGATGAGGGTCATGATAGATGGGATCTTATGTATATGTGGAAAAAGTGAGAGTTTTCATTTGTAAGAGAAATAAATTGCATGAGATGTTACTAATATTCCCAAAAGCAAATGACATGTACTTTATTTTGGGACATCTTTTTTACAAATAACTATTAATAAAGGGCAATTTATTCTTCTTTGTTTTTTGGGAGATTCTGAATTTGACCAAACACGTACGTAGAGCTCCTAAAGCTGCAACTTGTCTTAATTACCTTTGAGGCACCATGGGTAATTTGTGTAGAGAAATATTACCTACCTTTTCATTTCTAACTTCTTCTACGCCTTTTTTTTTTATTATTATTTTCATTCTACAGTATAATTTTATAATTGAAATTGTTCAATTTTTTGTATCACCCTTTAAAGATTAACTCTAACAAATTCAACTGGTGGCCTTAATTCGAATTTTAAAGGAGTTTGCATATTTTATAGATTATATGGATTCTTAGAGTAGTTATATTCTCACCGGTTTTATTTTTCTACCCATATTTAAAAAAAAAAAAAAATCATACAAATTTATCATTTTGTAAAATTACCTCTAAGGACTTGACTTAAAAAAATGAAAATAAATCTACTCTACCTCCTCCCTCCCTACTCACTCATCTCCTTACGACGACTTAAACTCTATAAACCCTAAAATTCCTCTTGTTTTCTCATATCATTATTCTTTTGATTATACTGTTTTTGGGTAAGAGACATTTAAATTCACGTCGGAGAGAATTCACCTAGTGAGAAGGTAAGCAAAACAATTTTTTTGTGAGATGCTTTCAATTCTTTTTTTTTTTTTTTGGAGTATGACAACCCCGTGAGTTCAATTCTTGGGTGAAATCACCATGAATTGGTCTGGCTGGAGTTGCATCCAGAATTAATTTGCTCACAGTGGCATCCAAAATAAAGCATCCAATTGTTACTTTATTTGCTGCAATTGCATGGGTAGCCAAGCCAAACCACTTTTCCATTGCCATACAAAAATGTCAAGGGGGAATGCGTTGAATATGACAGCCACCAACTTGGGCATTATGCAAAGCTTTTAATCATTTATTGACAGATTGAATATTCCAAGAGCTTGGTTGTCATATTTGCATAATTTGTGCCAGAAGGATCAAACCACCATTAAAGAGCTTGGTTCTGCACTCTCTTGTCCAATATATGTTGTTATATATATGACTAATTAGGTGGGTGAGATAATAGTTAAGGGGGTAAGAAGAATACTTATTGAATGAGTGTTTGAGTTGGTATATCAAAGATTATTATAAGAATAATAAGGGGTGTGAAGAGTGCTTTAATATTTTTTTTAAATTTAATGTGGGGTATAAAAATAAGGTGAGTGTGAAAATAGGACAAGGGAGTTGGAATATAATCACTCGATTCTTATTGACTTCCATAGAATCCATCAAAATCCAAAGAAAAAAAACTCATAGCGTTTGTTATGTGAACACAATTGATCCAAATCCACCACCTAATGAAATCCATGAGGTTTTTAGGACACTTGAATTTCTAAGGAATCTATTATAATCTGAGTTGGGAACACTTAGATTTCTATGGAATCTATTAAAATCCTAATTGAGAATACCTATATTTTGTTGGACTTTTAAAATCCATTAAAATTCGAGTTGGAGACACCCCTAAAAATGTAGCTATTTTAATATATACGGTAATTAATCTAACTGTTACCAAAATTGTTTGTTTATTTGATATTAGTTACATAACAAAATGATTTTATTTGATTTTTTGATTTTTTTTTTGACTTTTTTTTTTTTTTTAAGAAATGGTCCTTAAAGGGCTATCTAAAAAATGAATAGTTCTCATCATAAAACTACACTGCAAAAAGTAGCATCCCCAGGACTTTATGTCAAAGAAAGGAAATAGCAGAGAAAAAGAAAAAGCACGAATAGTATTTAGTTAAAATTATAAAAAATCTTTAATGATAAATTAATAACTAATATAAGATATTCAAGCAAAAAAAGCCAATAAAATGCTGTTTTGGCCAAAAAACTTATTATATTATAATATTGTATTTCTCATGTGTCATTGTAGTTTCAATTTATATAAATGCGTTAACAATTAGCATTGCTCATTAAAAGTTTTTGTTTTTGAGAAATTTATCATTAAGATTTAATTAATTCTAATGATATGTCATAATATATCTGTATTGAATTTTTATCATATTAAAGAAATGAAAAGAAAAAGAACATTTCCTAAGGGTATAAAAATATCAATAATGCTAAGCATCCCATAGAAATATTTTGGGGCAACAATTTATTGGTATAACTAGGGTAGCAGCTTTTTTGGGGATAAATGGTGATCATATTAATTCACGTACAACAGTTTTATGAATATTTTAAATTGGGAATTGGAACACAGGGAGCTCTAATATGCTCAAGAAAATTGCTTAAAATTAAAAGGGTTAAATACAAAAATGGTCCACAAACTTTACAATGAATCTCAATTTGGTCCACCAACTATAAAAAGTGTCAATTTGGTCCACGAATTTTTTAAGTTGTACCAAAGCAATACAAATGTTAACTTTCATTAAAAAATTTAACGAAAATTGGTCATGTGCACATCAAGTAATCACATTTTCAAAGGCATTTTAGTCTGTTCATCACATTTTTATGTGACCAATTCCGTTAATT
The DNA here is from genome assembly GCF_963921425.1 of Dryas octopetala. Classification (NCBI taxonomy): domain Eukaryota; kingdom Viridiplantae; phylum Streptophyta; class Magnoliopsida; order Rosales; family Rosaceae; genus Dryas; species Dryas octopetala. The sequence goes on from NC_141370.1 coordinate 3,970,612, forward strand.
TTTTGATGAAAATTAACATTTGTACTGATTTGATACAACTTAGAAAGTTCGTGGACTAAATTAACATTTTTTTTAGTTAATAGACCAAATTGAGATTCACTGTAAAATTCGTGAATCATTTTTATATTTAACTCAAATTAAAATATATGCTACTTGCCAAAAAAAAAAAAAAACGAAAATCTGCATTTGTGTTGAGTTGGTTGACGTGGTGTCCAAAATATATGCCTCTATATTTAATTAGCTTTTGGTGCATCTACACATTCATTGGCTGCATGACCAAGTCGACATAAAAAAGCAATTAGACATACTCTTAAATCATTAAGGGCAACACCTGAATGTGAAATAACCAACATTTTAATGAAAGCACAATACAAAAATCATTAATCAAAATCATTGGTTAAGATATATCATTAACCATGCAAAGTGGCAGAGAGAGTAGATTTTGAACATTTCCAGAAGATGAACTGTAAGCTCCAAGTACAGAATCAAGGCCTATTATTCTCTGAAAGCTCCAAGCATGAAAAGCCAAGCATGTTTGTTTTCTCAAATTGAACGATTTGATCTCTACTTAAAACGAAATAGAAAAATGGGAAATTACACTTGCAGCATATGGCTGCTTGCAAATGATTGCAAACAAGTGAGAATGAATGGAATAAGATCAATGAATCCAAAATGTTCTCTTTCTTTCTTTCAAATCGTCCAAAAATATCATTTAAGAAATATTCACAACCAAACAAAGTAATTCAAACTGAGGTCTGTAACAACAGATATAGAGCCTATGAAGCCTCAATCTTCTTATCTTCCTACATTTACTTATAAAAGCAAACAGCCTATATAGAAAATATATATATATATATATATTAAAATTCACCTTGATCTCCCACTCCTCTGAACTCCTCTTCCATATGCCACTGTAATTATGGCGCTGCACTACTCTTGGAGAAGGAGCTCTTTGAGAAGGAGCCCTAGGAGAAGCAGCCCTTGGAGAAGTGGCCCTTGGTGAGGCAACCATTGGAGGAGCCCTGGGAGAAGAAGCAACTCTAGGTGGCACAAAAGGTGGTGTTTTTGGTTGCAATCGGGTGTAGGAGGCCTAAAAGTTACTACTTGTTGCTCCCTTTCAAAAACAAGAAAATGTCAAAATGTTATAATCCGACCCAATGAAAGTCAACTCTTTCACAATCTCTTTTTGAAAAACCTTTTTGTTAAAATCCTTTATGAGTCCTTTGAGAAGAAAAAGACTCTTTAAATTAATAAGAATTTTCACAAGAAATGGTGCTGTTTAACCGTACCCTTTAAATTCAGTAAAATATAGTTGTTCCTAGAGCTGCAGAAATTTCTGCCAGCAGGTCTAACTTAGAAAATTCACAAAAAATTCAATACAGCTGATCCAAATTACTTGGTGTTGTCCCAAAACAACGACTAGTAAGTCTAGTTACAAACCCCTAAAGTTCAGATTTAAATTCCCCACACAGCAGTACAGAATTCAGCAGGAGTCCAGTAAGGTCACATCACCAAAAATGAGTTATTTTGCTACTCTTTGAGTAAAAACACCTTTCTTTAGAATTCAATGGAAATACCAATACATGCAGGTTTAAAGACCTTCTTTGAGCTATAAGATAAACCATTTTAAAACAAAAATTTACTGGAGGAAATAAAATACACACTGTAGTACAAAAGGGATGCCTTTGTAGTTCAATCCCAACACACTCTATTTCCCTTAAGCTTAAGCAAAAATTTCAACCAAGCAAAGCAATAAAACAAAAGCTAGAAACTTCAATGTGGCTGACTCTGGAAAGCCACTGAACAAACTCAAGTTGACCTCTTATCTGGCTTGAGTCTCGCGTCTCTTTTCATCCCTTAGCACGGACTAATGGAATTGAGAGGGTTAAGAGATTTCTAAAGCACAGAATTCAAATCCACATGAAAATTGACAACTTCATTCAATGGTTTTAATAACGTATATAAGAAACATTGACTATGATTTGTAAAGATTCAAATTACCTGTAGATCCTTGGAGAGCTAAAGCAAAGCCAATGACACACAGATTCACCAGCTGAAGTACGGCTGACAAAGGTGGCATCACCAGCTGAAGTATGGCCAGGGTACCTAACATGGCAGGGGGTGTTACATGTATGCAGCATGGCAGTGACTTGAAATGCTGATAATCTAGCATAGAAGACCTCACCAAGATAAAAAAAAACTACAGCCTGCCTTGTTCCAATTTTAGATACCAGTGTGACTAACCAACATTATTATTTGGCTTTTTTACACTTTACGTACCTGAACTTTGACCTCAATCTCACTTCACCCCCTAAAAAAAAAATTGTGTCAATTTACTACCTAAATTAAAATTTTGTTGCGATATACCACCTAGTCGTCATTCTGTCATAACTTATGTTAAAAAAGACCATGTGCCTTGCATGTGACCCCTTTTTAAGGGATCATTTAGTCTTTTTGAGTCCCCCATAATATTTATTTAGATCTGCATTTTGAAAGTTATAAAATCATATCCATTGGAAAAAATCCAATGGTCTAAAACATGCCACATCACCTCTTTCAATAAATTTAATAAAACTGAAAAATATTAAAAGTCAAAAATAAAAAAACCCAATCCCCCACCCTCACCCGTTGCAGGCTTGCAGCACCATGAACCCCACCCCTTCCTCTCCTTTCGTACTGCCCCTCTTTTTCTCCTCTTCTCACCTACTCAAACACGATGGTGTTCTCGTTTTTGAGATTGATCTAACATTTGTTAATTTTTCTGGATTTTTTCTTCTTTTTTTCCCATGTTTTTATTTTTGTTAATTTTTCTTTATCTTTCTCTCTCCCTCATTCTCGTTCCTTCTCTCTCTCACCCTTTCTGCACCTTTTTTTTTATTAAATACAAAACTGACCCAAAAAGACTAAAGCACCCTTGTATTTAACAGAAGTTTGGATGGAATGTACCTGAAGTGGTACATTGCAACAAATTTTAATTCAGGTGGTGAAATGATACAATCTTTTTTTTAGGTGGTAAAGTGAAATTAAGTGCAAAATTCAGGTGGAAAAGTGTAAAAAAACTTTATTATTTAAAGAATGCTAAGAAAGTGTGGCCTATTTATAAAAATAAACATACATATCACAAAAGTTCAGCAGAAGCCTTTTAGAGAAGCCTAGTGCCAGAAATATGCATTTCTTCTATCAATCAAAAAGTGTAATGGATGTAGAGTAGATGAGATAAGGTGGTGACGCCAAAAAAAAAAAAAAAACAAGCAAACAAAACAACAATGGAATTTCTATAGCAGATCAGATTTGGCTAACAGAAAATAATAATCCTCATAAAAAATTAAGCATATGCTAGATGGGGTGGGGGGGTCAAACTTGTTGGCAGGGTGAGGTCAAACCAGCTCTTTTGTGCAGAGTTTTCCGGCGGGTGGGGGTTCAAACTAGCTCTTTTGGGCAAAGTTTTCCGGTGGGAGGACCCCGTTTTTCCTTGTTTAGTTTATCAAGAGTTTCTACATGTTAATTTATGGCATTTAGTTTTTAATTAAAACATGTTTGACATTGGGAAGGAACAAGGGGGGCTAGCTTTAATTGCTTATAATATCTGTTGGCGAGATACTGTCAATCCTACGTGTTTATGCTTTGCAAGAATGAATTGTGATTGACTTTGGTTGGTGGATGCGATACAGTTTCGGAGCCGATCACGAGCAAAATGATAGAGGTTGATCATGATGACAAGGTCAAATGTATCGCCAAAATTTTGAACTTATTGAGAATGATGGAGCCGGAATTACAATTAAAAAGAAAGAGCTCTATTCTACAACTACGCCGGTGGAACTCAAGGGTACTGAGGAGCAGATCAATAAAGCTCAGATCTGGATAGATAAAGCTCTATTTGAGGTTCTATCTGGCTTGTGCATTTTTCTTTGTGCTTGAGCTCCTTGGACCTTATGTACGGCTTTTGGGTCAGTACCCTCGAGTTCCACCGGTGTAGTTGTAGAATTGAGCTCTTTCTTTTTAGTTGTAATTATGGCTCCATTATTCTCAATAAGATCGAAATTTTTGGCAATACATTTGACCTTGTCATCATGATCAACTTCTATCGTTTTTCTCGTGATTGGCTCCGGAACTGTATCGCATCCACCAACCAAAGTCAATCACAATTCATTCTTGCAAAGCATAAACACATAGGATTGACAGTACCTCGCAAACAAAACTGATATTATAAGCAATTAAATCTAGCCCCCTCCTTCCTTCCCAATGCCAAGCACATTATAATTAAAAAGTAAATGCCACAAATTAACTAACAAGGAAAAAAAGCGCAGGAACAAACAAAATTTTAAAGAGTGAAGGCGAACTATTTTCCTGTTTGGGCGACTTAAGAATGCTGCTAATGGACGACAAAGAGTCGGGCAAAGACAGCGTATTGCGGGATGAGAAGCCGGAGCCAGTGACGCTGCGCTTAGAAAGCATCGTTTGCTCCTCTTTCTTCTTTCCAGCGGCGATCTCCCTCATGTGCTGCTTGAGGGCGCCCCTCGAACATGCCGCTCCTATTCTCGATAGAGATGACCAGTCGGGCGATGACAAACTGTTGGGGAATGAGAAGCCGGTGACGCTGAGCTTAGATGGCATCGTTTGCTTTCTCTTCCTCGTACTTTCGCTTATGGTTTCCAGTATCTGGATCTGATCCTGAGGAGTGTCAGCTTTGTCGGCCATCTTCGTTGTTTAGACAAACAAACCCTAGAAGAAAGTGACCCTGACCCGACCAAAAAAAATGAGAAAGAAACCCTAGAAGAAAGTGATCAGGTAAAGAGAGAGTGTGATTGGGTGAGATTGAGGGGTTTCATATGAGGTTTCGGAGCTTCAAAGTTTTATACTGGCAAAAAAAAAAAAGTTTTACACATTTAATTTAATTATTTATTTCTTTACATAATATACCTATATTTATATGGGTAGCAAGAGAGCAGTGTTCAAAATATTGGCCGACATTCCAAAATGTAGCTTTTTGGAGTCGCCGATACCGATAGGGGGTGAAGCAAAATCTTCACCAGTATCCCACTCTCTGTCTGTAACATCTCTCTCTCCATCGCACGTTGGTCTATGCCAGAGGTGTGTTTCAGATGGATCCGGATCGGAAATAGGGTGTGTGTATATTTGAAATAAATAACAAATTAATGAAACATATAGTTAAAAACTAAATGAATGATAAAATATATAACACTTAATATAAATACAAAATAATTTGGGAAAATATTGGATCGGATTGCCTTAGGAAAATTCCGAAATTTTTCGGTCGGATTTGGATTTTCCTATCCAAATCACACCCCTAGTCTGTGCTCAAGCTTTGTAAAGATGTTAGGTTTGGGCTATCTCATTGATTAATGAGTGTTGGGCTTATAATAGGTTTTTAATTAGTGGGTTTGGGCTCAAACTTTTACCACCAATTTTGGGTTTAAAATAATATTAGAAGTTTGGGTTCTAAATTTACTAGTTTTTTAAAGAGTTTTTATTAGTAAAATATTGCAATTTTACATTCTAATAATAAAAAAAAGTATATAAAAATGGTTTATAATTTAAACTAATAATACTTGTATTTATATAGTTTACTGGTTTTTATAATAGCTATGTTTTTATAATATCCCCTACATATTATATACTTATCGTATAGACCTAAATTCATGACATTTATATGTTTAAATCATGCATTGATGATTAATTTAACATATTCTGAAGTTTTATTAAAAACTTATGTGTTTTGAAGCCAATATCTATTGTTTTTGTGGACCGTGGCCAATATCTATATTTCCTTATTTTGAAGTCTCGATAATATCCTAACGGCTGATATTTTAAACCAGCAACTAACAAGTGATCATTCGCTAGCAAGTGTCTTGTAAGGACATGCGGACATGTAGCCTGATATATGAATAACTTTCATTTATATAATCTTTTATTGCAATAGCTATTAAAAAGTACCTTCAGAAAATTTGGAAAAGGGAGGGAGATGGAAACATATATTGCAATATTACAAGACATTAATAACACATGTTCATCATGGGACTTACTTTTCAAGTTTATAAAAGCCAATTGAGATTGAGACCGGGGCTTTAAATTCAATTTTGGACGCTCCACTGCCTATTTCACACTTTCAGTGCCTCCTGAACCGGGTTTTGCAGAATTCATATTTCCATACACTTCATTGGCAGTTTCAACATGACTGGAGTCAGTCACCCACAAATAGAAGACATCATTTTAACAAGAATTGTTATACAAACCCACAAATATTATAATAAAGCATAAAAGATAAATGGAATCAACTTTACCCACCCTCAGGACATGACTGATCAAAGGAGAGAAATTTATCCTTCAGTTTCTTCACACAAAAACTCCTATCCTCAATCTTCACATCACACAATTACCTACAAGGGTTTTTTATTCTGAATCTCACTGATGAGTTTGAGTTTTTCCATTTTTAGGGGCTTCTTACCTTGTTTTCTCTTTTTTGTTCTGCCACTTGCTTCTTCTTCCCTTTTGATTTCTTGAAAATTTTACTAGAAAGTAATTATTTTGTCTAGCTCTATTAACAAAATTGCCAAATATACATTTTCTGGGTAAAGTTTATTTTCTTGGATAAGGATATAATGAAAAATGCATTAAAGTGGTTGAGAAAACATGATTGTTCTTCTATTAAGGACAACCTAGTGCCCAGACTGATATTCATATAAAAAAACTATATTAATTTAATGGTAAAAATGAAAAAAAAAAAACAAAAAAAGGTTAAATTCTTTGATTCATTCCATTTGTTACCATACGTCACATCGGAATAGTAAACCAGTTTTCAGTTTCCATTCCTAACTTGTTCAAAACATTAGAATGGAAATTTTAAAGTCATTTCATTCTCGAATAGTTAAGTAATGTAATTCAATTCCTATTCCCATTCTAGTATTACAGTCAAACAAACAGGGCCTAAGGGGCTGTTCCCATGGTTAAAATCCCTGCAATTCATGAGGATGGATGGGGTTGAGGTAAGCATCAAGGCCATAAATTGTAGGAAGCTGCATCAGACTTGCACAAGAGCAGATAATTTTACATGATCATCTATTACAGACACAGGCATAACTACCATCATGAATACCATAAGAGAATTAAAAGTCCATAAAATAAGATTATAAAAGTGAGAAAAAATTGGAGGAAATGAAAAATGATAAAGGGAACTACCTGACCGTCTTGAACCAGTGGTGTTGGCTTTTCTTTTCCCAAAGAAGCATAGAAAGCCCAAGGATGATAAATATCGCCCCTAAAATACTGAAAGTAAAAAATTCTGTGTTATCACAGTAAAGAAACAATTTCTATGTTCGTATTATAATATATATGGGATATAATGTCTACAAAGTGTGTGAGTTTTTACCTCCCTACATGAATAGTATCATTGAGCACTATAGCTCCCACCACCATAACAAAAATCATGGAAATGGGGCTAAATGATGTCACGAACACGGGGTCTCTCATTTGGGTCAATGTGATTTGTAAGAAAGCAGTGAAACTAGAAACCACAAGACCCTACAAGAACAAGCCTAAAATTAGAAATCATGAATCATGATGCACCAAGAATAACAAATACAAAATCACATCAATACTATTTTCCCATTTTAAGACTCACCGAGTAGATATAGCAAAGAAGCTTGATATTTCGGACTACCATCCATGCAATTCTTGATCTCCCCTCAACTCCCACAGCCACCACCAATATGATGTATTTCATAACTTCAATCTTTTAATATCTTTATTGTTGCTTTTGTTTTCCTTTGTCTTTATTAGAAAAAAACAACCAATAGTTACCCAACACCTCTGTGGCTTAGATCATTTATATGCTCAATTGGTGCATTATTTAATATGGTGGTGGCTGTGGGAGTTGAGGGGAGATCAGGAGTTGCATGGATGGTAGTCCGAAATATCAAGCTTGTTTGCTAGATCTACTCAGTGAGTCTTAAAAAGGGAAAATAGTATTGATGTGATTTTGTATTTTTTATTCTTGGTGCATCATGATTTCTAATTTTGGCCTTGCTCGTGTAGGGCCTTGTGGTTTCTAGTTTCACTGCTTTCTTACAGATCACATTGACCCAAATGAGAGACCCCGTGTTCTTGACATCATTTAGCCTCATATCCATGATTCTTGTCATGGTGGTGGGAGCTATAGTGCTCAATGATACTATTCATGTAGGGAGGTAAAAACTCACACACTTTGTAGATATTATATCTCACATATATTATAATACAAACATAGAAATTGTTTCTTTACTATAACAACACAAATTGTTTACTTTCAGTATTTTAGGGGCGATATGAATCATCCTTGGGCTTTCTATGCTTCTTGGGGCAAGAAAGAAAAGCCAACACCACTGGTTCAAGACGGTCAGGTAGTTCCAGTTATCATTTTTCATTTCCTCCAATTTTTTCTCACTTTTATAATCTTATTTTTATGGACTTTTTGTTCCCTTATGGTATTCATGATGGTAGTTATGCTTGTGACTGTAATAGATGATCATGTAAAATTATCTACTCTTGTGCAGGTCTGATGCAGCTTCCTACAATTTTGTGGCCTTGATGCTTACCTCAACCCCATCCATCTTCATGAATTGCAGGGATTTTAAGCATGGGAACAGCCCCTTAGACCCTATTTGTTTGATTGTAATACTAGAATGAGAATAGGAATTGAATTACATTACTTAACTATTCGAGAATGGAATGACTTTAAACTTTCCATTCTAATGTTTGGGACAAGTTAGGAATGGAAACTGAAAACTAGTTTACTATTCCCATGTGGCGTTTGATAACAATTGGAATGAATCAAAGAATTTAACCCTTTTTTTTTTTTCATTTTTACCATTAAATTAATAGTCTTTTTATATGAATATCAGTCTGGGGACTAGTATGTCCTTAATAGAAGAACAATCATGTTTTCTCAACCACTTTAATGCATTTTTCATTATATTCTTATACAAGAAAATAAACTTTACCCAGAAAATGTTTATTCGGCAATTTTGTTAACAAAGCTAAACAAAATAATAGACAACTAATTAATTTCTAGTAAAATTTTCAAGAAATCAAAAGGGAAGAAGAAGAAAGTGGCAGAACAAAAACGAAAAGACAAGGGAAGAAGCCCTTAAAAATCGAAGAACTCAAACTCATCAGTGAGATTCAGAATAAAAAACAAAAAAACCCTCATAGGTAATTGTGTGATGTGAAGATTGAGGATGGCAGTCTTTGTGTGAAGAGGTGAAGAAATGGAAGGATAAATTTCTCTCCTTTGATCAGTCATGTCGTGAGGGTGGGTATAGTTGATTCCATTTTTCTTTTCTGCTCTGTTATAATATTTGTGGGTTTGTATAACAATTCTTGTTAAAATGATATCTTCTATTGTATGTCTTCAAATCTTAGAATTTAGGACCTTCTCTAAGCTTACCATCTCACTGGAGCAGATTATAACATTTTGACATTTTGGGGATTTTGTTGATCACACACAGGTATTAACAAGGTTAAATGTGTGTACGTGTGTTATAGTATTTTGTCTCTCAAATATAAGGGTCCACTTTGCACTGAATGTACTTAATTCTCTTTTTTGGGTTGAGTATAGGAGTACCAGAAGGTGACTGACTCCAATCATGTTGAAACGGCCAATGAAGTGTATGGAAATATGAGTTCTGCAAAACCTGGTTTTTTTTTTTTGCGTCACCACCTTATCTCATCTACTCTACATCCATTACACTTTTTGATTGATAGAAGAAATGCATTCTTGTGGCACTAGGCTGCTCTATAAAGCTTCTACAAACTTCAGCCTTACAGGTACCACCAGGGGAAATGGTAGACTACATTGTAATCTCTGACTCCGACTTTGAGCCAGAACCAAATGAATATCCTCCGGCTCCACCAAACACTCCAAATTCAAATGAGACCAGCGAAGAGAAAGATCCATCTATCGTGGAGTCAATCCTAACTTTCCCTCTCTCTTACTACGATAGACCTTCATTGTATTACTTACAAGTTTACTACAATTTTTTACTTTTACAAGGATTATAGGATCTTAAACTTAATTTTTATTTTTTGACAAATATTCCAAACCATACAATAAATATATATGTTTATTTATATAGATATATATTTACCCATCATGTCCCTGATTGAGATCATTTGAGACTACACAACAAAAAGAAAGAATAACATGTTTTAATTTGATCTAAATACAACTCGGCCTGATGTTTTTATTTAAAATGGTGGAAACACAAACCCTTGAGGCTCACTAGCCATTGAGAGCTCCGGAAGTGCACTCTGATTTACTTAGTTCTACATTAGAAAAAAGAAAAAAAATATATAGCCTTGTATTATTTAAGCGACTTGAAAAATAGATTATCTTGGTGTGATAATTTTTTTTTTTGTTGTTTGAATAATGCGGCGGCTGCCACGTTCCTAAACTATCTAGGCCCTAGTTTGGGATGTGACAATCAGTCAATAGAATGTGTTTGCTAAGCTTTCAGAAAGTCTGATGCAAAAAATGAAGACGATAATCAAAGAAAATTCAGAGAGATGAAATACTGACAGAGCCACGTGGGCAGCACGAATACCCTAACCCAGGTATAGAAACGAAAACCCGAACTCAAACCTTTCTAAGTCCATGATTTTCTCAGTTAGACACTAAATGTAACTTTCCTCTCTTCAGTCCTATTTCCGGATTGCATTGCATGTTGAATCCGAGAAGAGTGATACTCAGTTGCGGTAAAAGCTCAACTCAAAACCCTTGCTTTCCTTGCTATTTTGTTTCCCCATCATTAGATGATTGTTGTTAAAGATTGGATTCTTACATGCAAGATTGTGAGAAGGGAGTAACGCTCTGGAGAGGTCCTGTAGCCTTCCGACTAGTGGGATGAAGCTTATCCCGAGGGCCTGAGTAAGTCTCAAATGACCCTAATAGGTTTCTACAACCTCCTCCCGAGTTTGAACTATCAAATACCGGTGCTTGATGATTTTGTGCATGCAAATGCAGGGGTTGGAGTTGTGGAGGAAAAAGGAATTGCGTGGGGAAAAGTCTTTACTTTTCTTTGGAAACCGAGTAGCCCTGGAGGTAAGAACCCTTCAAATTCCTTTTGTGAACCCTGCAACAACCTTTGATGGTATGAATATTCTTGTTTAAGTGTTTGGCGTAATTGAGATTATCCGAAAGTCAAGTCCTTGCTTAAACACCTTAAATGGTTGAGATTGGTAGTTGCTGACCTTGCTTCACTCTCTTTAGAAACTGGAGCATTTGGATAGGAATCTCGACTTGAGCTTTTGGGGTTTAAAACTAGACATTCCAAGGGTTTTTCTAGCAAAAAATCACCTCAATCCGACCTCACATGAAATTTTGGTGAAATTTCAAAGTTTACCCTGCACTGCTGAAATTCATAGGATTGGAACCCGAGACCCTTAAACTAAACCTTTGCTTTTCAATCACATGTAACCCAAGTTTGGTCTGAGATTTGTTAGAGTAGTGTGTAGGCATTCTTATAAAGTTTTCCTTTCAATAATCCTGTGATTTGGGGCTGTAATTATTTTCCTATACATTTACCACTCAAACTAGGAAATCTGATGCTTCCAGCAACTTTCAGGTTTTTGAGCTGGAGTGGTATATTTTTTTTATTTTTTTTTATGAGAAACTGAAACTTTCATTTAACAAATGAAAGAGTACAGAACAGTTTTGCTCTTTCTGTTTTTCAAGTGGTATATTAATAGAATACTTGTATATTACCCCAAATTACTTGATTATTTTTTAGTGTAATTATCTAGATGTCTACTAGTACCAACTCTCTACCAATTTTCATGTCCATTGAGATTAATTTAATTTTTCTAAAAACCCGAGAGTATGCCTTACTCAAGTTCATCTTTTACTGACAGTCAGCATATGTAGGCTTTATCTCTTTTCCCTAAATGGTCTAGGTAGGTCTGCATAGCCTTTCCTTCATCTTGTTATTTTTGACACCCAGTTAGTGTTTTGCAAAACCCTTTCACAAAGGATTTCCTTGCTTACTTAACAAAAACCTCAAACCCTAAGAAAAAGGGTGAGAACCCAAAGTCTTGGGTAGGTAAAGTTACTTATCTCCTATCTTCCCACCATCATTTTCAGTTAACCGTGACACACCACGATAATCTTTCACTTGAATTTTACACCCTTGGAGAGAGTCAACCAACTCCCTTGAAACTCTAGGGTTGACGGATAATCTTTGCTTGCCAAGCACATTTACTTGCACATTTGATGCCCTTGAGAACCTTGGTTATGACCTTTGTATACCGCTGTGTTTGAAAACAGGATTCAGCTGCCTTGAGGAGTCCTTAGTTCTTGTTTGGGCATATGATTGACTGGTTTGAGAATGCCTTGTATTTGATTTGTCCACTGCCTTGTTGGGATTGCTATATATTGTGAAATCTGATTCTTAGATACTAAATGTGTGCCTTTTGGATTGCCATGGTGATGTAAAAGGCTTACATGCATGCTTGTGTGCTTATGGAATGTGAATTAGCTATTTGACAACCTTGTAAGGGAAATCCTATCCATGGTGATATGTTGATGATTTCAACTTCCTTTACTTGTTATATGAACTTGATTTGGTGCCTAGGGAGACCATTGAGTTCAATGTCCCCAGAGAGGAAGCCCTTGAAGTGATCAAGGAGGAGGAGAATGCTAAGTTCTAGCATCCCTCTCGGAATTTACCCTTCTTACTTCTATGTTTGCATTTCATTTATACTATTACTTAATTTATTTGCATTTGTGACCTGTTTGATGATTCATAATGGCTTTATCTATGATTTGGGGAGTGTGTACTTGAAGCCTAGTGAACGCAGAGGGAACATAGCTTAACCTAGGCAACTACACCTAACTCAAATAACTTTGCTACTTGTTTTAGAACTCGGGTGTTAAGCTTTAAACAACTTGTGTGTTTGTACTGCATTTGTGAACCTTAGTTAGGATTTAGGATGCATAAATGGTTAGATTAGAGGCTTAAACACCTAGACAAGATCAAATAAAAAAAAATTTATCACTTTCAATTGAATGTGTTTCCTAAGCTTTCAGAAATTCTGATGCAGAAAATGAAGACAATAATCAAAGAAAATTTAGAGAGATGACATACTGACAATCAGTGGCGATCTGCAACCGCGAGAGCCACGTGGACAGCACGGAGAAACTCAGGTTCTTGGGGTTTCGGAGACAGTGGGGCGGCAAGACTTACACTGGAAAACCAACGTCTTTCCCGCAGAGGGAGCAGCGCCAGGTGGAGGAGGTGGAGGAGGCGGAGGGGGCAAGGAAGTTGGCTGTGGGTGGAGGTGTCGTAGATTAAGAGGCTTTGAGAGAGAGTAAACTGTGATGACTGACTCCCGCTATACCTTGAATTTCCAAGAATTCTATATGGGATTTCAAGGACTCATCTCTGTAGTAAACAGCAGAATGACAAGAAAAACAAAAAGAATGAATTGAGTTCATATTCTGGAAATCATTTGAAATATGAATCCATAAGCCAAACCACACCCAAAAATGAAATGCAACAAAACACATTTAAGACTAAGAAAAAATTTTGCAACAAAATATAACAGTACAGAAGCAGATTATTTTTTATTTTTTTTTCACAGTACAGAAGCATATTAATGTTTTGAATTTTATATGCTGCGCTATGATCCTTACTAAAACTTGAATGATTCATCTTCAATTTCTGTTGCTTCAAGTCAGAGGACTACTACAATTGCTATTATTTCAACAATTTCCATCTGTTATTCAAGGATAGGAGTACATCATATTATGCAACAAAATTCGCCCAATTAAAGAAAGAATATACAGAGAAACCTAAAAGTAACTACATTATGACATAAAACCAGTCAAATGTCTGAATCTTACCCCCACACAAAAGGTAAAAATCATATCAAAAGATTATTAGTACCCTTGTCTATGTTTCCTAATTGAAAGAGAAAAAGAAAAGGAGTCTAAACAAATTGAAGGTAAGCAAATAACAAAAAGTAGTCAAGTTTACATATATGATGAACATTTACGGAACCATGAGCTAGACAAATCTATAATTCCAAATACACATGTTAAACTTAAAAACAAATATAATATACGCTCCTCATATACCGCAAATAACAAAAACGCCAAGAAGGAGAAATTAAAAAAAAAAAAAAAAAACAGAAGAAGAAAATTATTAAAACCTTGAAATTGATCTGCATTCCTATCAGTTTCTTCCCTCTTGAACAAAACTTTGCCATTATCAACAGATAAAAACAGAGAAACTTTTGGGCAATTTTCTCGCACAGTACTTGGCAACAGAAGCAGGTGACCGGATTCTGTGGTGGGTTTTGGAAGTGCCAACAATTAGAGTAGCCGCATGGTATGATTTTGCTTCCCGTACTAGAATTTGTCGGACCGAATCGCCCATACAGACCTTAAGCTTCAGATCAACCTGATCACAATGCACATGCACTCAACTCCCAAAGGAAACAAATGATTGAAACAAAAATAAACACAAATTAATTACCCTCTGTTATCACTGAGAAAACTAGGAAATTTTCTCAGCATCCAATGGGAACGGAGAATTTACAATTGAAAAATAGAAAAGAGAAAAGAAGGTGCTGTGAAGGTGAATGTGAAAGTGAACCTGCTTTAAGTTGCAGAAACCTTCATAGGTAGAGAGCACAGAATCGAATGTCTTTACCAGTGAGAGCAATGAGGAAGTCTCCTCTACAAAACCCAGAAACCAGATTCAACAAAAACCCAGAAAATGAATCACAAAACCAAATCACACACACAGTGAGGAAGAGAGAGAGAGCTCTCCTCTACAAAACCCAGAAACCAGATTCAAATATAATATTTGAAAATCAATCTAAGAAATAAGCATATACAATAACAGGTATATGAGCATTTAAATCAGAGATATAACATAATTAAAAATCATAAATATTAGCTGCTATTGATTCCATACATTGGGTGCTGGCGATCATGCTCCTCATATAGCTGCTGCAGAGTAAGGGAAACATCAAAACCTTGTTTTGGGATACTGAAAAGCTCACGAAGATCCTGAAAAATTATTAGAAGTTCATTATAGAGGCTTAAATGGTTAGATTAGAGGCTTAAACACCTAGACAAGATCAAATCAAAAAATTTTGCTGAGAAGGAGAAGCTAACCGCGATCTGCAATCAGTGGTTCTTGGGGTTTCGGAGATCTCGGAGGCTTTGAGGGCCAAAGACTTTGATTTTGCCGTTGTTTGAGAAAGAGGGTCGGAGAGAGACTGTGATTTTGTTGAAATGGAAATGGGAAATTTGAGTTTTGAATCGGCATTTCGTGCTGGTGTGTAATTGCCATTGCCGGAATTGGCAATCTGAAAGTGAAACTTACAGACACAAATTAAGAGAGAAGGGAGAAACACAGAGGCCATCAAATGGCTATTTTTGGTAGAGCCTAGACTTAGACCCAAACACTAGTAGAGACTGGCGAGTAGAGAGAGGGCTTGCAATTTGCACACTGCTCAACTGCCCTTGTCAGTCTGCTATTATTTATTAATTTTTAAGCGGAAGAAATACCCGTCTTAGGCTGGGTTTTTAATCGTTCTAATCTTTTTCCCTTTCTACCCTTTCCACCATATTAGTTAGCTCAAAATACGTTTTTGGTCCCTGTATTATATAAATGAGTCGCACTTTAGTCCCGTAATTTCAATTTGAATTTTTTAAAGATCGTGTTTCCATTAGTGTCGCAATTAAGTCTAATAAGTCAAAATCGTCTACTTCAGAGCCAATCAGGTGGTTCCACGTCAAAATTTTCCGTCTCGATTTTGACGGATTGGACCTGATTATGACACTAATAAAAAAAAGGTCCTACAAATGTGCAAATTGAAATGACGAGACTAAAGTGTGACTTACCCTAAAGTACAGAGACCAAAAGTAACTTTACGCATACTAGTTATTTATTTTGCTTCCTCGCCACATATCCCATTTTAATGACCCATATTCTTTCGAGAAAAACTTGTTTTACAAATAACACATTTCAATTAGGGTTAAGCCGCTATTTAGACCCAACTTTTTTATCTGTAGCTCCAATACACTCTGTATACATATCTTCAATTTAAAAGAGTGTTGTTATTTGCATACCTTTTTTTTTTTTCTTTTTGCACACCCTTCTTTAAAAAAAAAAAAAAAATCAAAGTGAAAAGACACACACACCCCTATCTTTCTCATTCCCTCTCTTCTCTCTCCCTTTATGCTTTTCTTTGCAAACACACGCCCTTCCTCCTCCTCATCCTTCCTCCCCCTCCTTCCTCCCCCCGCCACCCCCTCCTTCTTCCTCTCCCCCTGCGACCCACTACCCCTGCCAAACCCGACCCACCTCCTCCTCTTTCTCTCTCCCCGAAACCCAACCCCAACTTCTTCCCTTCCCCCTGTGACCACCCCACCTTTTAGGCTGGCAAAGAAAGAGCCTCTAGCTTGTTCAAGGTCACCGAGAACTACCTTTTGGGCAACCCTGATGCCTACAACTAAACTTATCTATGCATGATACTGCATGTTAGGGCAACAAAATCTTTTTTTGGATGTCCTGCTTTCTCTGTTTTTGGCTTGCTTTTCATATTTGTTTCTATCAAGGCAGAGCAGTCTCTGGCTTGCACTTTGGGTTATGATAAAATATATTGTTGTATTTGATTTCAATATCAGTAAATAAATAAAAAACCATTTGATAGATAGACTTTGCAAATTCATTGTGTAGCTTATTATTTCTTGAATGCCTTTGGGGACCCCATATAAAAGAGTCCAAAAAATCCATTATAGCACTCAAATAAAAGAATTCCAATTCTGTTTAATTAATGTACGTTGTCCTCAAATGGGTTTGAAAAGTCAATGAATTTGATTAATATCAATATACGTTGTCCTTTGTACCTTGAACAAGTCGGAGTCTCTTTCTTTGCCAGCCCAAAAGCTGGGGTTAGGTTTTGGGGAGAGAGAAAGAGAAGGAGGTGGGTTGGGTTGAGCAGGGGTTGTGGGTCACGGGGAGAGGGGAAAGAGGAGAAAGGAGGAGAGGCGGGTTAGGTTTGGCTGGGTTGGTGGGTTTGGGAGGGCGCAGGGGAAGGAGGGGGAGGAAGGAGGAGTAGAGGGTGTGTTTGCAGAGAAAGGCAAAAAGGGAGAGAGAAGAGGGGGGTAGGAGAGAGAGATAGGGGGTATGTGTATCTTTTCACTTTGGTTTTTCTTTTTTCTTTTTTCTTAAGAGGGGTGTGCAAAAGAAAAAATAAAAAATAAAGATGTGCAAATAGCAGCACTTATTTAAAAAGTTTAAAATCTTATTAGTACACCTAATATTTTTTTCAAAAATACCCTTATTAAAACCCAACAAACAAACTTAACCTATTCCTGCTCTTTATATCCAACAACACACCTAACACTATCACCACCACCCAACACTCAACGCCAATACCTCACCACCCACCACCCAACACCACCACCCATTGCCCTCTACATCAAAAAATTTATTTTTAAACTGTAATAGCTTGAATCCTAATTGTTTAATGTTGAACATGAACACAAAGGGGAGAGTTTTGAAAAAAAAAAAATTCAGATTTTGTTCTGCACTGGTTAACCGAACAAGTATAAGGATGTTTGGCGGCAAACAACCGAACGGGTAGAAGGATGTTCGAGGGCGCACAACCGAACGGGTAGAAGGATGTTCGGTCGGAAACCTCCGAACACCTTTTTTAAAAATTTTTTAGAGGTGTTCGGTAGTCTATGGCCGAACGAACAACATTATGTTCGGTGCTTTATTGCCGAACAACTCATAACATGTTCGGCTCTAGTGTATCGAACATGTTGCGATTTCAGTTTTTGAAAATAAGCATTTAGTCTATTGAAACTTAAAGGAATGATGAAAATACTTCATTTAAAAACGCTCAAACTACAATTTAACCATCCATTAGTCAATATTAAACTTGTTTGCATCAATATAGAGAGTGTTATAGTGTGTTTAGGGTTTTGATAGAGAGTTGAGTGACGATGTGAGTGAAGAATTGATGTTGGGTATAGGTTCAAATTAATTTAATTTAATTTTAATTAAATTTTGAAGTCCTTGAAGGTCAATTTACATTAGGGTAGAATTGAAAATTATATTTTTATTAAAGTGTTAGGGATAGAAACAAAAAAGTTGGGTCCGAATAACGACACCCTTTTTTTTTAAGTCCAGTTGAGAAATAAGACTGATAATCTAGCTCACGTGCTACAATGTTCCTCCAGCCCGATCAACTTTAATGAAATGCACACTATATGGAACTCATCCAACGCTCGGTACAATTCACCCAACGCTCACAACTGTTTACCAAGCGGTCGACAATTGCCATTGTGCAACAGTAACTATTTGAAGCTGCATAAAAATGATACTTGTAGATATATTTTATGTCTTTTTTTACATAAATATGTCAAAAACTAATAAAATACAAAATTTAAGCTTATGGAGTCACATTCACCAACGTTGTAACATAAAAATGACTATTACTAATTGCCACTGTCAAACAATGGTAATTTGCCCAATTAAAAAAAAAAACCCACCGAGCACTCGACGCAAAAAACACGAAAAAATTATAACATGGGTTTTATTTGTTAAAAGTTGCCTATTTATTATTGCAACCTTTTAGGTGAGTTTATTTATCATTAAGGACTGTAAAATGGACTTTAAAATCATTTACTTTTTTTAATGTAACTTAATTCATATGTTATATATAATATGGGTGGACAACGAGTTTATAATTTTAGGGTTTTGAATATTAATAATTGTACACATTATAATCTTCTTAAACTTTCAACTTTTCCTAATATTTTAGTGCTCTTTTACACAGGACCACAATTTTCTCTGGGAGGTGTTATTCACACTACTCAAATGTAATCATGCACTTCTCTTTATTTTTTTAATTTTATCTAATATGCTTTAATCAATTGAAGTACCAATATTACCCTTAATTAATTAACAAACATTTCACCAACCACACTCCCCCAACGCGCTACGGCCACTGCTCATGATGAAGATGAACCCACATTGCAGCCAATTGCAAATATAAGCTAAGAAATGGATACTACTATAAGAAGCCAAAAAGCACAAAGGTGAGAAGTCAAAATTGAGAAGAAAGCACCATGGGAGAAGAGGGAGGCTTTGGAATTTCTTTGAGTTAATTGGGTCTCCTTACTCAAGAGACTTTGAGATGGAATTGTAAGATCATTTTAGTGTTGGCATCTTCTTAGAACAAATCTTGAGTTGTAATCGCCTTAGAGTCCTTAGAATGCTATGAGTGTTCTCGCGTATCATGGAAGATCAAGCTTTGGCCAAGTGTGTCACATTCAACAATGATGCTCGATGTCGAAGGTAAGTTACACTTGCATACATTTCATTTATAATGTTGCATCTAGTCTTGATTTATTAAAGTTTTAAAGTGCCTTTGAAAAATCACTGAAGGTTGGCTCTCTGCCTTCCTGCCACCGGTATTACATGTCTCTGACAAAAATCGCCCTAGTTGCTTAGTGGGGTGTATTGTGTGTGAATTTTGAAAGACTTTTGTGGAGTTTAAAAGTCATGTGGTATTCAATTAAGACTTTTAAAAAGTTCGTAAAAGTCTATATGTATTCAATTAAGAATTTTAAGGAGTCTATAAAAGTCATGTGGTATTCAATTAAGACTTTTAAAGACTTTTAAAAAGTCTGTAAAAATCTATGTGTATTTAAAAACTCATTGACTTTTATGGAATTCATTTAATGATGGATTTTAATAGACTTTGAAAGACTTTTATGTGTATTTCAAATTCATTATAAATCCGACCTCTTCTCTACGGATTTCTAAAGATTTCTATAGACTCTGTATAACTCCATAAAACTCAGTAAAAATCTGTAAATTCTGCAAAAGTCTGTCACTTAAAAAAAATCTATAAAAGTCTTTATAAATCTATATACACTACACCACCGTTAGTTTATTTTGTGCTCTCTGCCAGTCAGCAACCGGTCGCCCATGTCTTTGACCGGTCGCCCAAGTGTCATGCGTATGCGTTTTACGCTATGTGTTTCGTCGACCGATCGAAGGTTTCCGAGACCGGTCGGTGCAACGGTGTCAGGCCCCAAACTGGGACCTGGGCAGAAGCACCCGCCCCAAAAATCTTAGAATACGATACCACGCATTAGCATCACTATTCCAAGTCTCTTAAGACGAGTTAAGCCTTTTATTGATGGGAAAACGAGTTGGATCAGAGAATAAAGTACACAGCAAAAATCATGAAAACATACTTCAAAATATAATTAAAATAAGCCAACCTAATAGCTAGGGTAGTTAGAGTTTTACAAAAATATCCATTAACACAACATGTCATTAGTAAAGATCATGTTTGTGAAACAAAAACCCAAAACGAGATTCCAACCGAAAACTTAGAAAGGAGTTTTGAGTAATTATAAACTGGAATAAATGACAGGTAGAAAAAAGGGTAGAAGATCCAACAAAACAACACGTTTAAGCATAAGGAAAACTTGAGGATGCCCAGCAAGATATACAAGTGCCTCACCCAACCGATTAATCAAGATCGTCAACTGGAATGTTATCTGCAATCACAGACAAAAAACAAAACAAATAACGTAAAGGGCTAAACATCATATACGATCATTGCTTCCTCTAGAGGCACCCTGGTTGGGTTTGAAAATAGTAAGTAAAATACTTAATAAATACAACCAATGATAAAACAGTTCAAAAAGATTCACCAACAATTCAATATCAAAGTTTAATCGTTGAAATCCACGAAACCTTTTATGATGAGCATGCAACTTCTTTAAAACGTTTATATGATTCCAAAGTATCATTACCTGATGATCAATCACTAACGGCCAACTACACTTACCGCATCCATATTCGGTAATGTAGCGAGAGTATCCTTTACCCATGATAGTACCCCATAAGCTAGCCTCCCCAGAATGACAAATCGACTAGCTCGTCCGTACGTACGTATTCCGGAAGTTTAGAGGATCGAAACCTAAAGTCATCGTTTTTCGTGACCCTTTACTCTTAGATCATCATTAACAATAAAACCACGCAATATTGCATACAAAAACAATGCAGAGTTTCACAAGCAACATAATTTATTATCATACATACATGCATTAAAAACAGTCTCAATAGTCAGGGTATGAGAATCCCCCTACCTAGTGTCCAAGCTTAACTTCTCTGTACTTCCACAGTGCCAACGTCCTTAAATCCTTCTCTGGGAAACTGGAAATCCAAATCCGACAAAATATCGACTTTAGTCAAACGGTAAAATTAACAGAATTTCAGCATGACCTTTCCTTTCGGTCATATTTTCCCAGAAAATCCCAGAAACTAGTCTACTAAGACTAAGTCTCTGTATTTCGGGACTTAGGGTTTCTACTTAAAATCCGATTTTATTTATAAGTCTGAAAGTTAACCAATTAAAGTCCAACAATATGACCAGGTTAGTACGAGGGAGATTGGGGGATCATTCCCATCATCCTTAAGTCGGCAGAGTAATATCAGCCGATACTGACCTCGACATCACGTGTTCGGTTACTTTAATAGAGTGACCTCAATTCATTATTAGATTGATTAAGTAACGAGTAATTAGTCATGCAAGTAAAGTAGTTTAATCCAATTTTAAACTTTATTTGCATGCTTCTTAGTAAAACTAATTCCTTTTGGTAATAGCAATTTTATAATCCAATTTGATTTACATAATTAATTGATTATAATTAATCCAACGTACTTAAATCAACTAATTATGTAATTAAATCTAATTTAAACATGATTAATTAATTTAACAAATCCAACTTAACTAATTAATCATGCATAATTAAATTCAACTTCTAGACATGAATAATTAATTTATTAAACAAACTTAATTAATTAATCATGCATAAAACCTTAAAGAGAAAGTAGAGATTAAAATATCTGGTTGTAGACCTCCTTAGCTTAATTTCCACAATTAGAATTGCAAAAACAAAAATTAAAGCCTAATAAGTAATTAACCTCAAAATAAAATAACTTAACTCAGCTCAAGAGTCTTACCCAAAGACTTACTAAGGCGAGCATAAAATTTGACAGAGTTTTTCCATAATTTGCCAAAATTATTTGCTTAAAATATTTCTAGATGCAAAATCCTTAAGAGCACCCAAGAAAATATTTCAAACTAAAGAGACTCCTAACATGTGGTTTGTCTTAAGAAAACTTTGGAAAAGTCACAAAGTTTTGGTGTGAGGAGTATGGAAGAGGTGAAGTCCTATTTATAGGCTTGTGGGGGGAAGAGGTTTCCTTGTTTCTTCAATGTGGGACAAGTTCCCGCTCAAAAATCAGCTAAAACAAGTGAAAATGAGTGCTGGAGGCGAACCGGATCAAGGAAACAAACAGGTTAGCGCGCAGGTCGTGGCTGAGAGAGGAAATGAAGCGGGTCGGGTGGAGCGGAAGGGTCACGCAGGTGGGCTGGGTTCCAGGCAGAACAGAATATCAGACACGAAGGGATGGTTCAGATTGTTCGTCACGCGCATCGTTCGAGAGCCAGCGAATGAGATTTCGCTCACACCGAAACACGCGTGTGAGTGATCACACGCCAGCTCGTGTTCTGGTGCATTCCATTCGGCACAATCAACGGCCAGGATTGCGCCACGTCAGCGCCTTAGTTTTTAAATAATAATCTAAAACATTTATCCATCTTTTGAAAATTCGTAATTCCTTCATCTAAACTCCGATTTCAACGAACTAAGTGTCATTATTCTTAGAGAAATGAGCTCTACGTCACCAAGGCCTAACCACAGTCACTTAGATTTCAGAAAATTTAGTCAACTCTAAGAATAAGACCAAATTCTAATAAAATAAACCGAAAATTAAAAATACAAAAAAAACTAGGGTCTTACAGTCTACCCAACTTAAAATAAATCTCGTCCTCAAGATTACCTGTTTACTCGAAGTGGTGAGAATAATTCTTCCTCATGTCGGATTCCAGTTCACAGGTTACTTCTTCGACTCCATAATGTTGCCATTGTACCTTGACTAACGGCACTTTCTTGTTTCTTAGTTGCTTTGTCTCATAGGCCAAAATACAAACAGGGCCTTCTACATAAGACACACTTTGCTCCAAAGGCAAATCTACCCATGACATAATCTGTGGAAGTTCATGTGCACTTTTCTTTAATTGGGACACATGAAAAACATTATGTTTGTATGATAACTGCGACGGTAACTTGTAACGCTCCGAACCTTGGGCCCATAAAAATACTGAACATCAAACTTTTAAACTTGTTTCCTCTTTTCTTTGAGTCATGCACAACAACATAAGGAAATACAATTTTACTAAAAACATTTAAACGAAAACATTGTGTGAAAACAATTAAATAAAACTCCTGAGTCCCACTGCCTCGCGCAGCCGCCCACTCAGGGTCTTGGTTTCTGGGTCTTGCAATCCACACACTTCCGGCCAGGTCTAGCTCTGATACCAATCTGTAACACCCCCAATCCTCACCCGGGCAGTGGTGAGCTACCAGGTGAGGAGAAGTGAGTGATCCTACACTACCCGGGTGAGGATTGAGGGTGTTACATAACTCGAGCCTGTACGCAACTGGCCCTACACGCCTAATAACCTCAAAAGGTCCAACAAATCGAGGAGATAACTTCCCTCTTCCTTTAAAATGAAGGATTCCTTTTTGCAGACTGACTTTGAGAAAAACAAAGTCTCTGACTTGATACTCAATCGGCTTTCGTCTCTTATCAACATAAGACTTATGTCGACTCTGAGCAATTTTTAATCAATCTTGAATCACTTTGACCTTGTAGTCGTTTCTTTGACAATTTCTGGTCCCAATAGGACCCTTTTACCAGTTTATGTCCAACAGAGTGGTGATCTACAAGGTCATCCATACAAAGCTTCAAAAGGAGCCATGCCAATACTTCTTTGATGGCTATTGTTGTATACGAACTCGGCTAATGGCATATACTCACTCCATTTGCCACTGAAATCTAAAATACAAGCTCACAACATATCCTCAAGAATCTGAATCACTCTTTTAGATTGTTCATTCGTCTACGGATGATAAGCAGTACTCAAATCGAGTTGAGTTCCGAGTTGTGCTTGCAACGTTCTCCAAAGTCGAGATGTAAATTGAGGGTCTCTATCTGACACTATGCTCTTTGGAATTCTGTGTAGTCATACTACTTCTCCAACATACAACTGAGCAAAATAACTAATAGGAGAATCCATCTATACTGCCAGAAAGTGTGCACATTTAGTGAGTCGATCTACATTTTACGACAACCCAAATTCCATTATATCCTTTCACTGATCTGGGAAAATCAGTGATAAAGTCCATACTGATGTTCTCCCACTTCCACTCAGGTATTGGCAGTGGTTGTAGTAATCCTGACGGCTTCTGATGTTTAGCTTTCACTTGTTGACAAACTGAACATCTCCTAACGAAATCCTTTACTTCTCGTTTCATTCATTTCCACCAATAAGTTCTCTTCAAATCTCGATACATTTTATGCATTCTTGGATGCATAGAAAAACGAAAGCGATGAGCTTCATACAAAATCGAATAACAAAGTTCTTCGTCCTTTGGCACTGCCAACCTCTGTTTGTATTGCAACCCATTATCTACGTGCGATGTCCATCCATCAATTTCTTCTCCTGAACTGATCTTCCTTTTAATCTCTTGGAGTTCAGGATCTTTTGCTTACTGTTCAACAACTTCCTTCTCTAATGGTATCTCAATCCTTAATCCTGTAAGAACACCATCAGACAACATCTCAATGTCGTAATCGTCAAGAGTTCGAAGTAATTCTCTTTCTGCTAGAAGTAGTGTCGCCAACGTTCCTCTTGGCTTCTTGCTCAAGGCGTCAGCCACCTTATTCGCCTTTCTCGGATGATATTCTAACTGAAATTCGTAATCCATAATATACTCCATCCATCTCATGTGTCTCAAATTCAAATCACGTTGTGTGAATATGTACTTGAGACTCTTATGATCCGAAAAGACTGTGAACTTACTTGCATTTAAGTAACACCTCCAAATCTTCAATGCGTGTACCACGGCTGCTAACTCGAGATCGTGTCGGATAATTCATTTCATGAGTCTTAAGTTGCCTGGATGCATAAGCTACAACTTGTCCATTTTGCATCAATACACATCCCAATCCTTGACCAAAAGCATCCGTATAGACTTCGTACGGATCTCTGTCGTTAGGCAACACCAGTGTTGGTGCAATCATCAATCATTTTTTACTTCTTAGAATGCTTGCTCACACTTATCACTCCATTCTTACTTCACTCATTTCCTTATCAATCTTGTCATTGGAGTAGCAAGCTTTGAGAAATCCTTCACGAACCTTCTGTAATATCTGGTTAGTCCAAGAAAACTGCGGATCTCTGTAACTGACTTTGGTGGTTCCTAGTTCATTACTGCTTCTATCTTACTGGGGTCCACTTTAATTCCTTCTCCAAAGATAATATGGCCAATAAATTGTACTTCCTTCAACCAGAAATCACACTTTGACTTCTTGGCGTACAATTGGTTCTTTATTAGGGTTTCCAAGACAAACCTAAGATGTTTTTCATGTTCTTGCCACGTCTTTGAATAGATCAAGATATTGCCGATTTCAAGATAAGGTCGGAATATGTGATTCATCAGGTCCATGAATACTGCTGGTGCATTTGTTAGTCTAAATGGCATAACCGTGAACTCAAAGTGTCCATAACGAGTACGGAATGCAGTCTTTGTTATATCCTCCTCTCGAACGCGTTGTTGATGATAACCTGACCGTAGATCAATCTTAGAAAAATGCTTTGCACCGGTGAGTTGATCGAATAACTCATTTATTCGCGGTAGTGGATACTTGTTCTTAATCGTCGCTTGATTCAACTTCCGATAATCGATGCAAAGTCGTAATGATCCATCGTGCTTCTTTACAAACAGCACTGGAGCTCCCCAAGGCGATGTACTCTCTTGAATGAATCCATTGGCTCATAACTCCTCCAATTGCTTCTGTAGTTCCTTCAATTCAACTGGAGCCATCCTATACGGCTGTATTGATATTGGTTGTGTTCCAGAAATCAAATCAAATCAATTCGAAATTCTACTTCTCTTAGTGGAGGTATACGTATTCCCGGAAAATCTTCAGGAAACACTTCTGGATACTCATCCACCACTGGTATAACCTTGCCAGTTTCTTTCTTCGCCTTTGTCGATGCAATGAGTGCGTAACATTGCAGAGTTCTTTTCCCTTTGAGACTTGTTTTAAACAGAAAGTTGGATGAGATCAACTTCTCATCCAATCGCACTACTACTTCTACTCCACTGGGCACGATAACTTGTACCTTCTTCTTTCTATAGTTAATCTGGGCTTGATTCACGCGCAACCAATCCATTCCTAGAATTAGGTCATAGTCCTCCATCTCCAACGGGTACAAATCAGCTAATAACGTTTGTTCTTATATAACTAGTTGACAAGCCTTATAGATTTGATCTATCACCTTCTTTTCTCCTAAGGAAACACTTAATTCTAAGGGTACTACTAACGATTCAGTATACAATCCTAGACTATTAGAAAAACTAACAGATATGAAAGAATGCAATGCTCTAGTATCAAACAAAATTTTAACTTGAGTGGTTGATAAGAGAAGTGTACCGTCCAAATCGACATTATCATTAGTTCTCTACATTGCAAAAGCTCTTCCACCTCGGTTCTGTTGAGGCCTACCATTCCTTCCTTTCCCTCCTTATTATGGTGTTTGTCTAGGAGGTTGAGCTCTAAAAGGTTTATTAGTCTGAGCTGGCTGCTGCGGTCTTTGAGCAGCAGTCTGCCCATCAGCTCCTCGACGAGGGCACTTAGTAGAGATATGTCCTTCTTTTCCACAAGTGTAGCAGCTAAAACGAAGTTTGGTAAATCCTCCTTGATTCTTGTCTCCTCCATAATCAAAATTTGTCTTCCTTGTAAACTTCCTCTCTGTTGACTTTTCAGATGCTTTTAACTTCTTTAAGTTTGTCGTGTAATCTTACTCCTGAGCATAGGCTGCATTCACCAAGGCTGTGTAGTTTGGGTAATCATGACTCACCAAATGGGTACGAATCACATACCTTAATCCTTGCAAGAATTGAGACATCCTCATCTCCTTATCATTCATGATTGAAGGTGCAAACATTCCCAAAGCAGTAAAATTTGCCACGTACATAGCTACTGTTATACTTTTTTGCGCTAGGTCCAGAAATTCCTTAGCCTTCCCAATCCTTACAGGCTTCGGAAAATAGTGATTGTTGAAATGACGCTAAAAAGTCATCCCATTCCATTGTCTCGTTTTCTCCCATTTGATCAATGGTATTCCACCAAGCATCAGCTTCCCCTTCCAACATATGGGTAGCTAACCAGACTCTTAAATCAGGCGATGCATGAATCGATTTGAGCTTCTTAGAATGTGCTGAAGCCAAGTCTCAGCCAAAGCCACTTCAGAATTACAGTGAAATTTCATGGGCTTAGTTTGGAGAAAATCAATTAGATATTATCTCCTTTTCTCTTCTCTTTCAGCAGGTGTAGCCTAAGGTTGTGCATTCAGAAATGCCTGCATGAAGGTTGCCATTTGTATAGGATTAAATTGATTGTTAGCATTTTAGTGACCGAGAGAGTTGACGCGTCGGGGCGATGCCATCTTGCTTGACAGAACTGAAAAGAAATTACAGGTCTTTTAACTAGTGTTCAAGCGGAATCAAGAACTTGAACATAATTTCAATAAGGACTCACGAATAAAAGAGTTTTGGGGTTGGTATTTTTTTGAAAATGAAATTCATTTCAAAAAATCATTTCGTTTTAAAGATTTTGCTCTGATACCACTTTAACTGTCAGGCCCCAAACTGGGATCCGAGCAGAGGCACCCGCCCCAAGAAGCTTAGAATATGATATCACACCTTAGCATCACTATTCCAAATTTCTTAAGACGAGTTAAGTCTTTTATTGATGGGAAAACAGGTTGGATCAGAGAATAAAGTACATAGCAGAAATCATAAAAATATACTTCAAAATATAATTAAAATAAGCCAACCCAGTAGGGTACTTAGAGTTTTACAAAAATATCCCTTAACACAACATGTCATCAGTAAAGATCATGTTTGTGAAACAAAAACCCAAAATGGGATACTAACCGAAAACTTAGCAAAGAGTTATAAGTAATTACAAACTGGAATAAATGACAGGTAATAAAACGGGTAGAAGACCCAATAAAACAACACGTTTAAACATAAGGAAGACCTGAGGATGCCCAGCAAGATATACAAGTGCCTCGCTTAACCAATTAATCAAAATCGTCAACCGGAATGATATCTGCAATCATAGGCAAAAAGTAAAACAAACAACGTAGAGGGTAAGCATCACATATGATTATAACTTCCCCTCAGGGGACCTTGATTGGGTTTGAAAATAGTAAGTAAAATACTTAGGGCCAGTTTGGTATTACTGTGAGGAAAAACAGCTGTAAAGTAAAACAACTGTGAAGTGAAGTCAGCTGTAAAGTAAAGCAGTTGAGTGTTTGGTAAACTATTTTTTTAAAGTATTGTGAGTGCAAAAAACAGTATCAAAGCGTTTGATAAATGTTAATGTAAAAGTGCTGTGACTGTATATAATTACTAAAATGAACATGATGCTAAAAGTGTCTTTCACTTATTTGTTTGATAAAAATAAAATGTATTTTTACTTGTTTTTGAAATTTTTGGCTACAAATTTTTATTAGCATTAATTTTTCTAATAACAACATTATTAAATAAGTATGCCTATTATTTTTTTTAAGTATATTATAATTTTAATCGTGTAAATAAAATATCATAATTAATTATCACAATATAAAATATAACTAACAATGGACATATTTTTTAATTTAAAATAAACAAAGAAAAATTATAGAAATCAATGAGAGTATTATGAGTGAAATAAAATATTCATTATTGCTAGAATTCACTGCAGCTTTCAAAAGCACCTACAAACCAGAGAAAATGTTTTTGGTGTGGGGAGTTGAGAAGTGTGGGAAAAAGCAGTTTTTAATTTTTTTACCAAACACTTAAACTGCCGTAAGTGATTGAGAATTGTCATCCACAACAGGTTTTGAGTCCTCCACCGTAATCCCAAACGGGGCCTTAAAAAATATAACTAGTGATAAAACAGTTCAAAAAAGATTCATCAACAATCCAATATCAAAGTTTAATCATTGAAATCCACTAAACCTTGGATGATAAGCATGCAACTTCTTTAAAACGTTTATGGGATCCCAAAAAATCATTACTTGATGATCGATCACTAACGGCCAACTACACTTACCACATCCATATTCGGTAATGTAGCGAGAATATCATTTACCATGATAGTACCCCTTAAGCTAGTCGATTTAGCCTCCCTAGAAGGACAAATCGACTAGCTCTTCCGTACGTACCCCTTCCGAAAGTTTAGGGGATCGAAACCCAAGGTCATCGTTTTTCGTAACCCTTTACTCTCAGATCATCATTAACAACAAAACCATGCAACATTGTATACAAAAACAATGCAGAGTTCACAAGTAACATACTTAGTATCATACATACATGCATAAAAACAGTCTTAGTAGTCAGAGTGTGAGAATCCCCGTATCTGGTGTCCAAGCTTAACTTCTCTGTACTTCCACAGTGCCAATGTCCTTAAATCCTTCTCTGGAAAATTGGAAATCTAAATCCGACAGAATACCGACTTTAGTCAAACGGTAAAATCGACTTCAGCATGATCTTTCCTTTTGGTCATGTTTTCCAGAAAATCCCAGAAACTAGTCTATTAAGACTAAGTCTCTGTATTTTCAGGACTTAGGGTTTCTACTTAAAATCCGATTTTATTTGTAAATCTGGAAATTAACAATTTAAAGTCCAACAATATGACCAGTTCAGTACGAGGGAGATTGGGGGATCAGTCCCAATATCCTTAAGCCGGCAGAGTAACAGCAACCAATACTGATCTCGATATCACGTGTTCGGTTACTTTAATAAGGTGGCCTCAATTCATTATTCGATTGATTAATTAACGAGTACTTAATCGTGCAAGCAAAGTAATTAAATCCAACTTTAAACTTTATTTGCATGCTTCTTAGTAAAACTAATTCCTTTTAGTAATAGCAATTCTATAATTCAATTTGATTTACATAATTAATTGATTATAATTAATCCAACTTAAATCAAATAATTATGTAATTAAATCTAATTTAAACATGATTAATTAATTTAATAAATCCAACTTAACTAATTAATCATGCATAATTAAATTCAGCTTCTAAACATGAATAATTAATTTATTAAACCAACTTAATTAATTAATCATGCATAAAACCTTAAAGAGAAAGTAGAAATTAAAATACCTGGTTGTAGACCTCTTTAGCTTAATAGATTTCCACAATTAAAATTGTAAAAACAAAAATTAAAGCTTAATAAGTAATTAACCTTAAAATAAAATAACTTAACTGAGCTCAAGAGTCTTACCCAAAGACTTACCAAGGCGAGTAGAAAATTTGGCAGAGTTTCCCCATAATTTGCTAAAATTATTTGCTTAAAATATTTCTAGGTGCAAAATCTTTAAGGGTACCCAATAAAATATTTCAAAATAAAGATATTCCCAACAAGTGGTTTTTCTCAAGAAAACTTTCGAAAAGTTACAAAGTTTTGGTATGAGGAATATGAAAGGGGTGAGGTCCTATTTATAGGCTTGTGGGGGAGGAGGAGGTTTCCCTGTTTCTTCAATGTGGGACAAGTTCCCACTAAAAAATTAGCTAAAACAAGTGAAAATAAGTGCTGGAGGTGAACCGGGTCAAGGGAAACAAACGGGTCGGCACGCAGGTCATGGCTGAGAGAGGAAATAAAGCGGACGGGTCACACGGGTGGGCTGGCTTCTAGGCAGAACGGCATGTCGCACGGGAATGGATGGTTCGGATTGTTCGTTGCGCGCATCGTTCCATCGTTCAAAAGCCAGTAGACGGGATTCCACTCACACCGAAACACGCGTGTGAGTGATCACACGCTAGCTCGTGTTCTAGTGCATTCGATTCGGCGTGATCAAAGGCCAGGATTGCACCACCTCAGCACCTGAGTTTTTTATTTAATTTTTGGATTTTCTTAATTTCTTCTAACTTCAAAAAATCCATCAAAAATATATCTGAGCTCCAAAAAATCCTAAGGACTTGTGAGGCTGAGTACTAATTTCCTATGACCTCAAAACATTATTTTGACTTTCAGAATTTATATGAAAAATCCAACTTATCCAAATAAAATTCAAAAAAAAAAAAAGTCAAATAATAATCTAAAACATTTATCCATCTTTTGAAAATCCGTAATTCCTTCATCCAAACTTCGATTTCGATGAACCAAGTGTCGTTATTCTCAGAGAAACGAGCTCTACGTTACCAAGGCCTAACTACAGTCACTTAGATTTCAGAAAAATTAGTCAGTTCTAAGAATAAGACCAAATTCTAATAAAAAACAAAACGAAAATTAAAAATACAAAAAAAACTAAGGTCTTACAGGAGATGAGGCGAGGAAGCAAAATAAATAACTAATATAGAGGAAATGGTAGAGAGGGAAAATATTAATTAAGAACCCCAGCCAAATATTAATAAAGAATATATGATCGATGACTTAGCTATAAGTGATTAGAACAATGTAATTAAATAGCTAGTACAAGAAAGTAATGAATACACACATAGATCATTCACATACACAACAACATGAATTTAGCCTCAATGCTCTAAAAAACAGCGGGACCAAGCCAATGACATGCACTAGGTAGAAATAAGTTACCTTTTACAGACTATACTCTCACGCGATAGCAACCCAACCCTTCCTAACTTAGATCTCTCCTCCACGTAGCTAGTTAGCTACCTAGGGCCTAGAGGTGGTTCAATCTTGGGCTCTCCCTAGGCAGCCAGAGATGCAATGTATATGTATGTATATGAAGCGCAAATAGTGTGCGTGTGAAACAAATATAATTAAAAATAAATAAATCTCGGGACCTACACTCCATCCTACATCATATTGTTTGCGATATCTATACATTAAATAGTTTTACACCAATTAAATTGACAAATCATTTCAACATGTAGTTGCTTCATGCATAGTCGACCAAGTTCCATATATTCTCTTCAGCCTCGTTTCAACTTGTGTAAATAAAATATGTTTAATATAGTGGAGCAGAAAATCAAGATATTGACGAGAGAAAGGTTGGTGTCACACAATAACTTGGCTGGAATTTGCGATAGTTTCACCCAAATATCACCCAAAAAAGTGAAAAATTGACAACAAATTAAATAGCTATAAGATGTACTTTTATCGCTTCATGGGAAAATAAAAATACAATTGAAATAACACCAATATTATGCATATTACCGTCTCAAAAAATATGGAAAGCATATTAACCTCTCCAAATAATAGGACCAAGGTCTTCATCCCTATTTGTTTTATTTTGGACAACACTACTTATTTTGAAATGATGCATCCCCTCAAACCACAAGATAAGAAGACCGGGGCGGCTGCGGCACAAGTTACCTCTCAAACTTGATATGGCGAAAGTTTATGATTGAGTAGAATGGCTATATATTATTCAGACTTATAATGGAGAAATAATTGGGTCTTGATTCCAGATGGATCTCCACAATTATATATGGACTTCTTCTGGTGTTTCTTAATTAATTCTCCTAAACGGTAACCCATTAATTAGCACCTTACTATATGTGAAAATTGTGAACTCCTGTTTTTGTTATCATGCCATGCACTCCTCCTTCCTTTCTTGTCTTCATTATCGAAGACAGAGTTTATTGAAGACAGAGTTTATTGGGAAGTGTAATGTTTAATCAATTAATTTCATTAAATATTCAATTGGGCACGAATAAGGAATTAAATTTCGAAATTTTAGGTGAAATTTCGCCGAAAATTTCATTTTTTTAGGGTATCGAAATCGAAACACATGTTTAATAATTTTTCAGGAAGATTTCGCCGAAATTTACCGAAACTATCGAAATTTTCATATTTTCTATTTTCTCCAACTTCAGAAATTCACAAAAAATAGCTCGAGACTCCAAATAATTCACCGAAAAATTCTACGGACTCGTATTGATGAGTACTAATTTTCTATAATCTCAAAATGTCAAATTTTTTTCAAAAAAATTATGAAAAATCCTACTCTTATAATTTAATTATGAAAAAAATAATAATCGTCAATTCTTGAATTTTCATTTTCTAAAATTCATTTCCACACAACTAAGCTCTAGAACCACAACCAAAGGTCTAAGTTAGTTAAAATAAATTTAAAGAAATTTAAAGAAATTTCTAATTCCTTTAAACAAACCTTAAAACAAATTTGAAAAATTTAAGTAACAAAATTACCATAAGCCAAAATTTGGGTTGTTACACTTAGTGAAGACAAAACTTGGCTAGGTAAGAGACACAGAAAAAAAAAAAAAAAGAAGGAAAGATAAAAAATAAAAAAAAAAAAATAAAAAAAAGACTGAAGAGAGAGGCATGGGGAAAAAAAGTAAGGAAAGAAAAAAAAATGAGGGGGGGGGGGTTTGGGGCCTTTGGGCAATTGGAAAGAAAAAAAAAGGTTTGATCGAGATTTCTTTTAGTTATTTTAAACCTTAAACTTTAATACATTTCTATATAAAAAAATAATTAAAAGTATCCTAAAGGGCTTAAAACCTAATATCCTAAAAAATATAGAGTATATAAGGTTTAATGTATACATTATAGAGTATAAAGAGTATTAGGGTATATAGAATATATAGAGTATTAGGGTTTAGATTCTTGTGTATAATTAAATTATACAGTATAAAAAATATACTAATTTTATTTAACAGTATTTGCTCCAGCGCGCATTATATTCACCTTATATCACATGAAACCTACTATATA
Source organism: Dryas octopetala (assembly GCF_963921425.1). Taxonomy (NCBI): domain Eukaryota; kingdom Viridiplantae; phylum Streptophyta; class Magnoliopsida; order Rosales; family Rosaceae; genus Dryas; species Dryas octopetala. Next base: position 4,004,546 of record NC_141370.1, read on the forward strand.
ATTTGATTTCTTCAATGTTTTTTATCAATTTAGTAGATAATATGTTAAATAAACATATGGTAAAGTTTCATTCAAAATTTCCATATTTTGATAGCAATTTCCATCATTTTCATCTAATTTTTGTCGAAATTTAAAAATGTTCGAAATTTCTATCGAAATTTCCTCGAAACCCGAAATTTTATTCCTTGTGCATGAATGAGCATTTTTATGTTCACCTACGAGCACAAATAGTATTTTCATGTCATCTATATCAATCTGATGCAGATGTGATGGAAGGGTTTTTACATATGAATTTAGGAACAACATTTGTGTCCATTATAAGAGGACACATATAGGTGGCACAAATCAAGTATGCCCAAAAATTATAAAGCACTTATCAACTACCATTTGTGTTCAATGTAAAAAAGGTATCACAAAACTATATTTGTGTCCTTTAATTTGTGCTCAATGCCCATTTTTCTAGTAGTGTAACCCTAGAACTTACTAATTAATTCACATTCACTCTCTTTTGGTAATTAGTGGTGACTGTACTTAACTTTAGTTTGTGTAGCGCGTACTCGTATAAATGACTTAAATCCGGCCCCATACTTTTGTATTTCGTTTATACTTGCGTTTGTTTTTCCTTTCTTTTAGATGCCAGAAAAGTATCGAGATATATCGAGTAGGAACAAAAGGTTGGCGTTGAAAATATTTGTTGGTTTAGTCATGATTTGTAGTAAACTTAATTTCTAGAACGTGTGAACATTAAGTCAACTCAAATTACTCAAACATTTCTTTAAATAATTTTGCGTGGGCATGCGCAGTTGATAGAATTTGAAAAATCCATGGACCAAATCTATTATAAATTTGGCTGTTAATTCTATTTAATAGTTTAATATATGCTATTAGAAAGATCAACTTAATTATAATATTAAAATGCTCCCTCAATCCTTTAATAATAATCTTATATTAATTAATCAATGGTATAATTTTGAGTACGTTTTCAACAGGAAGCACATAACTTATTAAATCCAAAGTACGTACTCATAAATATTAATAAAATTCTAAATAGACTACGTACATGAAATGTTCTTGCTTTCATTTTTTTATAGAAGTAATACAGGTATGAGTGCTTACAAGAGAATACACGAAGGGTACGTTAGACCCTTATTATCCACAAACACATGCACTAAATTGTTTGTGAATAGAAACAAATTAAGCTATAAAAATGGTACCCAACGTCCAAAAAACGAAGTAGTTATTCAAATATCAGATCATTCAAGTGGCTGCATGTAACCGTTGTGACTTGCAAACTTAATTAGTAGTGTTTAATTTGGAGGTGGAGGTGATCTATAGTAATATCGGGAAAGTGGTAGAGACTTCAATGGAGGAGGAGGTGACTTGTAGTAGTATGGAGGTGGTGGTGATGGAGAAGGTGGAGGTGGAGATTTGTAGTGGTAAGGAGGTGGAGGGGAAGGTGATGGTGGAGGTGGGGACTTGTAGATATATGGAGGAGGAGGTGAAGGTGATGGTGGTGGTGGTGACTTGTAGACATAAGGAGGGGGAGGTGATGGAGATGGAGGTGGGGGTGACTTGTAATGGTATGGTGGAGGAGGTGATGGTGAGGGTGGTGGAGGTGATTTATAAATGTAGGGAGGAGGAGGTGATGGGGATGGAGGTGGTGGAGATTTGTACACATAAGGAGGAGGTGGGGACTTGTAGATGTATGGTGGAGGTGGTGATGGAGATGGTGGTGGTGGAGATTTGTAGATATATGGAGGTGGAGGTGATGGTGATGGCGGTGGTGGGGATTTGTGGACGTAAGGAGGTGGTGGCGACGGAGATGGCGGAGGCAGAGGCGGAGATTTGTAGATATAAGGAGGAGGTGGTGATGGAGATGGTGGAGGTGGAGACTTGTAAACATAAGGAGGAGGTGGTGATGGAGATGGTGGAGGTGGAGATTTGTAAATGTAAGGAGGAGGTGGTGATGGAGATGGTGGAGGTGGAGATTTGTATATGTAAGGAGGTGGTGGTGATGGAGATGGTGGTGATTTATAGATGTAGGGAGGAGGAGGTGATGGAGAAGGGGGTGGAGGAGATTTGTAGATGTATGGAGGTGGTGGTGAGGGTGATGGGGGTGGTGGAGACTTATAGTGATAGGGTGGAGGGAGTGATGGTGATGGAGGTGGTGGTGGTGGTGACTTGTAGTGGTAAGGTGGGTGTTTTACATACTTTGGTGGTGGAGGATACTTGTAAAGGTGTGGAGGTGGAGATAGGTGCTTGAAAGGTGGGTAATTGTGGTAATACTTTGTGTGGTGGGGTGGTGGTGGTGGTGGTGAAGCATAAGTGTAAGGCTTATTGGCAAGCACATTAGTGGCTAAGAGGCACAAAGCCACCCCAAATAACATTGTAGGCCAATGCCCCAAGGTTCCCATTTCTGGCAATGTTTCAGCTCTTTTGCCAAAACATATAGGTCTTAATTAGAACTTGTTTGTAGTGACTTGTTTGGTTAAGGATGTGAGAGCTATACCCCTTTTATAGCAATCTTTCTACTCATTTTTTAATAAGACGTGTAATTTTGTTTATTCAACATAACAGCCTGGAGTGATATAATATGGTACAAATTTTCTTCCGAATGCTACTCGGAGTTTTTAAAATGCCAATCAAAAAGTGATTGTGGGTTCCCACAATGTATATTCAACTTTGTTCTTTCCTGGTGGCCATGAACAAGTCAATTTCGGAGTAGGTATTATATGGTGTTGTACGGCTGGATAAGATTGAAAACGTAAAAGCGTGTTGAGGAGCAGACAGGGTTGAACTATTCGCAAGCTTATGGAAATTAAAACGGTGACGTACCAATGAGAATGCATTTATATATAGTCAAAGGTGTTGAAGGATTTGGTTCGGAGGTATAGCTGTAAATCCAGGCACTCGAGTTCGAGTCTCTAGTTCGACCCTTGAACCAGGCAGCAAGGAAAGTAAAATTCATTGTAAATATATCCCCTAGGCCTAGCGTGGATTGCATGTTTTTGACCGGCCTAAGAGATTAATCTGATACGTAAAAATTGACACAGGACACTCTCGGTTATTAAAAAAAAAAAAAAAAAAACTAGCTTGAAAGCTACTAGAATGTAACTTTTCTAACACAAAAGTTTTGCTTAATTGATAACAAGAATACACAATGAAGGTGTTGTTGTGGCATTGAAATCTTCTTGCGTTTTTGTTCTCTAGTTTTTATGTATGGCTAGCTCTCTAGTTTTGTCAAATTGTAGACTCATTTGTGACGTAGCATGATTTGAAAAGCCTCGATACTAATTATTTATTCAAATTATAATACATATATTAATATCTACACTTTAAATCTTAAATTTTTATTATTAATATATTAATATTGTACACGATGTTCTAAATTAAGTGAATTAATTTGTAACATTATAAACACCAATAATTTTTAGGCTTTTTGAAATATAAGATCGGTTGGTGCAGGGATAGACACGCAAGTAAAACTCTTTGGGACACAATTGGTTCCCTCCAAATCAATGTGAATGCGAATGTGAATGTGAGGGCATACGTCCTTAATTATCCCTCTGTAGCTAGTTGATAATTATACTAATATTAATTTTCAGCTTAATTCTTGTTTTCTGTGTGTGTTTTTTTCATTTTTCAAATGGAAGCTTCATAATTTATGAGAAGTAAACCCCTCTTAGTATATGGCGGAGTGGACCGAGTGGTGGGTTTCTAATTCAATAATGCAAAAAGAGATAAACTTCCCTGCAGAGAAATTATTGTGTCCATTTGCTGATGTGCTTGTACCGAGATATATCAATATTATATATATATTATTTATGAGAAATAAATAAGGTTCCAAATAACTCAAATTTTAATGATGGGTTGGATGGGAAATAATATTGGAATATAGACATAATTTAAAAAAAAAATTATAATTTTCCTAATTTTCGTGTTTGGATTTATAAACACAGAATTTAGTAAATTTAGGATGGAAAAAAAAAAAATAGAGGGCTGCTATTTGCACCATTTTTTTTTCTTTTTGCACACCCCTCTTAAAAAAAAAAAAGAAAAATTATAGTTTAGTCTTTATAACATTTCTTATTTAGACAAAAACCTTATGACTTTTTTTTTTTTCCAAATAAAGCCCTTATTTTTTCTAAATAAAGTCTTTTGATCATTGTCTTGTCAAAAAAATATGTCATTATTTTTTTATATTTTAAGGGTATTATCTAACATGGAATGGTTACAATATTATTGGACTTTATTTGTAGTCCGATCACCATCTCGCCCACCCCCAAATCTCCAATATTTGTAGTCCGATCACCATCTCGCCCACCCCCAAATCTGATCGAACCCAGCCTCTCTCCAGACATGCCAAACTCTTAAACCAAACCCTTAAACCACCACCAAACTCCGATCGATCGGACTTGATCCGATCAATTAATGATCAGATTGAGATTGGAGCTGCGATCAGATAGTTGATAGAGCACTATCCCTTAGACAGTCTGAGCACCACCGCAACGCCACCTTCGCACCAGCGACTCCACTGCAAGCTCCCTGCTAGTCTGCCTCCCTCTACGTGTAAGTCATTTTCCCTGCCAGTCTATTTCCCTGCCACTGTTATGAGTTGTTTATTTTATTAACATTTTACTGTTATGGGTTTTTCCCTGCCAATGTTATGGGTTATTTCACTAACTGTGTTTTTTTTGTTGTGGGTGTAGCTGTGGTGAAGATTAACAGCTTGTGGTGAAGCTGTCGTGTGTAGGAGTTGGCCTCTTGTGTTGGTGCTTGTGCTACTGCTGTGTGAGTGGCAAATGCTGGTAGTTTGATTTGCTGGTAAATTGGTAGTGTTATTTGATGTGATTTGTTGATTTAGGACTTGTGTTAGGATGTCTACTCAACCAGAGTCTAGTGTAATTGGAATCCATGAATCCATTGGTTCCCCCCCATCCACACCCCAATCTAATTCTGTTCCTAAAAGTAGAAGAAGTGAAGTGTGGAACTGGTTTGAAAAAGTTGTTGAAATTGAAAATGGTAAATCTGTAACAAAAGCAAAATGTGCAATCTGTGGAAAAAAGTTAGATGGTAGTTCTTCAAATGGTACTACTCATTTAGGTCGTCATTATAAGAAACATCTTGAAAGCCAAAATGTTAATATTGGTAATCAAATTCTTTTACAAATAAATGCTGCTGGTAATTTGTCAAATTTTGTTTATAAAGAGGAAAATGCTCGAAAAGAAGTTGTTGATTTTATAGTTAGGGCAGAATTACCTTTTACTTTTGTGGAAAAACATGATTTTAAAGGAATGATTTAAAGAGGCTTTACTCCACAATATAAAGGCATTTCTGCCACAACTTGTAAAAGGGATGTTATGAAACTGTTTGTTGAAGGAAAATCTCAATTGCTGTCTTATTTTGAAAAATATGAAGGCAGAATTTGTTTGACTTCTGATGTTTGGTCTTTTAGACAAAAAATTGGTTTTTTGTCACTAACTGCTCACTTCATTGATGCTGACTGGAATTTTAATAAAAGGATTATTTGTTTTAAAATGATTGAGTATCCACACAATGGACAGTCACTTGCAACTTATATACATGAGGAACTCAACTCTTGGCGTATCCACAATAAAAATTTTTCAATTACACTAGATAATGCTTCAAATAATGATGTGGTTGATGAATTGCAGCCTTTATATCTTATGATTGATGATGTACCTAGACAAATGTTTCATATGCGTTGTTGTGCTCATGTTATGAACCTGATTGTGCAAGATGGTCTGGCTATTTTAGGTCCTTCTATTGATAAAATTGTTGCAATTGTGCGTAGTTTGAATTCTTCAAATAAGAGACATGAAATTTGGAAAAAATGTTATGTTGATGTTCGTTTGGATAGGAGAAACATAGACAATGATGTTCCTCAGAGGTGGAATTCCATATATGCACTGTTAGAAGTAGCCATTCAATATAAAGCTGTCTTACATAGATATGTTCAGACAATAAATCAATTAAATAGAAGTTCTACTTTACCGATTCCATTTGAACATGATTGGCTTGTTGCTCAGTTTGTTTGTGGTTTTTTAAAGACTTTTGATTCTTCAACAAAAATATTATCTGGTGTGTATTATCCTACTTCTAGTTGCGTGCTGACTTGTTTAATTGATATTCATTGTGCATTTCAATCATATGCTCATATTGATGCATTTCAAACTGCAATGGTTGCAATGAAAAGTAAATTTGATAAATATTGGGCAACTTTCCCTAAACTGTTTTGTTTTGCTACTGTTATGGATCTTAGGTTCAAAATTTGGGTAATTAGTGAGTGGTTAAATGTTATTGGTTGTGAGGAAGATGACATTAAAGTAATGGTAGATGAAATTAAGTCTTCTCTGTTTAAATTGTATAACCATTACAAGTCTAATGTGCCTGCTGCATCATCACGAAACTCTACTGAAACCAAAACTAATTCTCAAAGTACTGTTTCTAGTAGTAGTACTAGTTCTGCCCCAATTTCTATTCCTACCTTTCAAAACAGTGCTATGAGAGCCTTGAAAATGGCAAAGGTTCAATCCTCTGTTTGTTCTACTTATGATTTGCAATACTATCTTGATGCACCAGTTTTAGATGATGTTGATGAAACTGCATTTTCTGTTTTGGGATGGTGGAAATCACATGATACACAATATCTTGTGCTTTCCATCATGGCTCGTGATTTGCTAACTGTTCCAGCTTCAACTATTGCATCTGAAACTACTTTTAGTGCATGTGGTAGAGTGGTATCTGAGAAGAGGGTTAGCTTGAGTCCGAACACTATAGAAGCGCTAATTTGCGTCAAAGATTGGCGCTTAGCTGAAGCAAGAATGCAAGAAGCTACTCAAGAGGAGGATTGGGCAGAGGATCTGATGAACATCAAGCTATCAAGACCTGAATTTGTTGAAGAAGTGACCCTTTCCCCTGCTGCATCATCAACCTAGAAGAGAGCCCTTCCCCTGCTGGCTGCTGCATCATCGACCTGAATTTATTTTTTCAATTTTTGTTTGTAATTTGTAAACTCGATAAGGAGTTAAGCACCTTAGCACTTAGCAGTTAGCACCATAACTGCATACCATTACTATTATTATAATTAAATCATTACAATTTCAATTTTGAGAGTTGTGTATGTGTCAACCTAGCTGGGCTATACATGTGAAATGCAAGTGATAGATAGGTGTGTAGGTGCCAACCTAGTTGGGATGTACACATTCTATAGTGATGCATTTCCCCCTCTATTTATAATTAAATTTTGTGTTGAATTGTGACTTATGAGTTGTGATATTTCAAAATTTTAGCAAAGTTAAAATCAATGAATTAGTCATCTAATTCTAGGCAAATTTTTATAATTTAAAACTAACATAAAAATGGACATAAATTTGGCAAGTTGAGAAGCCAAAAAGGCCCAATCTGAGCCGCCCGTTCAGGCCTAGCTTGGCCCGGCCCTCAAAGCCCGTAAGTCTCGAGTCCAACGAGTGGGCCTCGGATTTGTGTATTAAGGCCCAGGCCCAGCCTGGCCTGACCTGACCTGACCTGAAAGCCCTGTTGGGCTCCTTTGATTCAAGCCCGAGCCCGGCCCGAGCCCAAAAGATTAAGGCTGGGCCAACCCGGCCCAACCCATTGCCGACCCCTACAACCACCCATGCCATCCCATTTTAAAATCAATGAATATACTTGCTTCCTCAATTTTCCCACATAGCCTCTCTCTCATCCCTGCTTTCTCTCTCCAACAAAAGCAAAACTCAAAAGCAGCCATGGAAGAAAAAATGCAGCAGCAGTAAATGGATGTTTTGATGGATGGAAGAAAAAAAACAGCAGCAAATGCAAGTCAACCCAACCTAGCCCTTCCCCGACCTCACCCGCCACCACCAACACCTACAACAATCAATCTCTCTCTCTTTCCCCCACTCCAGTGATCGATCTCTCTCTCTCTCTCTCTCTCTCCACAGCGATCTCTCACACCCCACCCCCCCTTCGCGTGCCCTCATGCTGTGTTTGAACTGAAGCAATATGATGGGCCTCAATAACCATGGTTGGCCTTCGTTTTCACCCTCTCCCTCTTTCTCTCTCTCTCTCTCTCTCTCTCTCTCACACACACACACACACACACACACACATTTACAGGCTTAGAGCGTGCTTGAGTTTCATTTTGGATCTGTAAATTTAGTGGTTTCTATTAAAAACGAACATGAATTTGATTTCATGGGTTACAGTTATTTCATGCCCTTTTTTGGCTTCCTTTAGCCTAAACTTCAGTTTTTTCAATTTTATTTTATGGGTTAGAGTTGAAGAAGAAGAGTTAGGAGTTGTGACAAAATTCCAGTACTCTAGAAAAATCTAAGAAAATTGAACAGTTTATCTCCTTGAATGGAAAATAGGCATAAAATTATACAAACTCTTAATTAATTACAACTAAAATCCAAAACTCTTAATTAATTACAACTGAAATCCAGAAAAATTACATCTCCAATAAGAAAATGAGAGATACTTATAGAAATAAAAAAATTAAAAAAAAATTGGGATTTTTTTTTTTAAATGTAAACTATTAAAAACACCCTATTTTGATATACATTAATTCAAAACCTCCAATCTTTATTAAAGTATTTCAAAACCCCTGTTAACACTTAATATCTCTGTAAACCCCTTAGTCAACTTCTAATAAGAAAAGTTTGACTTTAATTTTTTTTTAAATATACCAGGTTATCCCTATTTAGTTTTTCTATGTCAAAAACTTTAATTACCGTACCTTTTTTTTAGTTACCCCTGTTCTTGCGCTTGCGATTTTCATCGTGAGCTTGAATCTTCATCATGAGCTTGAATCTTCATCGTGAGTTTCTTCATCTTCATATGCGATTCTCTTCGTGAGGAATTGAATATTCGTGAGCTTGGGATCGGATTCTTCGAGGTTTTTTTTGTGATTGGGGGAGGTCTTCATCGAATTTTGGAGTAATTGAATCTGCGCGAGCTTATTATCAGATTGTTCGGGGTGTTGTTTGTGATCGGGAGGTTTTCATTAGTAGACTAAATTTGATTACTGTGAGTTCTTGAAAATTTAGTTACAATTTGTTTGAGTGATTTAGTAACAATTTCTGGGAGTAATTTAGTTATAGCTTTAGTGGTTGAATATTAGGTTTGTTGATTTATTTAGATGTAATATCAACGTAGCCAATTGATATCAAAACCTTAAAAAGAATGATTCAGTTTCTGTGTTGCAATTATGGGGAAATTTAGTTTCAATGTAGCAATTATGTTGAAATTCAATTGCAGTGTAGCAATTTTGTGGAAATTCAGTTTCACTGTAGCAATTATGTTGAAATTCAGTTTCAGTGTAGCAATTCTGTGGAAATTCAGTTTTAGTTACACTTGTGTTTTTTCTTTGTTTGTTTTATTTTAAGTCACAAATTGAAACTGATATTGCCTAAACTTATTAAGAAATTGAATTGCAATTAGTGAATGTTACTGATTATGTTGTTCTGTTTTAACAGTTTCAATTGATTTTATTTTGTTAGTCGATCAGTGTTTACTTACTTTTTTGTTTTATGTTTTCTTATCATGTAGCTTAATGGATGTTGGTGTGATTCAAGAGTTACTTGTGACAGTAAGTCAGTTCTTTTGTCATTGTTTTCTGGTGTTACCTATGAATGAATTTGTAGTGAAGTAATAAAGAGATTCAATTATTTGAAGGCAGGGCAATTTAGGTTATCTTACTCTTTACCGGATCTTGAAAGTTGCAAATTGGAATGTGATGTGGATGTTCACTTGATGTTAGCTTTTTTGCCGTTGTTTAAACTTTCATATGTTGATATACTTGTGAATCACGATGGTGCTCTTGTTGAGTATGTTGCTTGTAGTGCTCCTAGTTCATCATCTAAAGATAAAAGTGCTAGTGAAGTCTCTTATACAAGTAAGAAAGCTGCAAGTTGTTCATCTTCTTAAGAGTTTGAGAGTTTGATTGATCCGAATCAGTATTTAGGTGATTTTGGAACTACTGAAACTAAAAGTTATCTATCGAAAGAGTGAAAAGATTATATTGATCATGTTGGACAAAAATTTGAGGGCGGTGTAGTTGAATTTTGTTTGGTATTGATGAAATATGCTGTTCAGATGAGATTCAAATTTGTATATGCGAAGAATGACAAAGATTAGATTATAGCTGAATGTTTTAAGAAGAATTCACATGGTTGTAAATGGCGTGTGTATGCAGTTTTATGTAGAGTAAATGGATTTTGCTATACTCGTACTATGAATAATCAGCATACATGCCGTGAAGTTGTTCGTGAGACTAAAGATAAGATGATGAGTTCACGAATTGTCTCATCAATTGTGAAAGATGAGCTTCGTTTGAAGCCATCTTTGAGACCTATTGACATTGTGCAGGAAGTGAAACTGAACTATGGTTTGGATATCAATTATCAAAATGCATGGAAAGGTAAAGAGATGGCAAAGCTTCTTGTTCATGGTGATGAGGAGGCCTTTTTTCAAAAGTTAGCTTGGTACGTTGAAGCTATGAAGATTTCAAATCCAGGCACACATTGTGTTTTACAGTTGGATGAGTCAAGTGGTCTATTTTTGAGATTTTTCATTTCATATTCTGCATGTATTCAAAGATATAGATGGTGTCTTCCCATGGTTTATGGAACTTTTTTGAAAGGGATGTATTTGGGTCATTTGCTTGCTGCAAATGGAAGGGATGGTGATAAAGGTACTTCTTCTTTTTTTTAGTTGCAGTTGTTTATTGATTTCGTTCATTTACTTTTCAGCTCTTTTTTTTTTCACTGTTGCTTCCTTCCTCGATTTGTAAGGGTAAATCCCTATTTTTTTATCCAATCTCCTCCTAGGGTATAGAATGGGATTGAGTGTTGATCTACTACTGCTGAATCAACAGTTGCAGTGGTTTGAGTGTTGTCGAGTTCCTCAAGATCATCAGTTTTCACTTCATCAGGACCTACTTGTGAAATTGGCATTGCAAATTCGGCAGTTTTGATGGTGGTCCGTGTCTTTTTCTTTCCACAGTCATAATCGAATTCAGGGTACTCTAACTTCTTCCTCTTTCTCATCCGTAATATTGTTGACAGGTTTTCGATGAAACGCTTATTTGATATCTTTAATGCCTGGCAGGGAGTTTCAGGAGTATTCTTTTCCTTCAAGAACTCTACCTCTTTGATGAGTTCGTTCTTGATGTGGATTATTTCACTTTGGATGCTTTTTGGGTTCTTGATCTGAAGCTCTAGGTTGCAGTTCTCAGTCGCTATTGCCAAAAGGTCATTACTCATTCCTTTCACATGTTCATTCAATCCATTTACATGTTCATTTAGAGATGCATTTGTAGCATGCAACATGTGCATCTGAAATTCAACTTCAAAATATTTTTTGTTTTTCAATTTGCAACATGTGCTTCAGTTCTTCATTTTCTCTTTTTTTTTTTTTTCTTGTAACTGTTCACGAAGTTTGTCAGCTTCCTCTTTCAGCATGTTGAATTGATGTTTTAGATCATTCATTTCTCGTGTAAGCTCCTCATTCTCAGTCATTTCTTCTACCAGCATTTCTTGAGTCGATATTCTTTGATATTCGACTTCATGTGGAACTTCAATTTGCCTATAATTTTCTTCCCTTTCTCTCAGATAATGATCTTCCAATGAGCCAACAATGTCTCCAAAAACATCATTGCCGCTTGTCTAGTCTCCACCTTCCACATCTTCATTTTTAGTTGCAGCATCAGATTCAGTTTCAGTTGCACTGCTGTCAGACTCATTCCCTTCTTCTTCATTTTCAGTTTCAGGTTCATCCTCGTCTTTCTTTTCCTCTTTTTTGTTGTTGTCGTTTTTCCCCTTTACAGTGTTATCCACTTGTTCTTCCTCATCACATTCAGTTTCAATGTTTCCACCTTGCTCTTCATTCTCATCCTCACTTCCTTCCTTACCATCGCTTTTTCCCTCATCTTCCTCATCAAATTCAGTTTCAGTGTTTCCACCTTGCTCTTCTTCCTCATCCTCACTTCCTTCCTCACCATCGCTTTTTCCCTCATCCTCCTCATCAAATTCAGTTTCAGTGTTTCCACCTTGTTCTTTTTCCGCATCCTCACTTCCTTCCTCATCATTGCTTTTTCCCTCATCCTCCTCATTAGATTCAGTTTCAGTGTATCCACCCTGATGTTCTTCCTCATCGTCACTTTCTTTCTCACTATCGTTTTTTCCCTCATCTTTCTTTGCAGTCTCATCTAGTACTTTGTGCTTCTTTTTCGGACCCTCTTGGTTTGTATGTCTTCGCCTGATTGTTACATTTTTTCTTGTCATATGCATAGTTGCAATATAAGATATTGCAATAATAGTTACAATACAATAATTTCACACTTTGCAGATAATATTTTTTTCACTTACCATTTCTATTAATGACATGTCTTTTTCAAAATCATCATCATCATCATCCTCATTACCACTGTCAACATCTTGTTCTGCAAACTGCACATTTACATTAGTGTTAGTTTCATTGAGAAAACTGTTTCAGTATATTAATAATACAATTACAACTTAATTAGAATAGGAATTTTTACCTTTATATCTGCAAGTTTTTTCTTTCTCAAAGCTGCACTCAATTTCAACAAGTCCCACTTTACAATTGTTCGACTCATGTTTTCTCTTCCTTCTATTGGTTTTATAACTCTAGTTTTCTCACAAAACCAATACTGTGAAGATACAATAAATAAAGATATAGTTACAATCATATCAACATATTGAAAAATAATGTTAATAAAAAACTGAAAAATGTAATTACGTACCAAAATCATTATAGCACATCTACTAACAGAACTACCCTGTGAACTATTCCTCAAATTATTTCTCAAGAAATCTCTTATGGTTGTTGCCCATGCAAACGATTTCATTTTCTTGATGTTTTCTATTGGGGAGATTAAATTCCATGCAAGTGTGTACCTCGAATTTGCAAAGAAGATGATAATTAACATCAATATAACAATAAGCCTCACCACATCATCCGTTCTGTCTTCTTGAAGGGCTTTTATAAGTGCATTTTCAGCTTCTTTTTTGGTCACTCTTATGTCTTCGCTGAAACATCTCTTTGCAAAACTTGAATCGGATCTTGTGCAGCCATAGTTGTCGATTTGTACTTCCTTTCCATTACTTGGCAACCCAAACATCTTTGCAACATCTTGAACTTCAATTGATTCAGATCTTTCTCCAATTTTGAATTCGTGTGTTGTAGTGTCATACAAGCTAAGGATATAGTGGATCTGTCAGTCTGATTTCCTGTGTTCTTTCTTTGTTATTAATCCTCTATTGCAGGCGTTGAAAAAAGTCCAAAAAGGAGTCTGTTTTAACTTGTCCAGATGCTTTTGTTGTAGACCAGGCTTAATGCTTTAGAGGATATTCAAAAAGCTCACCAGGTTAGATTGATATTGTATATCTGGATTCCTTTTAGCATTCTTTGTTGGTGATTTTTTCTCACCCTATAAATGTTTAAACAGTTACACTTATTAGGATATACTATGAATTGAAACATGTCAAGGTATACTCAAACATAAGAAACATGTCAAGGTACATTTCTTAGTCCCATATTCAGTTACATTGCATTTATAGTAAAGTAAAGTAAACATGTGTAAATGGATAATTATAGTGAAACTGTTTATGCGTAGAAGTTTAATTACTTTTCTAAACCACAAATTGAAACTGTTATTCCCTAAACTTGAATTGCAGTTAGTGAATTTATATCAAGTGAATTTATATCGAGAACAAATATGTGCTTGAAATTAGCTCAGTCAAATGAGAAAACTATATTACATTATTCAACTTAGTGAAACTGTTAGTTTCTACACTAAGTGAAACTGTTTCTTCCTAGACTTGGTTATAATTACATACATTTGTGAAACTTGCATAAACTAGGTGAAACTACATCAGTCAAATGAGGAAACCATATTACATTATTCAACTTAGTGAAACTGTTTCCTCCTACACTAAGTGAAACTGTTTCCTCCTAGACTTGGTTATAGTTACATACATTTGTGAAACTTGCATAAACTAGGTGAAACTACATCAGTCAAATGAGGAAACCATATTACATTATTCAACTTAGTGAAACTGTTTTCTCTTACACTAAGTGAAACTGTTCTTATTTAGAAATTGATTTGCAATTGTTTTTGTGTTTTTACCTTAGATTTCGGTGCTTTGTTTTGTTTGTTGCTTGCTTCCCCTTTGTTCCTTTCGCTGCCATTTTTTAGACCCTGCAATTTTGAAAGTAGTCACAATTATTAAAAAATACTAGTGACCTTGCTGAAAGTAATCACAGTTTTAGAACCCTGCAATTTTTAAGTCTCACTTTGCATAAGAAACACAAATTCAATTAAAATATAGTTACATTAGTACACTTACCCATAATACTCACAAATTTTTAAGTCCCAGAATACCCAAAAGAAAATTATGTACACTTACCTTTTCTGCAAAAATTCTTTATGTTTGTTGTCGATTTTGGTTTTCTTTAGCTAATATATGTGTTGGTTTGTAGGAGGGGGAGTAGATTTCGAAATGAGAAATCATGGGGGGTGAGTGGGTCCTGAAACTGTTTTCGGAGGGAGGGAGTGGGTTCTGAAACTGGTTTCATGATGGAATCAGAAATCAGGGGGGGGGGAGTTGGGGGAAGTTGAGAGGGAGTGGGTTCTGAAACTGTTTTCGTAATGGAATGAGAAATCGTGGTGGGGGGGGGGGGAAGTGGGGAAAGTTGAAGAAGGATGAGTTCTGAAACTGTTTTCGTGGGGGGGAGTGGGTCTGAAACTCTTTTCGTGATGGAATGAGAAATCATGGAGGGGAGAGTGGGGAAAGTTGAAGGGGGATGGGTTTTGAAACTGTTTTCGTGGGGGGGAGTCGGTTTGAAACTGTTTCGTAATGGAATGAGAAATCTTGGAGGGGGGAGTGGGGGAAATTGAACGGGGATGGGATTTGAAACTGTTTTCGTGGGAGAGGGGTCTGAAACTGTTTTTGTAATGGAGATCGTGGGATATTTTGTGTGCTACGTGTTTGTAATGGGGTGGGCTTGTGGGTTTGGGGTGGGCTGGGCTGCTGGAGGGGGTTGGGCTTCCAGCTGTCCTGTGGGCTTGCTTGGATGCGGTAATGGCTTGGTTCTAATGACATATATGTAAATTAATGTAATAATAAGCCTAAATTATTAGTAGGCTTTGAATTGGGTGTGGCTGGTGTGTCTGATTATGGTTGGGTAAGTTTTCTCTATAAATGGGTACTACAAATTACGGACTATTTTTTTAACGAAAAGCATGTTTGTTATTGTGGTTTTTGCAATTCTTGTTTATTTGATTGATTGGAACAAATTTCAGTGATTTGCTGGTCAGTTGAATATTTCCTATCTTTATTAGTTGATCATATTAAATTGTAGCTGATGATTTATACTTGGAAACGTCAAAGAGAGCAAATTTGCTCACCACCATCACCACCCTATTATAAATTTGACACATGTTTTATTGACTAATTAAAGTTAACTATAGTTAACTATTTGAATTTAATGTATAAAAATGATATTATGATGAGAGAGAAAACTGATTTAAAAATAAAACAAACAAAAAATAAAATAAAAAAGTTAAAATCCCAGCCCAATCTGCAGAACTGCCAGAACCACACCCCTTCCACTTCCATCTTTCCAGTGGCCTTTTTGTTGCTCTCAAAATAAAAAATCCCTACTGTTTGTGGGAAAACCCACATCGACCCGAACAGCCAATCACAGCTCGACACGTGGCTGGTCAAACGTCCACCTCGGAGTTGATTCTCAGTGGTCAAACTTTGACTTCCACGTCATCACTGATCAACACTTCCTCTACCAGCTCAGACCGGATCTCCACACCGCCCCTCCTTGTTCGGTCCGAGCCGAACCGATGATCTTCCATGGGGTCCAGTGTCCATCTTCCCACGATCATCCCGGCTCGGCTCGGCTCGGCACAAGAGATGGCTTCCTTCCGAGTTCTGGCGTCGACCAGTTAGGGCTCGGAAAGACTCCAATCTATGGACCGGCTCGGCCTGGATTCCCATGCCCGATCCGACCACATATGGACTTCGTGTCTTCGCATGGGAACATGTGTTCATATCGGCTCGGCTCGGCTCTCCGCCGTCATTCCCAGGAAGATCACGCTGGGACGAACCGCCACACTTAAATGCACCTGACACCTTCTTCTGACAGATAGAATATCAGGCCTGCATTCATGAATGTTGGAGCAGTCTACCTGAGCCTTCCAACCTTGCATTTAATGGAGCATTCAATGCAGCATTGAATGCTGAGGAAGCAAGCAGCTGAGCATGCAACTAGGTCTGACCAGGTGCGTGGGTCTTTGGCAAACATTCATTCACATGCAGGTATCTTACTCATTAAGGTTTCCTTTGCTTATATATACCAAGTCATATGCACAAAATGATGGATCTAGCAATCTACAAACATACACGCAAAACACTTGTATTCCTTTCTAGAACAAAAGGCCTACCCAACTTGCTGAGAATAACCCAGAACATTTACCTTGTTCTTCCCATTCTTCCAAGTTCTTCCTTTGTTCTTCCTCATCCACCATCAAACACCACCACTGATTTCATCATCGGAGTGTGTTTGGCTGGTACCACACCGGTCCATCTCCTTTGATCTTGTTTTTGTCTACAGGAAGATCTCAACCAACATCCACTTCATCATCCAGCAAAGCGCCTGATCAGCCAGGTCAACTTATCTAAGTTGTTGCATCTACCCTACGAGAATTTGCATCAACAGATTGGCGCCGTCTGTGGGAAGCTGACTTCAGCCGTTGTGTTCATCACCGCAAGCGCTAAGCTCTTCCTCCACGCAAGTCATCATGACTACCATATTTCGGGACACCAGTTCTTCTTCAGGAGCGTCTCAGAATGACGAACAACATCAGCCTGAGACACCTGAGAAAACGAGGGGAGCACAACTCCCCAGGACACCAAAGTCCAAAGGTTCCTCCAAAATCCGAGCCGCTCACAAACTCCTTAAGGAGAGTCAGCGACACCTGGCCGCTGAGAATGCACTCCTGAAGCAGAATAACGAGCTGCTCGCAAAACAAGCCGAGCTGGCGGAGGAACTTGCACGCCATCGTGCTCAGCTCGAGAACAGTGGGGGATCGGGTTTCCGATCGCGCCGGACCCGAACCGAGCAGGAGGTCCTTTCACCGTCTCCTTCTCAGCAGAGCATTCCTGCCGAGCCGAACGACCAGACCGATCGGCAGGATTCTGATTACGTCTTCCCGGGCTTCGAAGATATGCCCCCGGCCGAACAGGCCGAATGCCTGAACGCCCACCGTCTTCTTCAGCAAAAACAGGCGGCTTTCGGGAAGCATGCCCCCAGGAATTCGGGCGGAAACCGTGCCGACCCGAATACAAACCGACGACCCCCGGCCCAATCAAGATTGGGGGCCAACAGTCCGGCCGGTTCAACTGAAACCAGGGGCCCGATTCGGAATAGACTCGGCCCTATCGCCAGCCAGGATTCTTCACCATCAGGAGCTCACTCGGGGAGGCGATCAGTGAGCGACCGACTAGGATCTACCATGATCATGTCGGATCGACAACCGGCGAGCGAGAGGCTCACTCGTCAGCCGGTGAGCGAGAGACTCGGCAACCAGGCCGAGTGCTCAGGGGAGAATGTGGCCGAGCCGACCCCGCCCAATGTGGAAAATCTTGTTCGGACTTTGGTCCAGGACCAAATCCGAAGCGTCCACGACCGGCTCGGCCATGTCGAAATCTCCAGGGGATACACTGGTAGGGCTGACCACGGAGAGGAACTCCCCCTCCCGTACACCAGCAGAATCATGGATGCTGAGGTCTCCCGCGACACCAAGCCCCCCAAGATGGATCAGTATGACGGGACCAAGGACCCCTACGACCATCTCGACAGCTTCAGATACGCCATGGAGGCCCGCCAGGCATCTGAAGCCACGAAGTGCAGAATCTTCCCTTCGACCTTGAAGGGCTCGGCTCGGGGTTGGTTCCGAACCCTCCGACCGAACTCCATCGATTCTTTCCCCGACCTCCGGAGGGCTTTCCTGGCGAGATATCGGGTTGTATCCGAACGACTCTACAACTTGAACGATATGTCGCTCATCAAACAGCAGGAAGGGGAGAGCCTCAAGGCCTATCTAATCCGCTTCAACATCGAATATACGAAGTGCGACGATTGCGACGACAGGTCAGCCAAGAATGCCCTCATGCAGGGCCTGCACGCCGGGGGACTCCGCTCCCACTTAATGAGGAATCCTCCCTCCACTTACGATGAGCTTTCTGCCGAAGCCACTAAGTGGGCACGGGCTGAGGAGTGGGACGCTCAGGTGGAGGCCCTGAATCCCAGGCCGACCTCGACCAAAAGGAAGGAGGGAGAGGTCGCAAGTCCCAAACCCCAGGTCCAACCCAAGAAGACCAGGACCGAGGAGCCACGCCAACTTCTGGGCAAAGGACCCAAGTTTGTCCAGTACACGGAGTACACTCCCCTCAACGCCGGTCTGGAGACAATCTACTCCAAGGTCAAGGACCAACTCCCAGTCGCAAGGGAGATCAAGGGACCACCTCCAGACAAAATCAAGGAGGGCGTCTTCTGCAAATACCATTCCAATCACGGCCACGTCACGGGTGATTGCTACGCCCTCCGCGACGGGATTGAGACTCTTGCCCGGGCGGGTAAGATCAATCAATTCCTGGCCGGTGGGCCTAGGGTGCCCAAGGCTGCGCCGAAGAAGCCCACCAACACCATCGAGGTCCAGGATGCTGCCATCGGATCAATCGGCGGGGGACCGACCTTCGTGGGAAGCTCTAACCGATCCCAGAAGGAGTATGTCAGACAGGCGGCTCAAGCTCACGAGTCCCTGTCGATCCAGGCAGGTCAGCCCAGCACTTCAAAAAGACAGCGGAAGGACTGGGCGCCGGTCACCTTTCAGCCGAACGAGGCAAACGAGATCATCTTCCCCCACTATGATCCGGTCGTCATAGTGGCTGAAGTGGCCGGAACAACCATCGCGCGTTCCTTCGTCGATGGAGGGAGCTCAGTCAACATCCTCTACCACTCTGCGTTCGCGCAGATGGGCATCGGCGAGGATAAGCTGGAGACCGATACACCTGCCTTGGTCGGGTTCGGGGGAGAAGTGGTTCAACCCCTCGGACACATCTACCTTCCCCTTTCGCTCGGGAAGGGGCCGATCAAGAAGACCTGCATGACGTACTTCATTGTCGTCAAGCGGCCGTCAGCCTACAACATCATTCTGGGCAGACCGGCTCTGGTCGACCTTGACTGCATCGTCCATTACGCCAACCTCCTCATCAAATGTCCGGTGGGCGACGACTGCATTGTCATCCAGGGAGACCAGTGCTCGGCTCGGTCATGCTACGCCGCTTCGATCAAGCAGAAGGGTCAGCTGCCGAACTCGCAGGAGCTTGACTCCATCGCCGATTCGGGCAGGTGGCCGAGGGCGGAGACATTCGACTTCAATACCGAGCCGAGCTCAGATTCTCGGCCCCTCCCCGCCGAGGCTTGGGAGGAAGTGCCAATCTCGGCCGAGACACCGGATCGGCTCGTCCGAGTGGGGACTCAGGTCAGCCCCGAGCAGCGCTCCGCCATAATTGACTTCCTCCGTGCCAACGCGGAAGTGTTCGCCTGGTCTTACGATGACATGCCAGGCATATCGTCTGACGTGATCACCCACAGGCTGAACACTGACCCGGGATGCAAACCGGTCCGTCAGAAGAGGAGGTCATACGATCCGGTCCGATACGCCGCCATGGCTGAAGAGGTAACCAAGTTACAAAACAACGGGTTCATCCGGGAGGTCAACTACCCCGACTGGCTCGCCAACGTGGTCATGGTGAAAAAGAACAACGGGAAGTGGAGGATGTGCGTGGACTTCACCGATCTGAACAGGGCTTGTCCCAAGGATAGTTTTCCCTTGCCCAGAATAGATCAGCTCGTCGATGCAACGGCAGGACATCAGCTCCTCAGTTTCATGGACGCCTACTCTGGATACAACCAGATCCTGATGCACAAGTCCGACCAGGAAGGCACATCTTTCATAACTGATCGCGGCATGTACTGCTACAAGGTCATGCCCTTCGGCCTCAAAAACGCCGGAGCCACCTATCAAAGGCTGGTCAACCACATGTTCAGATCTTCCATCGGCAAATCCGTAGAGGTTTACGTGGATGACATGCTGGTCAAGAGCGTCAAGGCGGACGATCACGTCAAGGACCTCTCAGACATGTTCGGAGTCCTAAAAGAATACCAGATGCGGCTGAACCCAGCCAAATGTGTCTTTGGGGTTCGGTCAGGCAAGTTCCTTGGCTACCTGGTCAGCCAACGGGGAATTGAGGCCAACCCAGAGAAGATCCAGGCTTTGATCGACATGAAGTCCCCAAGGACACGCAAGGAAATCCAGAGTCTGACTGGAAGAGTTGCCGCCCTGAACCGGTTCATCTCAAAATCTACTGACCGGTGCCTCCCTTTCTTCAAAGCCTTAAGGGGAGCAGGGAAGAGCATAGAATGGACCCCCCAATGCGAGCAGGCCTTTCAAGATCTGAAAAGGCACATGGGGGAACCTCCCATCTTATCCAAACCAGAGGAAGGTGAAGAACTTTTCCTCTACCTCTCTGTCTCTGACTCGGCTCTCAGCTCGGTTCTGGTGAGAGAGGTCGGCGGTGTACAACACCCCGTCTTCTATACGAGTCGAGCCCTCGCCGATGCCGAGACCAGGTATCCAAAATTCGAGAAGATGGCTCTCGCCCTGGTCAGCTCGGCTCGGAAATTAAGGCCCTACTTCCAGGCTCATTCCATCGTTGTCTTGACGGACCAGCCGCTCAGACAAATCCTGGCAAAACCAGAGACTTCGGGTCGGCTCATCAAATGGTCAATCGAGCTCGGCGAGTTTGACATCATCTACCGTCCCAGGACGGCCACCAAGGGTCAGGCCATGTCGGACTTCATCTGTGAGTCGACCACCTCGACGGAGGATCCACCACGCACCGACGCTATGACAACAGCAGCCGATCCGAACACAATCGGCGAACGCGGCCAGGTTGATCTCCTCACCTGGACCCTCTATGTGGACGGATCTTCCAACGCCATGGGAAGCGGAGCCGGGCTTGTTCTGATCTCCCCAGAACAAGTTGTGATGGAGTATGCTCTTCGCTTCAGATTTCAAGCATCAAACAATGAAGCAGAGTATGAGGCACTCATCGCCGGGCTCAGATTGGCAAAGGAGCTCGGCGCGACCAAACTAAACATCTTCAGCGACTCTCAGCTAATCGTCAATCAGATTCTGGGAGAGTATGAGACTCGAGAGCCCAGCATGACTGCTTACCTCGAGAAGACTCGTCTGCTACTTGGGAACTTCCACGAATACAAAATATCCCAAATCCCGAGGGCAGAAAATTGCAGGGCCGACGCCTTGGCACGCCTGGCCTCGGCCACAAACACCGGATCCGCCAGGCATGTTCCAGTCGAAATCCTGGACAGACCTAGCACCGCCGAAACCGAGGCCGCAATTATGCAGACCGAGGCCGAGCCGAACTGGATGACGCCGATCATCAGCTACTTGGTCTCCGGGATCCTTCCCCCGGAGAGGGATAAGGCACGTCTCATCAAAACGAGGTCGGCTCGGTTCAGCATGATCAATGGTCAGCTCTACAAGAGGAGTTTCTCCCTGCCTTACTTACGGTGTGTCACTCCCCAAGAAGGTCAGGATGTGCTGAGAGAAATCCACGAGGGGATATGCGGAAACCACTCTGGAGGAAGAGCCCTCGCCTACAAGACGATCAGACAGGGTTACTTCTGGCCAACACTGAACAAGGACGCAGATCATCTGTCTCGCGCTTGTATCAAATGCCAGCAATTTGCCGCGGTTCCCCATCAACCTCCCCAGTTGCTGACCTCCATATCCAGCCCCTGGCCGTTCGCGCAGTGGGGACTCGATCTGATCGGCCCTATGCCGAAGGCAAAAGGGCAAGTCACCATGGCAGTGGTAGCAGTCGACTACTTCACCAAATGGGCCGAGGCCGAGCCCCTAGCCACAACCACAGCCGAACGGATGGAGACCTTCGTCTGGAAGAACATCATTTGCCGGTTCGGCATGCCGCACACCATCATTGCGGACAATGGCAAGCAGTTCGACTGCAAGAAATTCAGGAGTTTTTGTTCACGTCTGAACATCAACTTGCGCTTCACCGCGCCTTACCATCCGCAGTCGAACGGACAGGTCGAGGCCATCAACAAGATCATCAAGAAAACCCTCAAGACTAAACTAGATAACGCTAAGGGAAATTGGCCTGAACTCCTGCCAGAAGTACTTTGGTCCTACCGAACTTCCTATCGCAACTCCACGAAGGAAACACCCTATGCATTGGCGTTCGGAACTGACGCTGTTGTCCCGGTCGAAATGGGGACTCCTTCATTCCGGACCGGCACGTACAATCCCGAGACCAATGACGCCGGACTTCGGCTCGGCCTGGACATGATCGAGGAGAGGCGAACCGACGCCAATCTCTGCCGAGCCGCCTACCAACAGAGGGTAGCCAAGTACTACAATCAAAGGGTCAGACCCAGAAGCTTCGGATTGGGCAATCTCGTCATGAAAAAGAATCCCCTTGCCATCAAAGAGAGCTCGTTCGATCCGAACTGGACCGGACCATACAGAATCACGGGCATAGTCAAGCCCGGCACTTACAACTTGGCCACTCTGGCTGGTAAGCCTCTCAAGCATAGCTGGAACGCTGAACACTTGAAGACTTATTACCAGTAAAAATGTAGTTAGGATCGGGGACTGTCCGACCTAACACCCATTCCAATCAATGAAAGGATGAACACATTTCTACTCATTTTCCTACTTATTTTTCGAAGCAAACACTGGGGACTCCACTCCTATACACTTCTAACAAAGAGGAAAGATCTAAGTGTTTCCTTCGAAAAAAATAGTAAACCCATGTGCCGAGCCGAAGTGCCATTTTCGGCCCGACGCTCGGTGCATTACAGACTCATCAGGTCTATAAACTCATGTGTCGAGCGGGCGCGCCATTTCCGGCCCGATGCTCGGCATATTACAGACTCATCAGGTCTATAAACTCATGTGTCGAGCGGGCGCGCCATTTCCGGCCCGATGCTCGGCATATTACAGACTCATCAGGTCTATAAACTCATGTGTCGAGCGGGCGCGCCATTTCCGGCCCGATGCTCGGCATATTACAGACTCATCAGGTCTATAAACTCATGTGTCGAGCGGGCGCGCCATTTCCGGCCCGATGCTCGGCATATTACAGACTCATCAGGTCTATAAACTCATGTGTCGAGCGGGCGCGCCATTTCCGGCCCGATGCTCGGCATATTACAGACTCATCAGGTCTATAAACTCCCGTGCCGAGCTAGCGCGCCACTTTCGGCCCAATGCTCGGCATGGTACAGACTTATCAGGTCTATAAAAATCCCTGTCTGAGCCGAAGTGACTTCCTACAGTCCTAACGTTCAACAGGATATTTCTAAAAGAAAAATATACACTCCAACCAAAACTTTCATCGTGCATACCGAGCCGATCTGAAAGTAGGTTTGAATATTTTTCTCAAAAAAAACTGCATTCCTAAATATCTCAATGGGTATGCCGAGCCCATCCGAGATGACTAGGGTCTTTAAATTTTTACTTATCTTGGTTATGCTTATCAAGCTGATCCGAAGACAAGTTCTAATTTATCATTACCATTCATTTTCATCGCGATCGGCATGCCGAGCCGATCTCAAAATGCCTTGGTTTTTATTATGTTTTTCACTTTTATCATTTTCTTGCCCATGTGTTATTAGTTTTGTCTTTTAGCTTAATTCCCGAGCCGAACTGACAGCAACTTGTATCATAAAAAGAAATACTGATAAATAAGTAACATAAAACCAAATACAATCTGTTCCAAAATTAGTCAAACCCGAGCCACACCTCGGCTCGGGAAGAAATATAAAAACAAGACAACATAAAAATTAAATAAAATCAGCCATCATGCAGATCGCTCGGCAGGGCCCTCCTGGATAGGCTCGGTAGACTCCTCAGGCGTCTCCTCGCCGAGCTGCACCACCTCAACCCCGCCGATCTGCATCTCATCATTGGGATCGGATTCGGGGACTGGGGGAATCGGGGTCGGCTCGTGTGCAGGCAGTGGAGGATCTTCCGGAGTCGGCTCGACTTCGGCGCGGACTTGGCGATCGGGAGAAGGAAGCTCATCCTGTTGACTTCCCTGGGTGTCTTCATCGTCATCGGACTCGCCAAGGAATGAGACATCCCAGTCCGGCCTCTTCGATTTGATCGCCTCCAAGAGCTCCTGATACCCATCAAAATGGGCATCAGCCAGTGCCTGGGCGCTCGGCACTTCAGCTCGACGTCTGAGTTCGGCATTTTCGACCCTCCGTTCGGCAGCCTCGACGTCTCGCTGAAGATCGCCGACATAATGCCTCAAGTCCGCCACATTTTGCTCCGAGGAGGCAAGCTCCTTGCCGAGCCGACCGACCTCCTCCTCCTTCCTGGCCAGCCTGGATTGCAGACCCTCCGACCGTTCGCGCTCGGCATTGACCGTCCGCTCGGCCTCGGCCAACTTCTCTTTCAGCTCTGCGACCCGTGCCCGAAACCTCTCCAGTTTCGCCTCGGCATCGACGGCGGCCTTAGCAGCTTCGAACTGCCTCATGGCGAGCTGCAAGAGAAACAAATTCATCATTAGTCCGAACCGAGCGAATAGACGAAATCCGAAGTAAAAGATACTTACCAACATGGCCTGGCGGGATGCGATCAGAGCCTGGTGGCTGAAGCCCGGCTCGCCATGATCGGCCCACAGCCCCTCCTGCACCCTCGCGGTCATCACGCGCTTGAGGCCCATGACGAACGGCTCGAGGCCGGGGTCTACCTCCACCGCCTTCAGGGGCGCCGAACCGGATGCTCCGGCACCAGAACCGCCGGGCTCGGCCCGAGCCCTCTTCTCCACCGGGGCCTCGGCCTGGGGAGCCTTCCTTTTCTCTGCTTGCCGAATCGGTCTCGGCGCAGGAGATCTAGGCTGGGCTGCCGCTGGGGCAGGAGCCTGTACCGGCTCGGCAGGGGGCCGCCCCGCTGCTTTCTTCTGGACGCTCCGAGCCGCCCTCCTCCTAAGGCGAGTCTCCAATTCGGTGGGCGCCATTCCCTTCTCGGCTCGTGGATTCCACCTGGGCACAAACCAGGAGATCCCGCTCGATCGGATCTGAGTCTCCCCGAGCAGAAACTTGGTTGACAAATACTCTGCCGGTGAATCCCTGATCGTGGCGATCTGATCCTTAAGCTCGCCTCGGAGCTTGAACTTGCCCCAGCTAACTGCAAAGACGAAGCCAAAAAGAGTTAGACAAAGAAAAAATGCAATTATTAACAAGACGTAAACGAATTGTCCTCGGACCGGCCCCAAATTCCCAGTACCCACCTGGAATTCTAAAAGCTCTGGGGACCCGAGCCGAGGTGGTTCTGTTCGGATCGGCGAACTCCCAATCCCCAGAAACAAAGAAGTATCTTTTCTTCCATGTCTTCTGGGAGGAGGGATTCCCACCGAAAAGTGGCCCCGAGTACGCCTGGAGGTTGTAGAATCCGAGCTCGCTCTGCTTCGACCTCAGCGCGTAATTGCAGAACAGGATATCTTTATCCGGCTCGCATTTGTGCACCTTGTACCACAAAATGTGCATGGACAGGATGATCCTGTACACGTTGGGATTCAACTGATGTGGGGCCGCGCCGATCATGGCCAACCAGTCCTGCAGGAATGGATGCAGGGGAAGCCGAACCCCATTCTCAAACATTTCCGGGTACATGGTCACCCATCCCTTAGGAGGTCGGCTCGGCTTCTCCCCTTCCATCGGCAGTCTCATCCGCACGGCCTCGGGAACGGAGTACCGAGCCCTCAGATCCTCGAGATGAAACTCGGTCATCTCGTTTTGGATCTGATCGGCCTTCCACGCCAACTCCTCGTAAAAGTCCGGGTCGATCGGACTCCCTGTCACTTGCCGAGCCGAGGTCGACGCGTCGTGACCCCTGTCCCTTTCACTTGGGCCCGAGGCTAACCTGCTCGGGACAGTCACGATCGGCTCGACGTCAAGGGGTTCCTCGTCGTCGCCCTCGGCCGCCTCTTGTTCCCGGTCGGAACTCGGCGCTTCGAGGTTTTCCCGATCCTCTCGGGCTCGGCGCTCCTCGCCTGGGTTGCGATGCAATGCCGAGATGACCTCGTCCAACTCTTCGGACAACCCATCCCAACTTGCCTGGCCCGCGGGAGGACTTCGGCTCTGATCGGCATCACTGTCTCCATCAAACGCCTCCCCAGAGCCGAGCCGATCACTCGAATCGGATTCAGACATTACTAAAACACCTTTTTTCCGTTTTTCTCTCACTTTTTGGATTGAAAAGTGTCTTTTTCAAGAACACTAAGAACAAACCCAGAAAAACCCGAAAAACACAAAAAACTCAAAAGTGGACAGAATCACTTACTGGTTTTGTCCGGCCAAATCCCTCCGCCCCAAACACCCTCGGAATCACCTCGCCTATCGCCGTACCCGGTCGATGTTGGGATCGGACTACCACTCCAACGACGGTGAGAGAGAAGATTTCACGGTGAGAGAGAGAGTTTTTGCAGGAGAGAGAGTGAGCTTCAGGAAAATGAAAGGGAAGAGAGAGAAATTGCCAATTTATATCCTCATGCAGACCGATCTCAGCCCTTCATTTCTGGCGCTTCAAATGCCAGATCTTGACACCTGTCAAGCATTCAAAAATACCCATAATGAGGTGACCCTTACGTTCCCCCATGCAGAAATCAAACGTCCCTTCACCTGTCCCAGAGATTTTCTGACCAATCACAAGTCGTCATGTGCTCGGATCTTCGGGAACATGGGCTTGTAGGGTTCGGCTCGGACCAAGCGAACACGCCATCTTTGGGATTACACTTCAACTTCCAATCCACCACTGCCCGCTCGGATCGGAAGCTGGGGGACTCCTGTTTGTGGGAAAACCCACATCGACCCGAACAGCCAATCACAGCTCGACACGTGGCTGGTCAAACGTCCACCTCGGAGTTGATTCTCAGTGGTCAAACTTTGACTTCCACGTCATCACTGATCAACACTTCCTCTACCAGCTCAGACCGGATCTCCACACCGCCCCTCCTTGTTCGGTCCGAGCCGAACCGATGATCTTCCATGGGGTCCAGTGTCCATCTTCCCACGATCATCCCGGCTCGGCTCGGCTCGGCACAAGAGATGGCTTCCTTCCGAGTTCTGGCGTCGACCAGTTAGGGCTCGGAAAGACTCCAATCTATGGACCGGCTCGGCCTGGATTCCCATGCCCGATCCGACCACATATGGACTTCGTGTCTTCGCATGGGAACATGTGTTCATATCGGCTCGGCTCGGCTCTCCGCCGTCATTCCCAGGAAGATCACGCTGGGACGAACCGCCACACTTAAATGCACCTGACACCTTCTTCTGACAGATAGAATATCAGGCCTGCATTCATGAATGTTGGAGCAGTCTACCTGAGCCTTCCAACCTTGCATTTAATGGAGCATTCAATGCAGCATTGAATGCTGAGGAAGCAAGCAGCTGAGCATGCAACTAGGTCTGACCAGGTGCGTGGGTCTTTGGCAAACATTCATTCACATGCAGGTATCTTACTCATTAAGGTTTCCTTTGCTTATATATACCAAGTCATATGCACAAAATGATGGATCTAGCAATCTACAAACATACACGCAAAACACTTGTATTCCTTTCTAGAACAAAAGGCCTACCCAACTTGCTGAGAATAACCCAGAACATTTACCTTGTTCTTCCCATTCTTCCAAGTTCTTCCTTTGTTCTTCCTCATCCACCATCAAACACCACCACTGATTTCATCATCGGAGTGTGTTTGGCTGGTACCACACCGGTCCATCTCCTTTGATCTTGTTTTTGTCTACAGGAAGATCTCAACCAACATCCACTTCATCATCCAGCAAAGCGCCTGATCAGCCAGGTCAACTTATCTAAGTTGTTGCATCTACCCTACGAGAATTTGCATCAACACCTACCTCCATGAATATTAAGATCCCTAAAAATGCTAATGGGACCTCACTTATATAGTCAGAATGGAAAAGAAAGCAGATCTATTTTCGGGATGAAGATTTATTGATGAAAGGAGTTCGAATTCGTCTTTATCCTGCCTAGAGTGAACCTATAGCATCAACTTAATTTAAATGTAACAATAATAAATAAGTAACCTGGATGTAATGGGAGAGAGTAAGGACATAGCCATACTTCTGGCGGCAGTGGATTATTCCCGGACCATTTATATGCCCCAAGTACCTATCACCATCAAAGATGCATGTCAACTAATATTTTTAAAGGATTACGTAACTGGCACAATCCAACATGAACATAGCATTCATACTGAAAGCCACATTTTCCCCCATGAAGTAATTGTAGTCACGCCACCATGGTCTAAAATCCATTTTCGTGCTATTTCCATTGCCCCTTGTCCATCATCAGCACCTTCACCAAGCAACCTCAAAGTAACATAATTTAGTGCAGTACCAAACATGGTACTTGGGCCCTCAATATGTAGACCCCACCCCCCATCGTTATTCTGCAAAAAGACTGACCAGTTCTTTGGACGAAGATGTAACGACATTAACTGTAAAAAAGTCATCCATTGTATAAGCAATTCACTGTGTTTGAGTACGTAATGTGTCAATATTGGCTTTTAAGAGAAGGAGAGTGAATATGAATCATATCAGTTTGTTTACTTTATTATTAAACAAGCAGAAAATAACATGAAATTCTATGTGGAAAGGAATGCTTTTTCAAAAAAGCATTAATTTCATGAGAAACGCTTCTTGCCTGATGATTATAGTGTTGATTTCTTACTCTGTAATTTTAAGGGAATTGAAAATGAAAGGAAAATGGGATGAACAGAGAAAACAGAAATGTCGTGGGACACCAGTAGTGCCTCTCACGCAGTGTATTTCTTCTGTATATTCAGTTATGACAAAGCTTTTGTAGCTGATACCACCAAAAAGATGTGAGGCTATGACCTCACTACATCCACTCACTTAATACCCTATTAGATATTGACATCTGTCAACTCATTACATTTATAAAACTAACGAACTTAACTCCCTAGCAGCTCATTAACATTTCTAATTATCAGACAAAAGACTTAATTAATCTCAACACTCCCTTCTAAGGCTTTGGCTGATTGAACTCCAAGCAAGTTTCTCAAGTAGTTGAACCTGTCCTTTGCCAAGGCCTTGGTGAAGATATCTGCAATCTGATCCTCACCCTTACAGTACAACAAGTCAATCACACCATCTTGTATAGCATTTCGAATAAAATGGAACTTCCTCTTTATGTGCTTGGATCTTTGATGAAAAACAGGGTTCTTGGACATAGCAATGGCTAATGTGTTGTCACACAATAAAGTCGTTGGTTCCACCTGCTCCTCCCCAAAATCTTGTAACACAAATCTAAGCCAAATTGCTTGAGTTGTGGCTTCAGATGCACTCATGTATTCTGCCTCAGCTGTGGAAAGTGCTACACTCTGTTGTTTTACAGAAGCCCAAGAGAATGCTCCACTTCCAAAAGAAAAAGCATACCCTGAAGTAGATTTCATATCATCTTCATCTCCACTCCAGTCGCTATCACAGTAACCAATTAGAATAGCTGAGTCTCCTTTCTTGTATTGAATTCCATAATCAATGGTTCCCTGGATATATCTCAGCACCCTCTTGGCTGTACCAAGGTGTTTGACAGATGGACAATGCATAAACCTTGCAAGAAGGCTTGCAGCAAACATTATATCTGGCCTTGTTGCAGTTAAGTATAGGAGGCTACCAACAATTTTTCTGAATTGTTCCTCATCTGCTGCACTACTTCCATCATCTTTCCTCAGCTTGTCAGTTGTTGCAAGTGGTGTAGACACAGGTTTACAGTCCTTCAGTCCAAATTTCTCAAGTAGACTCAGGGCATATTTCCATTGATGTATGAAGATACTCCCTTCTTGCTGGATTACCCCCATTCCAAGGAAGTGATGCAATAGACCAAGGTCTGTCATCTCATACTTCTTCATCATCTCACATTTGAAATCTTCAATCATTCTATCACAACTTCCTGTGTATACTATGTCATCCACATAGATAGACACAATGAGTGTCCTTTGGCCTTCCTTGTTCTTCACATATAGAGTGGCTTCACTAGGACTCTTCTCAAAGCCACACTGCAGCAGATATGCATCAATATTCCCATACCAAGCCCTTGGGGCTTGCTTCAGGCCATAGAGAGCCTTTTTCAGTTTATATACTTTGTGCTCTTGGTTTTCAATTACAAATCCATCAGGTTGGTCAACATACACTTCTTCTTCAAGAACTCCATTTAGAAATGCTGACTTAACATCAAGTTGATACATCTTCCAACCTCTTTTAGCTGCCAATGCAATCAGTGTCCTTATTGTATCCAATCTGGCCACAGGAGCAAATGTCTCATTAAAATCTATGCCTGGCTTTTGAGTGTAGCCTTTAGCTACCAGCCTTGCTTTGTGCTTTTGAACCGTGCCATCTAAATTTAGCTTGGTCTTGAAAATCCACTTCACACCCACAATTGGCTTCCCACTTGGTCTATCAACCAATTCCCAGGTTTGATTTTTCTCTATCATGGTGATTTCATCAACCATAGCTTTCTGCCAAGCTTGATCTCTAGCTGCCTCATTGTAATTTTCAGGTTCAACAACACTGAGTTTGCACTGAGCAAATACTTCATTCAGATTTTTCCATTTAGTTGGAGTATGATCATATGTTTCTGACATCTTGATCTTATTTCCAGTTTCAGTGGTTGGAGGAACACCACTTTGAAAACTTGCATCACCATTGAAGATTGCATTTTGTGAACTGGAACCAACTTCTTGAGTATTTGACACTACTCGGGGAGTGTGAACTGACTGCATAGGAGTCTCAGGCTCATTTTCAATCTCAGTAATGCTGACTTCTTCTTCATTGTTCCATGGCACAGAAACATACATTGTTTCTTTGGTTTCCCAATTCCACAGACCAGATTCTTCAAATATAACACTTCTTGAAACAATGACTTTGTTGCTTTTCAAATCAAAAACTCTGTACCCCTTCTCTCTTGTTCCATAACCCACAAATACTCCTTTCTGGCCTGTTTCATCCAGCTTGTGTCTTTGTTGAGATGAGATATGTGTATAACACACAGACCCAAAAATCCTCAAATGCTTCACACCTGGTTTTCTCCCACTGAATTCCTCAAATGGAGTCTTGTTCTTCAAAGCACGAGTAGGACACCTGTTCAATAAATATACTGCAGTATTAACTGCCTCACCCCAAAACTGCAGTGGCATCTTCTTTTCATGTAGCATTGTTCTTGCCATTTCCACAATAGTCCTATTCTTCCTTTCTGCAGTACCATTTTGCTGTGGTGAGTATGCAACAGTGAGTTGCTTCTCAATTCCAACATCTTCACAGAATTTTTCAAACTCAAGTGAAGTGTATTCACCCCCTCTGTCACTCCTAAGCTTCTTCAATTTGAAACCACATTGCAATTCCACCATAGCTTTAAATTTCTTAAACACAGTGAACACATCTGACTTGTACTTCAGAAAATACACCCAACACATCCTGGTTTTATCATCAATGAAGATAAGGAAATATCTGTTACCTCCAAGAGTTTCAGTCATTGGTCCACAAACATCTGTGTGAACTAATTCCAAAGGATCTGTAGCTTTGCTGACTTTGCCTTTGTCAAATGCTTCCCTGTGAGCTTTTCCAGTAGCACACCCTTCACACACATGTTCACCTCCAGTAAGTTTTGGCAGCCCAAGCACCATCTCTTTGTCCTGTAACATCTGCAGGCTTTCAAAATTTAGATGCCCAAACCTTTTGTGCCATTTCCAGGAGGATCCAACAATTGTGACTTTGTTGGCCATCACTGGATTTACACTTTCAAATGAAAATGGAAAACATCTATTTCCTCTCATTTGTACTGTAACAATATGTTCCTGCATGCTCCTATCTCCATATATGCAGGCCATGAAGTCTCCAAACACAAGCCAATATCCATGCTCAATCATTTGGCCTACACTGAGTAAATTTTCATCCAACCCAGGTACTATCATAACTTCTGAGATGTACCTAATGCCTCTTCTTGTCTTAACAGGTAAAGTTCCCTTCCCTGTTGATTCCACAAGATCACCAGTTCCCATTTTCACCTTGCACTTCACACTTCGATCAATATTGATAAGAAGGGATTCATAACTGGTCATGTGGTTGCTGCAGCCACTGTCCAGATACCATACGTCTTGATCCTTTTCAACTGATGCCTTGTGACAGGCATAAAACATGGTGGCAGTCTCTTGAACTTGATTGGCATAGTTCACAACCTGTCCTTTCCTGTTAGATTGATGACAATCCTTCATCATATGCCCAAACTTATCACAGTTATGGCATTTAACTTTCCCTTTGAACCAGCATTCACCATAGTGAGTTTTATCACACACTTTACACTTTGGTTTTCCAACATCATTTCCATTTCCCTGTTTCATATTTGTCTGAGGCTTGTTTTCCCACTTCTTGGGTTTATTTTTCCAATTCTTCTGATTTCGTTTTCCTCCATCATAACCCCAGTTCCTTGTTTGACTGTTTTGAGACTTTGGTGTAACACTCATGCTTGCAAAAGCCTTCTCAGAGTGCTCTACCTCTTCTTCATGTCTATTCACCCTCAGCTCATAGCTCTTCAGAGAACCAACAATCTCATGTACAGACACAGTATTTAAATCTGAAGTTCTCTCAAGAACCACACAAATAGGATCATAGACCTTAGTTAAGCTAATTAGCACTTTCTGTACCATTCTCTGATGACCCAAAATTTCACCATACTTCTCCATCTGATTAGTTAAATCAAAAAATCTAGAGAAGTAATCAGCTAGAGACTCATTCTCTCTCATTCTCATGTACTCAAATTCACGACGCAAGCTTTGTAGCTTTACTGACCTTGCCTGCTCGTCTCCATGATATTCCTCTTGAAGCAGATCCCAGGCACCTTTGGCTGTGTCCTGGTTTACAATTCTAGAGAAGATCTCCTTCGAAACAGCTCCTTGGATAATACCAAGAGCTTTGGCATCTTTCATCAACTGTTCTTCGAGGTAAGCATCTATTTCTTCATCAACATCAGTACTAGCTGATTCACCATCTGTCTTCAATTTCTCCTTCTTCTTCTTTGATTCTGGAATTGAGATCCCTTTGTCAACCAACTTCCAAATTCCATAGGACTTAAAGATGGTGACCATTCGCACCTTCCAGAACTCAAATTCTGTTCCATCGAAGATGGGAGCCCGTAGCTCTCCACTTCCAGATCCTGCCATGGCTGGATTGAGAGCTTTCTCGTTGGATTTCTCTCACACCTCACACTGTAACCAACTCCCAGTTCACGATTCGAGCCTAAAGCTCTGATACCATGTTGATTTCTTACTCTGTAATTTTAAGGGAATTGAAAATGAAAGGAAAATGGGATGAACAGAGAAAACAGAAATGTCGTGGGACACCAGTAGTGCCTCTCACGCAGTGTATTTCTTCTGTATATTCAGTTATGACAAAGCTTTTGTAGCTGATACCACCAAAAAGATGTGAGGCTATGACCTCACTACATCCACTCACTTAATACCCTATTAGATATTGACATCTGTCAACTCATTACATTTATAAAACTAACGAACTTAACTCCCTAGCAGCTCATTAACATTTCTAATTATCAGACAAAAGACTTAATTAATCTCAACATATAGACGTATCTGCACATCTCCTGTTGATGCTCTTTTGATAACACAGCATTTAGAGCTCCGGTAATTGATCGATAGTGTAATCACCTGTTGCAATTGGCAAGTCATACACGTACTTAGCCACCAAATACTTTAAAAAATCTTGCTTCATTCATTTCACTACGACAAAGGCCATGAAATTCTAAAATGATTATGCAGTCATCTTTGGGAATCCAAAACATTTTCTCATATTTGGCCATAAAATATGGAATTTATGTGTTTCTATACAAACATCGATGGAAGCACATAATGTTTTTCAGAAATCTTGGTCATAACAAGCTCAACGGACAGCTGACTGATATGTTTGCCCGTTTGGGAAACTTTCTAAACTCAAAGAGCTGTATGTTCTGCTATATGAACAGGCCTTTTCAAGGCACTTCAACCCTTCTGTTCTCCTAGCTTTTGCATAATAATAAGACATCCTTGTGGATAGTGCCATAAAAAAAGTATGCTTATTGTATCTATCAGAATATCACATACACAAGTAGTAGATAAAAATGAACATTACTATCAGCCAAAATCTTCTCCCACAGTATATGACACATTGACACAGGCAGAACTCAAAGAAAATTAAGGTCATTTCTGAACTCAATGAAGCCAAAACAGAACTTCCTGAGAAGTACTATACCCCCATCCAGGCATTCTCTTCTCTGACCTTGCGGGAGGCCATTCCCAATTCCCAGTTATTAATTTATACACTTCGTAATTTCACATGAGTCTTGAATGGGCCTGCAACCATATAATATAAGTCTAGGGATTTTTATAACTCCAGTACTCAAACTTTGATACATATTAATCAACTATTAAATTTTGAAAATGCAAGTTAGTAAGAAATAGACAACAACATATATCAAGCTAAAGAATGTCCAACACCTGCTGTTATATTTTGTTGTGTTTTTGGGAATGCATGCATATTCTGTTTTCTGTCGTTTACTGGCCGGTTAATGACTAATATTGAAGGAATGTCAAATTCTCTCTCTCTCTCTCTCTCTCTCTCTCTCTCTCTCTCTCTCTCTATGTATATATATTTATATAGGGTGATAGATATACATATATACGGTAGGTTTGCTGAGGATCATATATAAACCATTTCTCTGTTAAGAGCTCTCCATGAGTTTGTAGTCAAATCAGGAGGAATATATTAATGATTATGAGTGCATGCATGGTATTGGCCGGTAGCTACAATGGATATTTTTTTTTTGTGATTAATCTGTACGTACAATGGATATACTAATTGTGCATGATATTGATAAGGTTATGTTGCATGCATGTTTTACATCTGGCGAATGCCCTCTGCTTTGAGCACAACAATAAATATTGCACATATCATCATGAGGCACAATTTGTTAAATGTACGTATCATATAGTTCTTGTGTTTTCAATTATTTAAATATGCATCTTCCATGTTTTTCTTAGCTTATTTTTCTTGTTACCTTATCAAATTATGTCATATATTAAAATTGGCTGGCTCCTATATTTGAGGATGTAGCAATGACTTCAGTGATGGGCAGCTTAGCTTGATTTTATATTTGAGTTTTAATTACCACATGCCATTAATATATAGAGTAGTAATAAATAGGGCAATGATTGCCCTAATTAGGGCACGTGCTCTAATGACATAGAATTTCCATGTCAATTAAATCATTTAATACATCTAATAATCTATGTCACATAAGTTTTTTAAAATACTAATATAACCTGATTTAAAATTCTACAAAATATTAATTAAATTACAAAAGGAAAAAAGATTTAAAAAAGGTTTCATGACAAAATTAAAAAACCTATAAATTAATGTACGTTCTATCTCTTTAAGAAAATTTTGTCCCAATTTTAGAACCCTAAAAAGCTCCCCTCACTATTTTGATCTTGTCATATGTGGATGGTTCCAGATCGAATAGTTTTATAATTTTGGCGTTCATAATTTTGAAGTTCTAGATAACTATGAAAACAATGGAACTTATCTCATATTACCCTACCCTGCATTTGAATGGATTTACGATGACCCGTTAATGAATTAGATTGAAAAGCAGCAATACTGCATAATCTTAATTCCATTGAAGTTTTCATTTTGTATTCTTGTTGCCCTTGAACCCTTCAACACGGTTATCATAGATGAAACCTTTTGATTTTTGCAGGTTTTTTTAACGAAGACAAAATGAGTTTCGATAATAATCTTAATTGGATTGATGGGTGATGATAGAATTGAGATTATGGGTTTAGCCAATTCTTCAAAGGGAGTCTCCTTTCTCTTCCTGATGAGTTGATTAAACCTTGCTCTCAAATAAAGTTTTTAATGAAAAGTGGAGAAGATAACAGCAATATCCATGGGAGCAGATGAATATATTGCTATTCAGAATTTTGTGTGTGATCTGAACGTGTGTTGCAAATTTTTAGTACGGAGAAGATAACAAATTAAGTATAAATTAAGACAATTAGATTTGGGTTGGATAAGACGGTCTTTCAATAAATATGATATTAATTTCATATTAAAAATAAATGGTGAGGCGTATAATCACCAAAAAACAAAAGAATGATGTGTATTATTTAACTTTGCCACATAGGATTAGCGCACATGTATTTTGTGCCCTATTAGGGCACAAAATCTTTCCCTAATAAATAATGGGTGCTCTTATTTAGCCCCAATAAATTCATTTCTAACCTAACACTTTAATGAAAATTCAATTTTCAATTCTTTGTACCCTTACGTAAATTGATCAATAAGGACCATTGAAGTTTAATTAAAAAAAATTCAATGAAACCTATGCCCAACATCATCTCTCCACTTAATTAGCTCTCTAACCAAAAACTCTAAGCTCACTAAAATATACTCTCTAAATTATCCTTCTTTGATGCAAACAAGTGTAATATTGACAAATTGATACTCAAATTGTGGTTTGGAACTATCTAAATGAAGTATGTTGATGATTTTTTTCAGTTTAAATTCTTTCATTTTTTAAAATTGGAATTGCATCGTGTTCGGCACTCGTTGTATGACGTTCGACAGTGACCAACTGAACGTTATGTTACATGTTCGGCAACTCACTACCAAACATGGAGGACATTCGGTCGGTAGTTGCTAAATGCGCCCAAATTTTTTTTAAAAAAAATAGTATTCGGTAGATGCTAACAGAACTTTCTTGCACATGTTCGGAAAGTAGCTACCGAACCTCTAGTAGGATATATGTTCGGCACAGTGCCGAACGATTTGCGAAAAAATAAGTTCAAGAGCAACCCCAATGTGTTCAAATTATCGATTAAACATTTAGGATTCAAAATATTGCAATCCAAGCACAGATTATTTAACAAATAACTTAAAACCAACTCCATAAATTCATGATTCAATGTTGGGTTCGGATGTGATATTGGTGTTAGATTCAATGGTGATGGTGTTGGGTGGTGATGGCATAGGATTTGACTATTTGAGTGTGGTTGGTTGAGTATAGATAATAGGAATAGATGGCTAATTGAGTTGTGTTTGCGTAAGGATATTTTTGAAAAAGTTGTTAGGTGTAGTAAATAATTTTTGAGTTTTAAATTTTGGAGTTGGGTGTAGAAATGGTAGGGCTAGAAATAAATAAGTTGGGTTCAAATATTAGCACCCATAAATAATTAACTTTCTTCTAAAAGCATGTACATTCAGGATTCTCAAAAAAAAAAAAAAAAAAAAAAAACATGTGCATTCATATCATCCTAGAGTCATGGCTTGGGACTATTTTCTCAGGACCCTGGCTTAGTCTATCATATAGTCATGGAGAGGCCAACGGCCAACAATTAATAGACAATACAAACACAACTTACAACTTTCATCGATCATATATATTGTACTTGAAAAGGAAATGTGCAAACCTTAATCGCCTTACAAAATATGTCAAAAGCATTTTCAGTAGAAGCACTTTTGATAGTGTTTGACAAAAATAAATAAAAGTACTTTTAAGTTATAAAAATACTTTTAAGGAGTTTTTTGAGAACCTAAGGAAGAACTTTCAAGTGCTTTTACATGAACCATTTAGAATTTTTATAAAAATATGTTTGTGCTTCTTTGCAAAAGCACTTCCAGTAAAAACGCTACCAATTAAAAGCGCTTCCTAAAACCAGTTCCAAACGGGCCCTCAAGAGAAAAGTACTTTTAGTATATTCTTTCTTTATTTCTTTCTTTCTTTCTTTCCTTTGACTCTCCATTTCAAACATTAATTAATAAAAGAGCAATTTTGATGGCCGGATAACCGTGTTAATCTGATAACGAAAGATGAAATTAATTAAGGTTACATTTTGTCGAAGGAAAAATATTTTTCATTAATTTGTAGGGAAATTAATTCTCTCTCATCAGTACGTACTACCTGGTGAGGAACTTAATTGTATGTATCTGTTGCTAATAGTTAACAAGCTTAGCATGGATAACATGTGGCACAAGTTGGTTAACATAATAATGGTGAACCTGACTCAAAAGTTGTGAGCAAATTTGCTCTATAGATCTCTACATAAATGTTCTTAGATAGACGATTAATGTATATCAAATTCTCATCATGCAATTAAAATTTGTTCTTCCTTTATATATGAGCTTTCAGAGGGACTATATAGCAAGCTGCAGTCCAATCCACACCTTTCGAATCTCTATACAATATTAATCAGGGACGGATCCAGGAATCGAATTTGAGGGGTGCTAGTCAGGTGGGGCCTGGCGAC
Source organism: Dryas octopetala (assembly GCF_963921425.1). NCBI lineage: Eukaryota > Viridiplantae > Streptophyta > Magnoliopsida > Rosales > Rosaceae > Dryas > Dryas octopetala. The sequence continues at coordinate 4,043,115 of NC_141370.1, forward strand.
GCGAAGTGGTGGCAAAATTTTTTAAGAAGCAGACAGGTAATCGGCTAAGGCAAGTCCCCAAGACTGGGTTTTGATTGCAGAGGCAAAACCAGGTTTAATTCGCAACTCTAATGAGCTTTGTGAGAGGAGGAGAAAGCTTTTTTATCACAGTAGCTACCTTCTCTACAAGTGGGTCAATCTTGTCTTCAAAATTCTCATAGAAAACAGGCATAATGTGGGGCAAAAAAAATGCTGTTTTGCGAAATGAGAAACTTATTTAATTATTGGCTTGGTATAGACTGTTAGTGTGAAGTCAACTATTGTAATTAATATTAGAGAAATTAGAGTGATTTACATAATTATAGGGATTGTTAAGATAACATGATTGGTAGAATCTATACCCTATTATTTATACCTCCATCTTGGAGAGAATAAACAACACAGAATTATTCTAAACCTAGAGAAATTAGCATAGAATAATAAATTGAACACATGCAGCTTCCACTTCATGAGCTGATTAATCAACTTTCTCTCCAATCTGCAGCTGCCGGCCCTTCCGCACATGCTCCCAGCAACCACTTCTCTCGCTTGTCAACCACTTCACGGCATGTACAGCATTGGGGGGCTAATAGGATATTTATGTAAGCAAACTAGAGGTTTCTGCAGCTTAATTGTTCAATTTAAAGCTAGCTAGATTGTTGTGTTAAATTGAAAATGTGGAAGCTTAAGGTTGCAGATGGTGGGAGTGACCCTTACATCTACAGCACAAACAAGTTTGTGGGGAGGCAGACATGGGAGTTTGATCCTCAGGCAGGAACTGAAGAAGAGAGAGCGGAGGTGGAGGAGGCCCGTCTCACTTTCTACAACAACCGCTATCGGCTCAAGCCTAGTGGTGATCTTCTCTGGCGTTTGCAGGTGTATATATATACCTAATACCCTACCCTAAAAACATCTCAATTAATTCATCAACTCACTGATCAATCCCTGTCCTTAATCCCAATGCATGTTTAAGTTGTGGCCAACACATCGTTCTGTAATGTAAAGTTTTGCGTTAATTTGGATATTTTCATTCATTGTCAATTAGCTTTGGATTTGATGCATACTTTAACTTCGATCTACATGATATCAGATCAAACAATTCACATGTCAGCCTAACAACAAACATGTGTTTGCATACATCAACCCGAACATTAGTTTGCGTTATTTCTACAATAGTTATGTACCTTTTAATGGTAGGTTATAAATGTGGGATATATGCAAGCAATATTCCTACATTTGAATTCTAATATAAATTCAGAAAAAAGATATTGGGGCCTAATATGATTAACAACGGTGGCATAAATGGAGTAGAATTGATGTGGTGATATGGTCACAAAAGAAAAATATCTCAAAATGAAGGAAAGTCTATATATCACAAGTTTCACTTTCACAAGTACATATTGCATGACACTCATGTTCCGTGAATCCACCACAACTGACGCTAACCACCCCCAATAACATCCCTTCACGGAAAGAAGCTAGAGAGAATTAAGAGTGTCAATAGTGTATTTTTTGGGGGTCTAAGTATTCAATTGAGATTTTGATAAATTTAAAGGATTTATCAACTCATGCATATTTCATGGATTTTATGGATTCTTATGGAATTTCATGGAATCCATCAAAATTTAAGAGGAAAATGTTAGAATTCTTATAGCCTTTGTATTTAGTTCAAAATCCACCAAAATTCAATTAAGAATTTTAAAGATTCCATAGAAATCCATGTGTATTCAATCTCTCATGAATTTTAAAGGATTTTATTAAGTTGTAGACACCTGAATTTCTATAGAATCCTTAAAATTCAAATACACCTATATCTCTATGAATTTTTCAGATTTTTTTAAAATCCATTAGAATCTCAATTGAATACAGCTCCTAAGTGTCAATAGATAGCGTTGACCTTTAATTTTGGTATGTTTGTCTTGTTTTTAGCACTTTATTTTACTTATTTTAATGGAAATTAAAAACACAATCCAATTAATTCCATGTAAAAAATAAAAAATGTAGAGGTGTAAAATGGGTGTCATGTCGACCCACAACACAATCCGATTAATTCCAATATTTTTGCCTTTTCTCATATTTAATATGTCACGATAGGAAATAACTTACCTATCCCTCGAGATACCACTTGGTGTCCCCCCTCTCTCATTGGCTCTTTTTCTCTCTCTCTCTCTCTCTCTCTCTCTGATACCACATGTCCCTATCACAGGAATAAATAAGTTCTTTTCATCACGATACTTAATTGTGTTAGTCCTATGGGTACAAACCATGTGGGTTGTTCGTACCCATGTTATATACTGATCTGACATATACTGTGCCTTAAAATAGGTGGGTTCCACCTCTATTATGGATATAATATCTATTTGGTTATGCGCATAGTGAACAATGCCGAGCGCTCGGTGGTTCAGTGTCGCGCTCATTTTATTAAAGTGAACCAGGCTAAGAGTGCACTGTGGCACGTGAGCTGGGTTATCGATCAACCTTATATTTCAACTGGACTTAAAAAAAAAAAAAAAAAACCTATAATTTTTGTTTGCCTTTTAAATTCAATGATAGCTGGGTGGGCTCAGCTGATTCATGGCTTGAATCCAACTTCTAGCTGATTGTATGGCTTCTTAGCTTGCTTCAATAAAGTATTTCTTGAATAAAAAAAAAATCAATGGTGTTATTTTATGATGTAATATATAGTGTAAGTTGGTGTATTTTATTTGTAGTATATTATGTACTTATGTTTATTTGTCTATATTTTAATGAAAAAAACATGTTTTCAGAGAGATACAAATAGTTTTATACTTTAATTAAGTGCCTCTAGTATCATTGTTTCTGTGTTTACTAAACTGCAGTTCCTAAGAGAGAAGAAGTTCAAACAGACAATTCCGCCAGTAAAGGTTGAGGATGGGGAGAAAATCACAGATGAAAAGGCCATAGCTGCATTGAGAAGGGCAGTCCACTTCTTTTCAGCCTTGCAGGGTAGTGATGGCCATTGGCCTGCTGAAAATGCTGGCCCATTGTTTTTCCTTCCACCTCTGGTGAGTTTTTTTCTTTTGACACTCATCATTACTATCATTGTGAACTTTATACATGGTAGAAGAACAATACTTGGCTCCATCCTCTGAAGGAGGAGCTCCTCCAACCCCATCTTACAAAAGCATGTCTTTTTTTTTTTGTCTTTTCATTCTGAATAAATAATAATGTACATACATGCAAGAATACAAGATTATTGTGAGATGGGGTTGGAGGAGCTCCTCTTTCAGGGGATATGGAGCCAGTTATTGCATGTTCATGGTAGAAAGGGTATAGATCAGTGTTGATTCCTATTTCCTTATTGGTTGAAAAAAATTGTCTAATAAATCTTAATATACTCATTAGGTGTGTCTTCACTTAATAGCTTAAGTATTCACATTGGTTGGACTTTATTAATTAGTTTGGGATACATTGTTAACTCATTCCTTATCAACTTAAGTTGAATGTTGCGGTATTTTGATTGTCTAACATAGCATTAAAGCTTTAGTTTTAATAGATCTTGGGTTTAACACTTCAAAGCCCGATTTCATACTTATCATTTATCAATTATCATTGTACCGGGCAGAGTGGAACTGCACCTATATATACTGTTAACATTGTCTTGCTTAATGCAAATTATTTCAGTTTTTCTGCTAAAATTACTAAATGAACTATAAAATCCTCTGCAAAACTTGCAGGTCATGTGTATGTACATTACAGGGCATCTTAATACTGTATTCCCTGAAGAGCATCGCAAAGAAATTCTGCGTTACATGTACTGTCATCAGGTACGTACTTCTTGGTACTTGCTCACACAAATAGGACCAAAATTTATTCACTTGTGCATATAATTCTTCAGCATGTGTTAAACGAATGTATAAAGAATAAAGAATGCTACTGAATTTTGTATGTTTCAGAATGAAGACGGCGGCTGGGGTTTACACATTGAAGGCCACAGCACCATGTTCTGCACAGCTCTCAACTACATTTGTATGCGTATTCTTGGTGAAGGACCTGATGGTGGCCAAGACAATGCTTGTGCAAGAGCCAGAAAGTGGATTCTTGATCATGGTAGTGTCACACACATACCCTCTTGGGGAAAGACTTGGCTTTCGGTATGGTCATGCTCATCACAGACCCACATCAAAGTTGTTGCATGCATGAAGAAAATGCATATGGTATTTTGAACCAATATGAATATTGAATATTGTTGCAATTAATTTGTTGTAGATACTTGGTGTGTTTGAGTGGTCTGGAAGCAACCCAATGCCCCCAGAGTTTTGGATTCTTCCTAAATTTCTTCCTATGCATCCAGGTTAGCACACTTCCCTGCTGTGCTTGAATGAAATCCTTAAAATGGTCCCCCAATCACTGACAGAGAATACAACTCTTCCATATTGAAGATTGCTGCAATGCTAGGAGTGTCCTTATGATTAGTTTGTAATCTTCATTTTAATCTCTTTTATCCTGAAAGTGCAGCAAAAATGTGGTGCTATTGTCGGATGGTGTACATGCCCATGTCATATTTATATGGGAAAAGGTTTGTTGGTCCAATCACACCTCTCATTCTACAATTGAGGGAAGAACTTTATGCTCAACCTTACAATGAAATTAATTGGAAGAAAATACGCCATCAATGTGCCAAAGTGAGTTTCACTTAATTTGAAGCCTGAATTAGTTAATTATTTGATGTACAGAACCTGATTACACTAAATTGATTGCAGGAGGATGTCTACTACCCTCATCCTTGGATACAGGATCTCCTTTGGGATAGTCTCTACATATGCACAGAGCCTTTTCTCACTCGCCCACCCTTCAACAAGTTGATCAGAGAAAGGGCTCTTCAAGTAACAATGAAGCATATTCATTACGAAGATGAGAACAGCCGATACATCACCATGGCATGTGTGGAAAAGGTAATGTGAATGCAGTACCAAGGATGAAGATGTATGGAGAACATCTATTTCAGGCTACAGATGACTACTACTTTCCAGATTCTCATTTTACTTGCATTACTTGAACAGGTGTTATGTATGCTTGCTTGTTGGGTTGAAGATCCAAATGGGGACTATTTTAAGAAGCATCTTGCCAGAATCCCAGATTATTTATGGGTTGCTGAAGATGGGATGAAGATGCAAGTTAGTACACATTTTGTTAAAACAATAGCAGTGAAACACTATACAGTGAATTTGTCTCCTTCTGTTTTCACTTCAAATTTTTACTGTTAACTATAAATGTTGAACATAAAATGAAAATATTTCCTAATTATTCGTAGGGTGTCACTTTTGTAAATTGCTTTGTGTATTCATATATGCATTTAGTTTAAGCCGGAGTTTTGCTCCTTTGGTCATTAATTGGAAGTGTACCTCACATAAAAGAGAAGGAAAAACCTTATGCACTGATATATTTGATTGATATGCAGAGTTTTGGTAGTCAGCAGTGGGATGCTGGTTTTGCCGTTCAAGCTTTGCTTGCTACCAATCTCACTGATGAAATTGGACCCACGCTCGCTAGAGGACACGACTTCATAAAGAAATCTCAGGTTCAAATATAACTCAATTATTATTTTTTGTAAATACAAATGTATATCCATTAATTGGTTCAGACTAATGACTCATTTGCACTCTAATTTTTAAGGTCAAGGACAATCCATCTGGTGACTTTAAAAGCATGTACCGCCACATTTCTAAAGGCTCATGGACATTCTCTGATCAAGATCATGGATGGCAAGTTTCTGATTGCACTGCAGAAGGTTTAAAGGTAACTCACTTTGTAAAATGCTTCAGTTGAGTTATCTAACCTGTGTGTTATCTCAATGTTTCTCACTGTAAACCCCTTCTACAGTGTTGCCTGCTGTTGTCGAAGATGCCACCAGAGGTGGTTGGTGAAAAAATGGAACCTGAGCGGTTATACGATTCTATCAAAGTCCTACTTTCCCTACAGGTGACCACTTGCCTGCAAAGATTATAGTGTCTTCAATTATTCTTATCCTGCAGCTCTAGTTATAGAAATGAAATTGAATGGCGTGTGGTTGCCCTGCAGTAATCAAATTTGGATCTTGTTTCAATCTTTAAAACAGAATGAAAAGGAAGAGTTTTCACATGATTCTTTCACCCCACAGTTGCCATTCCCAATGGCTGCTTTAGTTTGAAGAATTTAATTTAACATTCTCTTTTCTAGTGCATTGGTCTTTTGTGTCTTTGTACTCATAAAAAAGCTCCATTTTATGACTAATTGCAGAGTAAGAATGGTGGTTTAGCCGCTTGGGAACCAGCAGGAGCAGCAGAGTGGTTAGAAGTAAGAATAGTAACAAATTGGAGTCATGTTCTTGTGAAAATCTTTCAGACGATTATAAATGTTTTTGAAATCATCATTAGCTGATACTATATATTCTCTCTCTTTTATTTCCTCCAGCTGTTGAATCCCACAGAATTCTTCGCGGACATTGTGATTGAGTATGAATATGTTGAATGCACTTCATCTGCAATCCAGGCTTTAGTTCTATTTATGAAGTTATACCCTGGGCACAGGAACAAAGAGATTGAACATTTGATAACCAATGCTACACAGTACCTTGAAAATATACAAACGTCCGATGGTTCATGGTATAGTCTATTCTAGGAAATGAAACATATGATTTGAATGCATGTTTGTCTTAACAACTAGTGCAGAATAAGAACTCAGTTAATAATAAACATTTCCACAGGTATGGAAATTGGGGAGTTTGCTTCACATATGGTACCTGGTTTGCCATTGGAGGGTTGAGAGCTGCTGGCAAGACTTTCAACGATTGTCCAGCCATGCGCAAAGCAGTTAGTTTTCTACTCACAACACAGAGAGAGAATGGTGGTTGGGGAGAGAGCTATCTTTCATGTCCAAAAAAGGTAAAACATTAGAGGAGTATTGTGATATCCTGAATCCCACATCAGCTATGTGCTGGAGAGATATGAGATACATAAGTAAGGCCAATGAATTAAAGTTGACTTCAGCTAGCACTTTTGGATGAGGCCTTAGGTCTGGATAATGTTTTAAGCTTCAAGTTTCTTAATCCTGTTGTCATAAATTAAAATATTTCTCTATGGTGGGTGATACAGAAATACATTCCTCTCGAAGGAAACCGATCCAATTTAGTACATACTGCATGGGCTATGATGGGTCTGATTCATTCTGGACAGGCAGAAAGAGACCCGACACCTCTTCATCGGGCTGCAAAGTTGATAATCAATTCGCAGATGGAAAATGGAGATTTTCCCCAAGAGGTTTCTTTCTTAGCTTTTACCTGACTTGCATCTTGATGAGTGAAAAGCATCAAACACAGAAAAAAACATACCATGTTGTATGCATGCTTAAATTTTTACCTGCAATATCTTGTAACCATTAATCACTGAATTATGGCAGGAAATCACTGGAGTCTTTATGAAAAACTGCATGCTGCATTATGCAGCTTATAGAAACATCTTCCCTCTTTGGGCTCTTGCAGAATACCGAAGTCGAGTTTCATTGCCTTCCAAGTCCTAAATCACTTGCTCTATTATGTAGCACAATCATCCAACATTTAGGATAAAACATAAAAAGGAGTTGTACCTTCTGTTCATTTCTTTCTTTAACGGCCATTAGTATATGTATGGATGTTTACAAATGCTTCAGCCTCCTAAATTGGACAGATCATGTCTTAGATAATTGTTTTTCTCTGAATAAAGTAAGAACAAGAAAAGCCTTCATTCGTATTCCTACTTAGCTAATTTTTCTCTTTCAAAATTGTTGGTGCATGATTATATGCATCTGTAAGTCTTGCCAATTGCAATCGTATGGGAAGGGTGGCAAACTAAAAGCAAAAGGGAAAAATCAGTTGCTCACACATAAATACATATACATATGATATATTCGAGTTATTTTCTATTTCCCTTGTCAATCGGAATTTATATTTAAATGCACAATCTTGATTGACAGTATATCAACATAATATGTCAGAATATCTCAACCGTAGAAAACGGTTAAGAGTGACTGATTCAAATTCAATTTCCTTCCACCCAACGAGTAGCACAACAACGGAGTAGTTGGCAGCAAGTGAATGCAACATTGTAGAGTTATTACATTTTCTTGGTTGGAAAATCATCTCAATTGAATGCATCAAAAAAATTCAAGTGTTTTTTTAATCTCTGAAGAGATCTAAGATGCTTGTAAATTAATAAACATAAATTTTGGGAGTACATTAGTAATTGAATTACACTGATTTAAGCAAGCTCAAGGAGCCTCATACAGGTTAATGAACAACAATTCATTATCTGGAGCACTAAGCATTGAACACCAAGCAGTCGTCACATCATTCAGAGGGCCTCCAGTACCTGACAAGTGACAACGATATTCTCCAAGGGCCCAAAGGGGAAAGATGTTTCGGTATGCTGAATAGCTGATCATACAGTTCTTGTTGAAGACTCCCATGACCTCCTGTATGGGGAACACACAAATTACTAAGTTCATGTAGCATTAAAAATCACAGTTACTAAATTCCTGAAAGAGATTTACTTTTGGAATGGTGTTGAAGGCAGAGATCATCCTTTCAGGTTAATTTCCTGACAGTGCAATGCATAAGGAAACAACTGTTGCTTATCATATGGGATAGGGATAGTCTTTTGTTCTTGATTTTATTGAACTTTATATTGTATTCTTAAGACACCTCCCAGGTCTTGCCTTCTTAATTGTACACTTCCTGTCTACTCAAGTTTTTTTTTTTTTCTTTTCTTTTCTGTTTGACTATTTCAGTAGCATTAATACCTATATATTACACGAAAAGCTATACATGTAATTTCTAAGAATTTATTATGCTGTGCAGTCTAAAATCAACCTAAAGACAAGTTAACTAAATATAAGGTATACAGTTTCAAAGAACCTCGTGTATTACAATATTTATGATTTCATTCCTTAAGGCTTATGTCATTCTTCATATTAATCCATCAAACTACCCAAAGTGAAGGGGTGATCATGTTTTTTCTCTCTTTTTTTTTTTTTTTTTAAAGTTCTTCACATATGCATTTTTCTTGGTGCAGTTTGCTTCATGTTTGATAAATGTATTGAATATTGCAGTTGGCATGCATAGATAGGTTGAATATATGTGGCCTATTGTCCTTGAGATTTGAATACACCTGTTGAAATGACATAGATAGGTTGGCATAAGAGTCATGCAAATACTGTAAGTATCAAACATAGATCATACATCTTGTAGACAATACATCGACAAATCAGTTACAACAGCTACATTAAAAAAAATAAATAAAAAAACTCCATAAAAATATTGCAGGCGCTATTCCAATTGTGTTATGGTAGATTTTTAAGATCATATAGTTATAGGTACCAGACCAAGCAGTTAAAAAAAGACCTCTCTTTTCCCTAATATTCTTAGAGAACTGCAGATAGTGTAGAAGTGCATGTACTGACAGATCACAATGAAATAGCATCTCAAATGTAAAATATTACACAATCAAACAAATACTCATTACCAAACGTTCTTCAGGAATTGGTACTCTACCCACACAAAATCAACTAATTTGTTGAAAAGAGGTATCAGGTATCAGGCCCCACACAAGAAAAGGATATTTGAAATTTGATGAATCATTAAACCTTGTTCTGACATGATAGATAACTTTCTCCCCATCCACCTGAGGCACTGATATAACATGAAAGTTTCGATGGCTAATATTCTATTTGACGTTAATATAGTTTGTTAGTTTACCATTACTCCCAAAAGTTTAATTGTTGGGCTAACGGAGGAAGAAAGGGGTTTGAATAGAGAGGAAAGAGAATATGAAAGAAATTATAAGTGCTGAAAATTTGGTATTCCCAATATACATTAATTTTTTATAAAAAAAAAAGCCAGTGTCTCTAACAAAAGGTCCAACATGTTATAGTGTCAGACTGTTATCAAGATCATTGATCAGATGAAATTATGTTTGAATATGCAGTATCTACTTGACAAGAGTAACATGTTAGACTGTCTAACAGGAGACCTTCACCCTATATATTATATTGAATTTGAAAACAAACCAAGAGCCATCTGTTGCTTGTATCTTTTCAATGAACTTGGCAGCACTAGCAATACAGTTCTCTATTTCTTCCCTCCTATGCCCAGGATATAATTTCTTGAACAATGTAAGTGCTTGAATTGCTGCTGAGGTGCATTCAACATATCTGCATTGCCACTCCAGTCAAGATGACATCAGGCGTGTGTCATGATATAGGATTAAATGTATAACATTCAAAATGAAACGTGCTGAAATCTTACGGATAATCAATAACAATGTCACCAAAAGTTTCAGCTGGATTGATTAGCTGAAAATAAGAATATAGGATAGATTTAAAAAATCACACATATATCATACCATCATCAATATGAATAACAGAGTAGAATGTTGAAGAAATTGGGTAAAGAGTCAAAGAAAAGAAAAAATAGAGCATAAATGATACTCACACATTCATATGTCGCAAATCCACCATCCCCATTCTGCAGTGCTTACACGAACAAAAGATTAGGGAATTAGTAAAATACTCCTAAACCCAAAATGCAGGAATATGTAAATATTCTGCCAGCTAATTAAGCCACAAGAACTGCTGAATAAGAATCATGACATGCTTGGCAGAACTAACATTCACAACACTCACATAGGTGCATATATCATATAGAAACATTCACATGTAAACTTTCTTTCTTTTATGTTCTCACCACACTATCATGGATTTTCTCTAGAACTCCCAATTATTATTGTAGACAAAACAGAAAATATTGTAGTAAGTTATCATCATGAAACATTAGAAGTTCATATCACCCACATTACAATTTGTTTTCAATGCTAATGCTAGCCCAGGACTGACGGCCCAACATTTTGCTATGCAGCCAGGAATTTGTCCAGTGTAAATCTCATTATCTACAAAAGACAAATCTACACACCTAGACAAAAAAGCTTAAACTGGTAAACAAGTGAACCACAAGAACGTAGCATTAAAATCTATCTACGGCCACAAGTTAATTATAAGCTATCATGTCTTTTCTTAAGGTGTCAACCCATATTTTTTTTGGTTTGCTACAACATGGGCCTAGTTTTAACTTCCTGAACCCATCAACATGTCCTGGCTGAGATTCCAACTCCCATATCAGCCAGAATGCAATATAGCCAATGATTACCTGTAAGGAAAGTGCAACATTTACTGCATCATATAATCGCTTTATATCCAATGATTCCCCAACTGTTTCTGTTGGAAGTTTTGATAGCAATAAGGCAGCCTGCACAAAGAAACATATATTATTAAAAAGATTTATTTGCATGTGAAAATGTTGAGTGCCCAAGCTACCTTCACTCCTTCCGCTGTGCAGTCGGAGATAGGCCATCCATGATCTGCTGTTGAGAATGGCCAAGCACCTTTTGAAATGTGGCGATACCAAAAATTTAGATCTCCAGGACAATCTTCTAAGACCTTCAAAGCAAGATACTAGTCAAGCAAGGATACTTAGCATAAATGTCAAATGATACAGTGATTTTCTGCCCACAAAAACCTGGGAATCTTTTATGTACTCGTGTGCTTTTCTCAAAGTGGGTCCATATTCTTCAACAAGGTTAGTTGATATGATTGCTTGAATGGCAAAAGAAGTATCCCATGACTAACTTCCACTGTAGCCCTGCAGCAAAGAATAAAAAATAAAAATAAATTAGCAACATATTCACAAAGTTGTAAATTTGTAACAAACTCTTACAACAAAGGACTAAAATGAGATTGCATGAGGTGAGAAAAAAGGAGTGGGGGGGGGGGGGGGGGGGGGAGAAATAGGGAGAATATTAAAATCAGTCCAAGACAATTCAATGCTATTTCTGGACCTGCATTTTCATGCCATCTTCAGCAATCCACAAGTAATCAAAGATTCTTAGGAGATGCAATTTGAATGCCTCTGAGTTTGGATCCTCCGCCCAACAACCAATTCAGCATATTTAATACCTGCATCATTTAGGAAATAGACAATCAAGAGTTCCATATATTCAGTGCATCTGAGTGAATCTGCAAACTAAAGAAAATGCCAATTATGCAACTCCATTGGCATGTTGATAGATGCTGGAGATCTTTTGGCAGCCATGTAATAATGAAAAAAGAAGAAGAAGTAAAATAAAAAATTTGATGGAAGGCTTCTAGTTCTTTTCTTTCATTTCCCATGTACTCCTTATGTTCTAGAACGTAAATTTTCTATATAATGTAACAGGTTAGTAGGTTACTGACCACATCAATGGGTATTATATATTGTTTTTTTTTTTAAGTTTAAATTTTTGGATCATATTGGTATTTCCTCAAAGAGGATGTTTTCTTGATATAAGTTGTAATTAATTGTCATTCAAAAGCAATGGACCCAACAATAGAAAAAGTAAATAATAATTGTCAGTGGTAAAAACGTCTCACACAAACTAATTTTACACCAATATGAGAATTAACATGGACTAAAACAATGTTTTCCTGAAGCTTCTGTTAAACTTGCAGTTTCATAGTGAATATGCTCCATTACAGTCAGCAAAGCCTTCTCCCTCAATCGTTTAGCAGGCCAACGAATAAAAACAGGTTCAAATACATAGTGAAGAGATATGCCCACAAAATATCCTGAACCATTGGGTGTGGGTAGTATAGATCTTCCTAACAATTTTGTAAAGCACCCCATGTAAGCATCCGAAGAACATTTGTGGTGAACTATTATAAATAGATTACCTGTACAATTACCCTCTCCTGCTTCTCTTATGCTTCTCTCTTTTTCTCTTCCTCCTCCTCCTCCTCTCTCGTTTATTTTTCTCCCCATCACTTCGGCTTACAATTGGAAAAGCAATCTGAACAGTAAACACTCCCTCTATATCTTACATGCTTATATCGAAATTAAAAGCAATTGGAAAAGCAATCAAAACGGAGTAATTGGAAAGCAATCTCAGATTTGATATTTCCTTCTAATTTGAATCAAATTGTTCACTTTAATTTACTCCACAGAAAAAGATGAAGGGTTTGTCTGGAAATCATGATGGATAGCTAGCTACATAGCCTACATGTATGCAATTTGCAGTACTAGTAGAATTAAATTACTCCGTTTGTTTACTCTGTTGGGGAGCTGATGAGTTTTTAACTTTGTATCTCATTTTTTTTGTTTTTTTTGTTTTTTTTGTTTCTAAATCAGTTTTCTCTCTCTCATCATAATAACACTTTTATATATTAAATTCAAATAGTTAACTATAGTTAACTTTGATCAGTCAATAAGACACGTGTCAAATTTATAATAGGGTAGTGATAGTGGTGAGCAAATTTGCTCTCAACATAAAATGATTATTAGAAATCTTGTTCTCCTTCCATCCATTTAAGATTAGTATGGAAGAAAATAAAACGATTCATGATATAATGTTATGGCTTCATCTGCATCATCAATGGAAATCAGAGCCGTGTATTTTTGGTTTAACTTTATATGTTACATGGAGCATAGGTCAGCTCTCAGAAACAACATATCCTGATTAGCTAGCACTCCTTGTGAATTAGATCTTCAGTTTTTAATTTTTAATGTGATCCATCTCTGTATACACTATTGGATATATATGATCAGTAGATTATACTTAAAGAACAACTTTTTGTTCCAACCTAGCTAGCACTTGCTGATCGGTAGATTATGAAAACACATATTTGTACAGATAATGTCTTGGCCTTTGTGTTTTTTGTTTTTCTTTGTCAACTTTTATGTGAATACTTGGGTAGGTATAGTTTCACCATGTGAAATTTTAAGGCAAAAGAACTTACATAAAATATATAAAAATTCATAGAAGTCCTGAGTGCAGTTTCAAATGTTTTGAAACAAAAGAAGTCCTTTAACCAGATTTCATTCTTTACACAAATCAAAAGGGTGGTGATTTTAAAGGTTCTCACTTGAAAACTGATTTTGAGGTTGTTTTAAAGGATTTAAACTTGGTGTGATTGTAAAACAATCAAAATTTTGTGCCTGGGCGTGATACTTGTGTATTGTCTTGTTTTCTTAGGAAACCAAGAGAAAGGCTTTAGTGCCTTTGGAAGGTGTTGCAGCAAGGTAGGGGAGCCAGCCTAACAAAATTATGTATAACTCTTTCGTTTCCTTTATAAGTTACTGTACTCAATTCTCCCTGGTCTTGAGTTTTGACCAGGGATACAAGGTTTATGGTCATAAATTTCAGTTATACAAGGACATGCATGTAGTTGCTCAGCTAGTGAGATGAGCTGAAAGGCTGGGTTCTAGTTGCATTGTTATTGCATTGTTATTGCTTTATTGTTCACTATTGTAGTATTTGAAGTTATACTTCATTTTTCCCTTTGAAAATTCTTGTTTGTTTTCTAAATAAGGTCAAAACCCGGGCATCCAAGTAGAAGCTGCTGGCTAGAATGAAGATTGTGATAAGTTTGAAGATGAAGGTATGCTATAATTTATTTTAGATAGGTCAAAAGACTCTAAGATGAGAAATTGCTAGTAGCACATTGGTATATAAGATGAATAAGGCATGTAGTCAGTATATATAACTTGTGTGAGATCAATCAATCTGTGATTAAATTCAAGCATATATATAGCAATTCTATTAGCTTACCCCATATATGAATGAATGGAAAGTAATAGTAGCTTGTCGATTATAATATATTGGCCCTTGTCGACCGTCCACAATTTGATCTTTGTCGACCATAAGAGCATCCATAGTGGTTGTTCAATAGTTCAATTTTGTGATCTCTGAAATATGTGTTGATAGGAGAAAGGCTGTAGAAATGAACTATTGATATGAATTTTACTTTAGAGTTCAATTTTTTGATCTCTGAAATGAACTAAAGTGAATTGAACTCTACCATTGCAAGTCATTTTTTACCTTTAGTTCAATTTATTGCAATAAAATTGAACTGAACTGAACCTCACCACTGCAGATGCTCTAATATATTATATTAATTCTTGACCATATTGTCGACCGTCCCTATAGTCGATGTTAGGGCAAATCTGGAGGTATTGAGACTACTATGAGTGAACTTGAAAGAAGCTCCACAAGAGCTTCAATTAACCATTTGGTTTTAAGTTCAACCATCTAAATCCAAGAGAATCCAAATTCTCATTTATAGTTGGAGCTTGTTTTATAATTTGTCGATCATAATGTATTGTTGACCGTCCATATAGTCGACGTCGACCGTCTATTTAGTTTTATAATTTGTCGATCATAATATATTGTTGACCGTCCATATAGTCGACGTCGACCGTCCATTTAGTTTTATAATTTATTGACCGGCCATAATATATTGTCGACCGTCCATATATAGTCGGCGTTGACTATATGGGATCGACGTCGACTAAACATATATAGTCGACGTCGACCGTCCTTATATAGGCGACAAGGTAGATCTGGAGGTATTGGGATCAACATGAGTGAACTAGCAGGAAGCTCTTGTGGAGCTGAAAATACCCAAGGATTGGAAATTAAATAATTAATTATTATTTTGTTTTTTTATTAAAATTCTTGTCTTTGTTTTTTCACCAAAAAATTTAACTTATATTGAAAACAGTAATGCTACACTTACCACATTTTTATACCACAATTTCATACCATCTTACATGGCATTCATACATTGGATACTACAAATTAAAAAATAAAACCTAAAAAAGAAAAAGGAAATTCCCTTCCAGTAAAGTAATGACACATCAGATGGGATACAAATGTGAGAAAAAAATGTGGGACAACTAGCATTATTGTATTGAAAACGGTTGAAAGTGTTTTTTTTTTTATATTTTATAAATGAAACCATGGAATTAAGCAACAACTTTCCCAAAATATTTTTATTAATTAGATAAATAAATTCAATCTTCATTTCAAATAAATATTGGAGCACATACACTACATCCTTTATAATTTTTAGTTAAATAAATTCAATCTTTAATTTTTTTTGTTTTTTTTAATAATTTGTCGACTATCCATATATAGTCTACGTCGACTGTCCATATACAGTCTACGTCGACTGTCCATATATAGTCGACGGGGTAGATCTGGAGGTATTGGGACCAACATGAGTGAACTAGCAAGAAGCTCTTGAAAGTGAGAAACAAAGAGAAATTGAGTAAAATATATAATCAAGACTAGGTTCCACATTACATTAGTAAATCACGTTTTTGGGCCATTCTAAACCATGAAACCTAAGAAGTATGGCTTTGGTTGGCAATGATTGGCTGAAGATAACTAAAGCTGAGAACTCCAAGGAGCTTAAGAACAGTACCCATAGCCAATCCCAATCTCTTGAGATAAAACTTGTATTGATGTTAAAAAATTGCAACCGACTTCCTAACCTATTTAAAAATTCTTTTCCAATTACTGAAATTTCTAGGCCAAAAAATTCGAAAGAACGAAATCCATAAATTAGGTAAGTTGTCAATAAAGACCATCCGGTTCTCAGTTTTGATCATCCAAGAGTAAGGAATTAATACCTGTCAAGTGAGAGATAAAATGTGTGTGAGGCTGAGAGAGAGAGAGAGAGAGAGAGAGAGAGAGAGAGAGAGAAGTGTTGACCCAAAAAAAAACTAAGTAATCTAATTAAATTACAAATAAGAACTAATCTAGAGAAATCCGAACTCATGAATCATTAGGTAGTAAAGTTCTACAGACATGAACTATCCTATGTAGGGCTGGGTCGGGTTGACTGAAAAACCGAGGCCCAGCCCGAAACTGGCCCAACTGATACCGAAAAAAACCGTACCGAAAGAAAACCGTATAGGAAGTTTGGTTTGACTACCGAACATGGAGGTTTGGACTCGGTCCAGGATCCCATATCCTTAAACCGTCGATAAACCAAACCGAACTGAATATACTTAACAAATCATTTACATAATTCATTTTTATACATTTCTAATACATTTCTTATACATTTCTAATAAATAATTTATAATTTTATATAATACATTTCTAATACATTTCTTATACATTTCTATAATTTATATAAAACATATATAAATTTATAAATCCTAAACCCTAAACCCTATAATTTTAATTTATATGTTTTTTAATATATATACATATATATAAGCTAATTAAAAATACCCTAAACCATAATATTAATATATTATACTAAATTAGTAAATTCTAAACCCTATATATCATTATAATTTATATCCTATATCAGTATGTATATCCCATACCCTAAGCCCTAAGCCCCTATGGGCCTAAACTCTATTGTGTGATTCATTGTTGTGGTTTATACTTTATATCATATATGGTATATAATTAATATACCATATATGGTATTATGGTATATAATTAATATACCATATATGGTATTATGGTATATAATTAATATATTATATAGTATATAACTATATACTTATATACAATATACTTATATAGGACAATAGGACATGGTATTATACTATTATGGTATATATTACTATATTACTATATTACTATATTAGGACATGGTATTATGGTATATAATTTATTTACTATATAGTATATACTTATAAGTCTTATATAGTATAATAGTATATGACCATATGGTATTATACTATTATACTATTATATAGTTATACTATATACTTATATAGGGTTTGGGGTTTAATACAATAATACCCTATATGTATATCACTATATTGTATTATTGTATAGACTATATACTTATAGTCTTATATAGTATATAACTATATACTAATATACTATATACTTATATAGTATATGGTATGATGGTATATAACTATATACTATATTCATATACTATATAGTATATCCTATAGTCCTATACCCTAAGGTTATTTTAGGATATGGTATAATATTTGTATTAAGATATGAAATAAATTAAAAAACATATAAACTAATAAACAATATACTAAAAAACATATGTAATAAAAATAAAAAACTCCAAACCCCAATTCAAACCCCAAAATACCCTAATGTCTTAATTAAAAAAAAAATACTTAAACAAAACTAACTTAAGTCAACAGACCTAATTTTTTTCATTGCCTCTCTCATTCTCGGATCCGCCTCTTCTCTGGCTCTCTCACTCTCCGCCTTCTTTCTCACTCTCTGCCTCCTCTCTCAATCTCTGCCTCCTCTCTCACTCTCTGGCTCCTCTCTGTGTCACGATCTCACTCTCGGCCTCTTCTCTCAGTCTCAATCCAAATAAGTACTTGATCTCACTCAGTCACTCTTCTCTCACACTTTCACTCTCTCTGTGATTTCATGGCTCTCTTCTCACCGATCTCTATGTGTCTCTGTTCCCTGCCACATCGCTCGTCACCAGTACCACCACCTTACAAAGCAGCATCGCTCGTCACCACCACCTCCGCAGGTAAGAGTTAGGGTTTGAATCAATTTAAGGGTTAGGGTTTGGGGTCAATATTGGGGATTAAATGGATTAATAATTAATTTAGGGTCTGGGGTTTCAGGTTTGAGTCAACTAAGGGTTAGGGTTTGGGGTCAATATTGGGGATTAAATGGATTAGTAATTAATTTAGGGTTTGGGGTTTCAGGTTTGAGTCAATTTAAGGGTTAGGGTTTGGGTCAATATTCTGGATTAAATTGATTAATAATTAATTTAGAATTTGGGGTGAATATTGGGGTTTGAATCAGTTTAGGTTAGGGTTTCAGAATTGATGATATAAATCAATGTAGGATTCTTTGCAAGGTTGAAGAGCTTGTTGGTGCTGCTGCTTAGCCTGCTTGTTGGTGCTGCTGCAGTGCTGCTTGTTGGTGCTGTTGCCTGCTGCTTAGCCTGCTTGAGGTATGTCGTATGCCTTGTAATTTTGATAATGATTTAATGATTGAATGATTGTTGGTGCTGCCTGCTGATTGTGTGATTCATTGTTGAACTACTGATTTTTATTCTTTGAAATTTGATGATGCCTGCTGATTGTGTGATTTTAATGATTGAATGATTGTTAGTGCTGCTTGCCTGCTGCCTGCTTAAACACTTGTTGAACTACTAATTTTGATTTGAAATTTAAATCAAATTTCAAAGAATCAAAATCAATAGTTCAACAACTTGTAAATGGAATGGAATGCGATGTTCAAATTGGCTTAGGCTAGAATGTAAATGGAACAATAACTTAGAACTCAGTACCAAACCAAACAACTTGTAAATGGAATTTGACAATTTGTAGCTTCTTAAATGTAAATGTAAATGTAAATGGAATTTGCAATCTGTTTTAAGCTGGTGAGTTATACTTTGCTTTGTTTTCACTTATTATGATTTCTACTTATCATTATTGCTGATTGCTGATTGCTAATTGCTAATTGCTAATTGCTGATTGCTGTTTTCTAAATTTAATTGAGTTTATTACACTTTGTCAATTAGGAATTTAGGGCACATGGAGTCTAGCCAATCAAGCACTATATATGAATGCCTCTACTAACCTTAATTGCCCTACAATAATGTCACCTCTAAACAAACCAAACCAACCAGTACCTACACCTTCACCTTCAACCCAAACCCAAGATGAGAATGATGACCAAGTAGAGACTGAAACCAAATCTAAGAAGACTAAGTCTATAGTGTGGAAATATTGCACCAAGTTCGAAAAAATGCATGAGCAGCGTAAGATTATGTGGCCTTTTGCTAGATGCAATACTTGCAAACAAGAATTTCCAGCCCATACTACTCACAATGGGACTACTAGGATTTTAAATCACTTAAAAAGAAAATGTCAAAAATGTCCAGCTTACATAGGCACCATTTCTAAAGGCCAACCCACCATTACAGAAGACACAATGGGGGCTCCATTACTTCCCCATTCCTTCAATCAAAAAAGACATGAAGAAAAGGTTGTGAGTTGGGTGATTAGAGATGAACATCCTTTTAGGATAGTGGAAGGGGAAGGTTTTAAGGAGATGGTCCGTGACTTGTGTCCTAGGTTTAGGATACCAGATAGAAAGAAGGTGGCTGCTGGTGTTTTAGATATGTACCAGATAGAGAAGGGAAAAATCATGAGTGTCATTGGGAATCAAAGGTTTAGTATCACAACTGATACTTGGACATCTGTCCAGAACATAAATTACATGGTTGTGACTGCCCATTTTATGGATAGTGAGTGGAAGTTGCATAAAAGATAATCAACTTCACAAAAATAACAAGTCACAAGGATGAAGAGTTACAGAGGGTTCTTGAGGGTTGTTTGAGAAGTTGGGGGATAGAAAAAGTCTTTAGCATTACGGTTGACAATGCTAGTGCAAATGACGGGCTTGTTGAGTACATGAGTAAGAGGTTGAATGAGGCAAATACATTGCTATTTGATGGTATATACTTGCACATGAGGTGTACTTGTCACATTCTGAATTTGATTGTCAAGGATGGGTTGAATGAACTGTTTGGGTCCATTGACGCAATTAGGAATTGTGTGGAGTATATTCATTCAAGTCCTTAAAGATTGGATAAGTTTAGGGACTTTGCTGTCATTTTCAAGATGGGGGCAATGTCCAATGTGCCAATGGATGTGGCAACTAGGTGGAATTTCACTTACAAGATGTTGGAGGCTGCTGCCTAATACAAAGTGGTGTTTAATAGGATGGCTGAGGAATATAGGCCATTTAGGAGCTATTTTGATGAGAAAGAAAGGGATGGAAAAACAAGGGTTGGTCCTCCAAGTGATGAGGATTGGATGAAAGCAAAAGCCTTTGTGCATTTCCTTAAAAAATTGTATGATGCTACCTTAGTCCTTAGTGCCACCAAAACTTGTACATCACCACTAATTTTTGTTCAAATTAGTGAGTTGCAATGTGAGATTGCGGAAAAACAACAAGATTATAGTAATATGGTGTTGCAAAGGGTGGCTGCCTCAATGATGCTTAAGTTTAACAAGTATTGGGGCAGTTTTGAGAAAGTGAACAAACTTGTCTATGTCTCACATGTGTTAAACCCTAGATTCAAGCTCCAAATGATTAAAGCTGCATTTGAAGAACTAGGGGCAGATACTGAAAAGGTCTCACACATTATTGGTGAGATCAGAAAATGCTTATTCAATTTGTATAGTGCATACAAAGGAGGAGCAGAAAATCAAAGCATTGTCCCACCAAGTGTGGTCATTCAAGAAGCTGGACTTACTAGGTTGGAATTAAGGATTAAAAGACAAAGATTGGAGGAAGAGGCTACTGAGATATCCAATGAAGTGGATAAGTATCTAAATAATCCATTTGAGAAACTAGAAGGGGTGGGTTTTGATCTCTTAGAGTGGTGGAAGATTAACCAATCTTGGTACTCTATCCTCTCTAAGGTTGCCAAGGATCTCTTCTCCATCCCAAGCTCAACAGTGGCTAGTGAGAATGCATTTAGCTTGGGAAGGAGAATTGTGGATCCTTTTAGAGCTTCTTTGACCCCAAAAACCATAGAGGCATTAATGTGTACTAGTGATTGGCTTAGGGCAGAAGAATTCAATTTCTACAAGGAGCCAACTGATGATGAAGTTGAAGTCTACAAAGAACTTGAAGAAATTGAAAGAGGTAAGTGCTTGATTGCTTGCTGCATTTTTTCTTGTCTTTGTGTGCTGCCTGGTTGTCTAAGTAATTGTTCTCTTTAATATTTTGAAGTGGTGGATGCCTCACAAAGGTCTTCAACTTCAAGTGCATTTCCTCCAAATACACCAACACATGCTTAATTTCTGTTCAAGTAAGTTATCTTGCTAACTTAGTTATTTTGTTTAACTGTCCAAGTAAGTTATTTGTTTATTAATTGGTTAATTATACTTTGATTCAGATGCTACAACGGTTGTGAATATGTTTGGAGTTTGAAGGATGCTGTAAAGGTTTAACATTTATGTTGCTCAGGTTTTAAAGGATGCTGCAAAGGTTTTTATTAAGTTGGTCTGCAGGTCTGCAGTTTTTTGGAGCTGGTCTGCAATTTTTTGGTGCTGATCTGTAGTTTTTTGGAGCTGGTCAGCCTACTCTATAGTTTTTTGGTTTGTAATTGAATTGGTAATTTGGTTTTTGGTTTGTAAATCAATTAATTTGGTTTTGGAGGTGGAGCTGAAGCTGGTTTGCAGTTGTTTGCTACTTTGCTTGTTTATTTTTTAATGGGTTTGTAATTATATAAGTTGGTACTTGTAAATTTGGTTTATGTAGACTGTAGTAGTTAGCAAAAAACATGGAAGTTGTCATATTTGAATATTTATAGGATATTATTATAGGATATTATTATCATTTCTCTTTAAACATTTAAATATATGTATTAATGTATGTAGATTACAGCTTTATTATAGATTAAGATGAATAATTATTATGAATGTATGATTACAGCTTTACAGGTCTATGAATTACAAAACTAGTTAATTAGAACCTCAAAAGTGGCCTTGAGTAAATGGAGTCAAGGCCCAAAAATGGCCCAAAACATGGCTCAACATGTGTTCGGTCTAGGCCCATGTCCGAGTCGAGTCGACTAGATTCTTCGGTTGACCTGGCATCGGTTTACCGCCTTGCTAGTCTCGGTCTCGGTTGCCATGGAGGCTTATCGGAGAGGTTCGGTTCGGTCTTCGGTTTAGGGGTTTCAGTTAGGTTACCGATTCGAACCCACCCCTAATCCTATAAGGGTACACTTAAACAATGGCATTAGCTACACCTGGAATCCTTCAACACGCACGTGATGACAAATCCTAAACAAACAGGCAACACCCAATAAATTAAAATCAGAGACACTAAGAAAGGGTGGGCAGTTAGGTGAAATATGAAACATTTTTAAAATAGCAACTATGCATCCATTGGTTCATAGAGTGTTTTCTTATGAATATGCAGTTTAGTAGTTGGCAAATGAAAAAATAACGTTAGGCACCAAAACATAAGTACATGAAGGCAGTGAATTCATAAAACAAGCACAAATTCAATATAGTTGGAATTGAGAGGTAAAACAATTAGCAAAAAGGTGAGACATGAATTGCGTATAACAAATTAACAATTCACTTTCTGATATTGCAAAATAGCAACTATCAAATCATTAGGCCTCATATAATATATTTGAACTTCCATAAGCATAGCAGATAATTACTACACAATATATCTAATACTTGCTCGAAACAAATTTTTCATAACCAAATATTTTGACAGGGTATGTAACTCTTAAGTTAACTTTTCACCCAACAGAGAGAAAAAAAACAAATTCAAAACATGAGAAAAGGACCTACATGGGCTAGGCACATTAGTTTAGTAACAAATATTGAATTTGAAATTTATTCCAGAGAGATTTGATCCACATCATTGCAAAAGCCATACACATTAACCAAACAGAAATTGGACAATCTTTTCAAACATTTACTTTACTCATTTCTCTTTTCTTCAACATAAGTAATCCAAAATCATGAGATATAATGTTACTTTCGAAATAATAAACAATGAAAAATTGTTCAAAAATTAATCTAAGAATCTACTAGACCTAAAGGATTTAGAAGTTAAAAAAGATAGAACTAATCAGAAAATAGCTCTTATTGTAAGTAGCTAACCTATGCCATCAGCGGAAATAATTTTATATAACATAATTATACTACCCAATTTCATCAGTAGGAAATAGTCAAAGAAACCTAAAAAGGTCTTCTAAATTTTGAACAGGAATGAGTTATCTTTATTGGTTCAAGAAATAAGATATATATATATATATATATATCCAAGTGAGGGGAAAAAAAGTGTGAGACAAAAGATGCACACTTGAGCAACTAGCATTCGCTTCTAAACATCCCATTCAAAACAAGAGAAATTAAACATGAGCAACAATAATGAATTAAGCATTTTATGCAGTAGGAAATGCTAACACTTGTTGAAGACCCAACTCAAACATAAGCCTTTTATGTAGTAGTAAAAGTATAATCACAAAAGTCAATGAAAAACTAAAAAACTATCACATACATGTGAATTGAACAAGCTTTCCTTATTCAAAGTCTTCTCAAAAGTGTTTTTTTATTTCGTTGTAAGGTATGTAAACTATGTTATCACTTATCACTGATGTTATATCTTGGCAAAACTCTTAACATGAAAAAGATTAAAAGAAAAACTTTTTTAATATTGCTCCAAGTTTTTCTTATTTTCTTTTTTGCTTTGATGAAAGTAAGATCTTAGAAACATGAAAGAAAGGGTACCAGCAGTACCTTGGCCAAACTAGAATGAATTCATGCAAGAGATTGATGAAGCAACCTCAACAGTCCAACCTTCATAGTTTCATAAACAGCCTAAAATTTACAAATGAAATCAATTAATTCTCTAAAGGATGTATGAAAAATTAAAGTGCACAACTCTTCTAAATTGAGTCAACCACAATGCAGTCATCACAAAAATGTACCAAATCCAATATGAAAAGAGAGAAACCAAGTGAAAAAAAAGAAGAAGAAAAAAAAACCTAGACCCTGATGAAACAATACAAAGCTTAAACACACAAACCGTGATGGTAAATCCAAATATTTTATATATTTTCTAATTCATTAGTCTCCTTTACCCCAGCTTAACCTATTATGAAGTTTAGTTCTTCATTTCCTGGTACAGAGTCACATGAACTTCATATGTGATGAAAAAGGGGTGGTTGATTTTTTTCATGCATGAAAAAGATACGGGGATCAAACTTATCTTGAAGCCAAACCCCTTCAAAGAAGGAAAACACGAGATTTGTTAAAAACAGAAAGGTAATTAAAAAGCTTACACGACTTACATGAATATAAAATGTCTTAACTCTTAAGTCTTACCCTCACCCTCACTTCTCTGCCTATAAAAATGGTAGTTTAGAAATTGGGTCATTATTCTGTTGAATTCTATGATCAGTGGGTTTTCTTTGTTCTAGAAAGATTCAGGGATCAATGTTAAAGAATAAGATGAGGAGAAAGATATTTTCTTAGCACTCGTTGTGCTTCTTCTCTCATGTATATATTATATATCTGCTATATAAAATGAGGCCATATATCCACATTACAAAAACAAAGAGAGAGCCTATAATCTCATCTCAGCCAAACATTCACTGCCCTATAAGACAAAGACACTTGCTCACATTTGAGCCTAAGATTGCTAACCGACTAATCTTAGCCATTCAACAAAAACAACTTTATACAATCTAAACCACATAGTAGAAAATGTTAATTAACAACTAAGTAATCAGTTTAGAGCCTTAATTTCAACACTCCCTTCTAAGGTCTTAACTGATTGTACTCCAAGTTTGCTCCTCAAGTAATTGAATCTTTCTTTTGCCAAGGCTTTGGTGAAGATGTCAGCCAACTGTTCTTCACTCTTGCAGTACAGCAAGTCAATAACTCCCTCTTGAATGGCATTACGAATGAAATGAAACTTTCTTTTGATGTGTTTGGATCTCTGATGAAAGATAGGGTTCTTTGACATGGCAATAGCAGATGTACTGTCGCACATCAAGACAGTTGGCTCAATCTGTTCTTCTCCAAAGTCTTGCAGCACAAATCGAAGCCAAATGGCCTGTGTTGTGGCTTCCAAGGCACTCATATATTCAGCTTCAGCTGTTGAGAGAGCAACACTATGTTGCTTCACAGAGGCCTAAGATAATGCTCCACTTCCAAATGTAAACGCATTACCAGAGGTGGATTTCATATCATCTTCATCTCCACTCCAGTCACTGTCACAATATCCAAATAGAAGTGCAAAATCTCCCTTCTTGTATGTAATTCCATTGTCAATTGTACCCTGAATGTACCTTAGTACTCTCTTGGCAGTCCCAAGATGTTTGGTTGATGGACAGTGCATAAACCTAGCAAGGAGACTTGCAGAGAACATGTTGTCTGGTCTTGTTGCAGTTAAGTACAAAAGACTGCCAACAATCTTCCTGAATTTTTCCTCATTTACTGCTTCACTACCATTTTCCCTTCTTAGCTTATCAGTAGTGGCAAGAGGTGTAGAGACATGTTTACAATCCTTCAAACCAAACACTCCAGCAGACTTTGTGCATACTTTCTTTGATGTATGAATATGCTCCCTTCTTGTTGAATTACTCCCATTCCAAGAAAGTGATGCAATAGGCCAAGATTAGTCATTTCATATTTCTTCATCATTTCACCTTTGAATTCTTCAATTATCTTGTCACAGCTTCCTGTGTACACTATGTCATCTACATAGATGGATACAATGAGAGTCCCTTGACCTTCCTTACTTTTCACATAGAGTGTAGCTTTACTTGGACTCCTTTCAAATCCACTTTGTAACAGATAGGAGTCTATATTGCCATACCATGCTCTCGGAGCTTGCTTCAAGCCATAGAGAACCTTTTTTAATTTGTACACCTTGTGTTCTTCATTTTTAATGATAAAACCATCTGGTTGATCAACATAAACCTCCTCCTCAAGAACTCCATTTAGGAATGCAGATGTGACATCAAGTTGATACAGCTTCCATCCCCTTTGAGTTGCCAAAGCAATCAAGGTTCTTATAGTATCCAATCTGGCCACAGGAGCAAACATCTCATTTAAATCTACGCCTGGCTTTTGAGTGTAGCCTTTAGCTACCAGCCTTGCTTTGTGCTTTTGAACTGTGCCATCTAGATTGAGCTTTGTCTTGAAAATCCACGTCACACCCACAATTTGCTTGCCACTTGGTCTATCAACCAATTCCCAGGTTTGATTTTTCTCTATCATGGTGATTTCATCAACCATAGCTTTATGCCAAGCTTGATCTCTAATTGCCTCATTGTAATTTTCAGGTTCAACAACACTGAGTTTGCACTGAGCAAATACTTCATTCAGATTTTTCCATTTAGTTGGAGTATGATCATATGTTTCTGCCATCTTGATCTCATTTCCAGTTTCGGTGGTTGGAGGAACACCACTTTGAAAACTTGCATCACCATTGAAGGGTTGCATTCTGTGAACTGGAACCAGCTTCTTGAGTATTTGACACTACACGGGGAGTTTGAACTGACTGCATAGAAGTCTCAGGCTCATTTTCAATCTCAGTAATACTGACTTCTTCTTCATTGTCCCATGACACAGACACATACATTGTTTCCTTGGTTTCCCAATTCCACAGAGTACTTTCATCAAACACAACACTCCTTGAGACAATAATCTTATTGCTTTTCAGATCAAATACCCTGTATCCTTTCTCTCTAGTTCCATAGCCCACAAATACACCCTTCTGTCCTGTCTCATCAAGCTTCTGTCTCTGTTGAGATGAAATATGAGTGTAACACACAGACCCAAATATTCTCAAATGCTTCACTCTAGGTTTCCTTCCACTGAATTCTTCAAATGGAGTCTTATTCTCCAATGCTTGAATGGGACACCTATTCAAAAGATAGACTGCATTGTTAACTGCCTCACCCCAGAATTTAAATGGCATTTTCTTCTCATGTAACATAGTTCTAGCCATTTCCACCACAGTCCGATTCTTCCTTTCTGCAGTGCCATTTTGTTGTGGTGAGTAAGCCACAGTCAATTGCTTTTCAATTCCAATATCCTCACAGAACTTTTCAAATTCCAGTGAAGTATACTCTCCTCCCCTGTAGCTTCTGAGCTTTTTCAGTTTAAAACCACATTGCAATTCTACCATGGCCTTAAATTTTTTTTAAAACAGTAAATACTTCTAACTTGAACTTCAGAAAATATACCCAACACATCCTTGTTTAGTCATCAATGAAGGTAATGAAATACCTATTGCCTCCAAGAGTTTCAACCATTGGTCCACAGACATTCGTGTGAACCAATTCCAGTGGATTTGTTGCTCTCCAGACCTTGTCTCTATCAAAAGCTACTCTATGAGCCTTTCATGTTGCACATCCTTCACACACATGCTCACAATCTCCAAGTTTTGGCAAACCATAAACCATATTTTTTTCTTCAAGCATCTTCAGGCTATCGTAGTTCAAGTGACCAAACCTTCTATGCCATCTCCAAGAAGAGCCTACAATAGTAGCTCTATTTGCCATCATAGGATTGACACTTTCAAATGTAAGTGGAAAGCATCGGTTTCCTTTCATTTGTACGGTGGCTATAGGTTCCTGCAGATTCCTGTCTTCAAATAGGCAGGCTATGAAATCTCCAAATAGAAACCAATATCCATGCTCAATCATTTGTCCCACACTAAGAAGGTTTTCATCAAGACCTGGTACAATTATAACTTCTGGAATGTATCTAGTGCCACTCTTTGTCTCAACAATCAAGGTTCCTTTTACTGTTGACTCCACAAGATCACCAGTGCCCATTTTGACTTTACATCTTACACTCCTGTTAATATTGATGAGAAAGGACTCATTGCTGGTCATGTAGTTACTACGACCACTGCTGGTCATGTAGTTACTACGACCACTGTCCAAATACCATACATCACAGTCCCTTTGTACTGATGCCTTATGACAGGCATAAAACATCGTGGCAGTTTCTTGAACCTGATTTGCATAATTCACAACTTGACCTCTCTTGATGGGTTGATGACAGTCTTTCATCACATGGCCAAATTTGTCACAATTGTGGCACTTAACCTTCCCCTTGAACCAACACTGACAGGACCGTCCCCGGATTCCACCCTGAAACCCGGAGAGGTCCTGCAGGAATCCAAATTCAAGGAAAATCCTACCGAAAATTCGACAGAACCTCCCCTGAAAATGGACTAACCCAGAAATTCCAAAACCTGTTAAAAAGCACTTCTAAGTCATCAATCACCTCTACCACAACCAAATAGGGTCTCAGACCCAACAATTTCACAGAAATCAAACTTAAAATTGTAGAATGGTTATCAGAGCTTCTATTCTATTACAAGGAATTGCTACAAAAAATTAAATGGCGCCTACAGGGTCCGACTAGGGAGATGGATGCAACTGCCTCGACGTGATTGGCTCGGCCTCCACCAAAGCTACTACCTGGGGGGGGGGACAATTTAAGACGAAACAAGGTAAAATGTGAGACAAACTCAGTGAGTGGACAGTTTAATAGAAACGAAAATAAAAGTACACTTTCTGTTTCAGAAAATCCTTCAAAACCACATTTAGCACCAAGACCTCACGTCACTCTCTGAAATCCCCCAGTTTTAAAACAATTTTCAAGCTTAAGAGTATTATAAAACTAATGGAACTCAAGGAAGATAATTCAAAACACATTTCCCAATAGCAAATCATTTAATTTAACGAAATCATAAAAATAATAAAATCGAAATCATTATAAAACTCGAAAAGTAGTTCTCACTTAAAATCCATATTTAACTCTTGAAGATACCAATTTCGTCTTCCACCATGCTATATACCCTGAATAACCTGGCCATACACCTGTGCGAAATTCCTGCATCGCACAGGCAGGCAATATCCTGGCCATACACACGCGTGGAGTAAATCCAACACGTGCAGGCAATATCCTGGGCATACACACGTGTGAATAAAATCAGCACGTGCAGGCAATCTTGGTCATACGTGCACGCAGAGCAGCCCCCAAAGGGCGAAGCATCTCGACACACGGCCCAAAGCCTATATGTGTGCTGTGATGGGTCCCAAAGACCTATTTATCTGATAACCTGGAGGGTACTGCAAGGGTGGTTTGAAAACCATTTTTCCATAACCAAATCAGAAAATCATTTTATCACGGATAAAAAATATCTTTATCGTTTCCATAAACTTTAAGTCCTCAATCCACAATGCATAAACACAACTAATAAAATAGTCCTTAATAAATCTCATTCGAAACACATAAAACCAATCAAATCTTTGACCATAGGCTAAAATATGAAATAATCCATATGAATAAAAATAAGAAACTAATTTCCTTTCAATCATTCAGCAATAAAACTTATTTGAAATAACATTTGAAATCTAACATTTAATACCAATGATCAAATCCCAAGATAAAATTCCCAAAGCAATTAGTGTGAAATGATTGATGAAATTTTCATGAATTCTTTAGAAAACCAAAAGCCCATTCAAACTTCAATTTCACAATTAAAATTTATATAACTAGAATAAATCACGAATTTCATAAATCATTTAAAGAGACAAGAGTCCACTCACAGTAAGAATCCTAACTTCGGTCCTCCTCCGGGTCGTCTCGAGCCACGATCGTCTCGCCTATAGAATAAAACAATACAACCATAGATTAGCCTCGGTTCTACGACATTTAAAAAGAGTGTGTGTGTGGAGTCTAACATCCTACTCGACTTCGTTCCTACGCGATTGGTTTACGATCTACACGAATTGACCAATAACACTTCCACAACCGCCCCTAAGGCTTCCCGGCTCAGCCTATCCACAATCACTATAACTAATATCGATAACCCACTCAACAAATTATGGAATATCAGTGGGGGTTCGAAATCACAAAATTCACTGCCCAAGGTGGCTGTTTCAAGCCCATAATTTACCAAATATAGGAAAATTCTCAATCTTCATATGCGTTCATATCTAACATCAATTTTTTGGGTTTCCTACACAAGAGATTGTCCAAAATTACACCAAAAATACCCTAAGACTTGGCCAAACCCCATTTGACCCGAAATGGTTTCCAACCTCACAATCCAACTTCCCAAAAATTAAATTTCCTCCAATTTAGTCTAAATTTCAGGTTCTAGATGACCAATGGGTATTTTAGGGATGTAAATCATCTCAGAAAACAGAGAGAAAAGCCTTCAAATCTGAAATCCACAGAGAAACCCGAAATGCCCTTCAATTCTCCAAAACCCAAGTTTCTAAATGCTCAAATTGATCGAGATAAGTATAGAGGATATAAAGCCCATAGGAAATGGAGGAAAACCCACCTGAAAACAAGCCGAACGGAGGCCGGAGAGGGTTGAAAATCCGGCGAAGAGGAGCGGCGGCTATAGGATTCTCTAGCGTGTTTCTCGCGTGTGGGTGCTGGCCGGCGAAGGGAATGGCCGGGGAGGTGGTGGTCGGCTTGTGGGGATCACGCCGGTGAGCCCAGCTCGGAGGGAGGTGGCTGGCGGCGTGATTTTCTGGTCGTGGTGGTGCTGCGCAGTGACGTGTGCGGGAGAGGGAGAGAACACGGGAAGAGAGAGAAGAATGAAGAGAGAGGGTGGCTGGGGGAGGGTGGTCGGTGCCTGGGGGGTGCTGGCCGGAAGCAAGGCCGGCAGGGGTGGGTGGAGGCTGCTGGGTTGTGGGCGCAGGGGAGGGGTGCGGGAATGGAGAAAAATAGAGAGAGGGTGGGGGAGAGAGAATAAGTAGAGGGAGAGAAAATGTTCTAGAGAGAGAGACTTCTAGAAAAATTTGATTTTTAAACCCAATTTATCCATTTTACGAAATTGCCCCTCACTTCAAACGCCCATATCTTTCAAACTGTAACTCGGATCGACGCGTGCCGCGTGTCTATGGAATCGTGAGTTCGAAACCTATCCAACAGACCCGAAGTCAAAATCAAAAGCCCTTTTATTTTAAAAGTCAAATTTTGGGTCAAGCTTAAATTAAAACAAAAATAAATAAATAAATCAAAACTTTAAATCAAAACCCTTTTTATTTTCCAAATAAATCTCAAAATCTTTAAAATACAATCCAACATCTTTTATAAACCTCTTAAAAACATAGTTAAATAAAAATTTAAATTTCTAGTAAAAATTTGGGTCGGGTCGTTACAAACACTCACTATAATGAGCTTTGTCTCAAATTTTGTACTTAGGCTTCCTAAATTCAGAACCACTACTCTACTTCACTATTGGCTGAGTTTTAGTTTCCCATTTCTTAGGTTTTGCCTTCCAATTCTTCTGTGCTTTTCTTGCACCATCATGTGTAAATGGTTTGTTCTGAGCTTTTGGAGAGATACTCATGCTTGCAAAAGCTCTCTCAGAACTCATAGCATCCTCATCATGCCTATTCAAATGTTGCTCATAGCTCTTGAGAGACCCAACAACTTCTTGCACAGTAACAGTATTCAAGTCTGAAGTCCTCTCAATTACTACACATATTGGATCATATATCTTAGACAGACTAATCAAAACCTTTTGCACCAATCTCTGATGAGTCAAATTTTCACCATATGATTTCATTTGGTTTATCAAATCAAAGAGTCTAGTAAGGTAGTATGAGAGGGGTTCATTATCCTTCATTCTCATATATTCAAATTCACCACGCAGACCTTGAAGTTTCACTGACCTCGCTTGCTCGTCACCACGAAATTCTTCCTGGAGCAGATCCCAAGCTCCTTTTGATGTCTCTTGATTTACGATGCGAGGGAAAATTTCCTTCGATACAACACTCTAAATGATACCCAGAGTTTTGGCATCCTTCATGAGTTGTTCTTCAAGGTAAGCATCGATCCTCCTCACGATCATCAGTCCCTGATTCACCTGCCTTCTTCAATTTCTCCTTCGCCTTTTTCTTCGATTCTAGAATAGAGACCCCTTTGTCAACGAGCTTCCAAATCCCATGAGATTTGAAGATCGTAACCATTCTAACTTTCCAAAAGTCGAATTCGGTGCCATCAAAGATGGGAGCCCGTAGCTCACCACTTCCAGATCCAACCATAGTTGATTGACTTGAGTCGAATCTGAGAGTTTTCTCGTTGGATTTCTCTCGCAATTCACACAATAAATGACGCCTAGTTCAAATCGAACTTGGCTCTGATGCCATGTTGAATTCTATGATTAGTGGGTTTTCTTTGTTATAGAAAGATTCAGGGATCAATGTTAAAGAATAAGATGAGGAGAAAGATATTTTCTTAGCACTCGTTGTGCTTCTTCTCTCATGTATATATTATATATCTACTATATAAAATGAGGCCATATATCCACGTTACAAAAAGAAAGAGAGAGCCTATAATCTCATCTCAGCCAAACATTCACTGCCCTATAAGACAAAGACAATTGCTCACATTTGAGCCTAAGATTGCTAACCGACTAATCTCAGCCATTCAACAAAAACAACTTTATACAATCTAAACCACATAGCAGAAAAGGTTAATTAACAACTAAGCAATCAGTTTAGAGCCTTAATTTCAACACATTCTGTGGTTGATAACATGTTGTGCCTATATCCAATAGTGCATACAGAGATGGATCACATTAAAAATTAAAAATTGAAGATCTTTCACAAGGAGTTCTACTAAGGATATGTTGTTTCTGAGATCTGACCTATGCTCCATGTAACATATAAAGTTAATTAAAAATACATGGTTCTAATTTACATTGATGATGCACATGAAGCCATAGCATTATATCATGAATCGTTTTATTTTCTTCCATACTAGCTAATCTTATATGGAGGAAGGAGAACAAGATTTCTAGTAATCACGGTGAGAGAATTCACCATACTTGAAGAAATCGGTTCAAAGCAATCAATATGCACTGCATTGAAAGTTCATCCGGGTTAATAAAGTTAAGGGCCTTTGACGTGGCAATAAACACCTTGGTAGTCACTTGATCAGGTATGCTGATGAAGGACCATCCATTGGGACTGCTAGCAAAGCCACTCCCAATGCACAAGCATTTAATGAGTCCAGCATTGCCAAGGATAGGCACAGAGGGAGATCAGAAGGCCTTTCAGATATCTAGAAAAATAAATTTATTAGCTTTGGAAACTTGAGTTGGTTGGGCTGGGCCTAGGAAAATGCTATCAGTTTTAATTAAGTTTCAACGTTCTAATTTGGTTGATCTGCTCATGGTTCGTTGTGGTGTGGATGAGCCAGAGGAACAAACTATTGCCCGTTACTTGGGAGGATTGAGGAGAGAAATTCATTATGTGGTTACTTTACAACCATATTGGATGTATGATGATGTCTACAAGTTAGCTGTTAAGGTGGAAAATCAACTCA
The DNA here is from genome assembly GCF_963921425.1 of Dryas octopetala. Classification (NCBI taxonomy): domain Eukaryota; kingdom Viridiplantae; phylum Streptophyta; class Magnoliopsida; order Rosales; family Rosaceae; genus Dryas; species Dryas octopetala. The sequence continues at coordinate 4,076,812 of NC_141370.1, forward strand.
AGCAGAAAATTAATCAGGCTACTACAAGTTTTGGCAATCGCAACTCGATGCAAAGGAAACAACCTCCTGATTCAAGTCTTGCGCGCCAAGGAAAAGCCAAATTTCAAAACTTTTGAATAAGGGGTAAGAATTAAACTAATGTTGACCCAAGTTCCAGTCGACAAAATACTTCAAACTCCCGAGTGATCAAATGCTTCAAGTGCTCTGGTCTTGGTCATGTCCGGGCAGAATGCTCAAATAAACAATTTATCAACCTTGCAGAAGAGGCTTTATTTGTGGAGGATTCTGTAAATGAAAGAGAAGCACCTGTTTCTGATGAGTATAAAGACTACGATGGCCCGGTTACATGGAGTGATCATGGAGAAGCTCTTATGATTCGTCGTAGCATGAACACTACAAAAGTTGAAGACAATGACAGGTTACGCCATAATACATTTCATACCAAGTGCACTGCCAATGGGAAGATATGCAATGTCATCATCGATGGTGGGAGCTGTGAGAATGTAGTATCACAGGAGATGATTGAAAAGTTGAAATTGAAGACTGAGAAGCACCAAACTTCTTACAAGTTAGCCTGGTTTAAGAAAGGCAATGAGGTAAATGTTGATAAGCGTTGTTTGGTTTCATTTTCTATTGGTCGGACATATAGAGATGAAGTATGGTCTGATGTGGTTCCCATGGATGCTTGTCATTTATTATTGGGAAGGCCCTGACAATATGATCGGAAAGCAATTCATGACGGGTATAAGAACACTGTAAAAGATGGAGTGATCGAGGGTGATTTTGGGTCCCTCAAAGAACGACCATATGGCAAAAACTGATCAGCACAGAGGCACTAATTACCTTACCAAGACAGAATTTATGGAAGAAAGTAATAAGAAGTATAAAGCAGCAGCAGATCAGCATAGAAGACATATGGAGTTTCAAGAAGGCGATCTTGTATGGATTAATCTGCGCAAAGAAAGATTTAATTCAGAGAGATATATAATCAATTTAATTCCTCAAACTAATAAGTCACAGGTTATCTTAAGTCAAAAAGACAAGGTTTTAAAGAGGAAAGTTCTTCTACTAATCAGTCCTTTTTCTTTTGTTTCAAAATAACAATTCTCAAGGTCTTTGAGATTAACTAAAATGCAGAGATAATTAAATTTAGGAAGGATGAAAAATGAAAAAGCTTTTTTAGTAAATATTTTTCGCAAAAGTACTAAATGCTGATGATATTTTCAAATAAATCTTCTTTGGATAAAAACAAGAATTCCAAGGTTTGAGTCTTACCAAGGGTCGACAACAGTGGGATTTCTTAGAGGAAATCTAATGTTGAAGGCAATTCCCTAACACTTTTCCTGTAACAAAATACCCAAACATCCCAGAAAATAAGGTTTCATAAGAAAAAGGCTACTGACTTTGTCTTGGAATAAAGAAGGTGAGAGGGAGAGAAAGAGAGGTCTGGCTTTAAGACGGTGTTTTAATCTCTCTTTGCTGGAGGTTTAGGTGAATTGTGCAGGTCAAAGAGGTCCATTTACTTTCTTCCCAAGTTTGGGGTCAGTAAAACATAAAATTTTTCTGTTGTGGTTTTAATTAAATAGAAATTCTAACAGAAAATAGATAAGAAAAATAATTTTCTAATAGTAAAATTCAATCTAAAGGATTCCATTTATTGAATCACAACATTAGGCACAAAGATAATAATATAGGAACCATAAGAAACTGAATTAAATTTCTTACTGTACGTCGTCTCTCAACTATAAGGTTTATGAGAATTCCTCGTATTTTTCTTCTTGGGTCATTGAAATAAATTCAAGCAATTGGGATAAAATCAAATAGCACGTGGGAAATTAATCACCAAAATTTAAACATAGCTAATTAAATTGCAAGGATATTAAGAAATTGAAATAAAAGAGATGAATAGCATTTTCGAAAAGATCACTTAGCATATAATATATTGCATTTTTACAAACTAGCTAGTACATTCCATTTAGACAACCAGGGTCAGGTTGTTTTAGTCATATACACAACATTCTCAAAACATCAGTCAGGGATATAATATACAATTAAGTGTATCAAGTAAAACATAAATAGATTTTTTTAAGGGCTTTCACAGCTATGCTTTATTTGGATAGGGCAAAGGATGAGGCAAACTTTATTTGTAATGCCATGTCAGATTTTGGGCTTCTAAAGAATGAGGCAAACTCATTATCAAATTTGATCCAAGGAAAAATCATCGTATATTTGACCTAATATCAAATTAGAGCAAATTAGTGCCCACTTACTATTCAACCAATAAAAAAATCTAACTTCAATATTTCATCAATTTCAATAAATAGCTTTGACTAAATTAATAAAATAATATTTGCTCTAACTATTTGTCTTATTCATTAGAGTGACAAATTTTTATGTCAAACTGTCACATGAATTTTTTTTTTTTTTTTAATCAAAGTGCCACATGGGTTAATAAAGAACACTTTTGCATATACATTTGCCCAATCTTTTGGTGATGCTCACTAGATCACTTGGAGGATAAAATTGAATAAATAAATCTAATGAGTGTTTGTCTTAGTTATTGATTAATTTCCTAAGTGGTAGTCCTACGAGCTAGCTAACTATTGAGTATTTGAGCAGCCATAATATATGCGTCAGCCCAAACGTACATAAGCATCATGATTTATAAATTAAATCAAAGGGTCAACCCTTTTTCTGCAGCGTCAGCGGGAGAAGATGAACAAATAATGTTGTACCTTTTTTTCTTTTAGAAGCAGGGGCATGGTTGCATTGTATTATGTCATATTATTTCGGCCCGTTTGGGATTGCGGTGGAGAACCCAAAAGCTGCTGTGGATGACAATTCTCAATCACCTACAGTAGTTTTGGTGTTTGATAAAAAAATAAAAAACTGCTTTTCCCCACAATTCTCAACTCCCCACAACAAAAACAGAAAGCAGGTTTCTAGGTGCTTTTGAAAGATACAGTGACTCACAGCAACAATGAATATTTTATTTTACCCATAATACCCTCATTGATTTCTATGATTTTTATTTGTTTATTTTAAATTAAAAAATATGTCTATTGTTAGTTATATTTTATATTGTGATAATTAATTATGATATTTTATTTATAGGATTAAAATTATAATATACCTAAAACAATAATAGGCATACTTATTTAATAATATTGTTCTTAGAATGCTAATAAAAATTTGTAGTCAAAAATTTCAAAAACAAGTAAAAAAACATATTATTTTTACCAAACAAATAAGTGAAATGCACTTTCAGCATCATATCTATTTTAATAATTATACACAGTCACAACATTTTTATATTAACATTTACCAAACACTTTGATACTATTTTTTGCACTCACAACACTTTTGAAAACATAGTTTACCAAACACTCAACTGCTTTACTTTACAGCTGACTTTACTTCACAGCTGTTTTACTTCACAGCTGTTTTTTCTCACAGCAATACCAAACTGGTCCTTCATCCAATACTCTTTAGTCGTCTTTAATTTAAATGTTTGTTTCTTTGGTTTTTAATAATTTGCCTTGTTTTAGTTACGATTTGTTTTTGGTATTTTAATCAGCCTTCGCCATATATGAATGCATCTCTTTCAACATGGGATGATTAGAAGACTAGTTAAAGTGCATGGTAAAAGATCAATAACCCACAAAAGGCTAGAATAAGATGAAATAATATACAAAGGTTTATTAAAAAAAATTAATAGAAGATATATCATATAGTACATAGTAGAGATAAGACATATATTCTTCTTATTTGCCAAATAATTTATGAAGTCTCGACTATCAATTATTCATTATGGTATTAATGACCATTAACTCGAATGACACCTAATTTTTATGTTGTGGGGATAAGATCATAAGGTTAAATCTCATGATAATAATTATGAGGTTCACAACGAGGGACAGATCATCATAGTTGGCTGGACGTGCTCTAGTCCACCTTAATATATATATATATTTTTTAAGCTATATATGTATTAAGGCTATTTAGCCCACAGCCCACCCCAATTAAAAAAGACAAAACACTTACACACGTCCAGTCACTGCCCACCTTAATTTTTTGTTTTAAAAAGCTATGTATTGAAGCCCGCTGCTCACAACCCACCCAAATTTAAAAAGAGAAAAAGAAGAAACATCACCCCAACATATTGTTGATCATCACAGAAATAGAAAAGAGCAAACATCCAAAACTTTCTTCTCTTGTCTCTATCGCCGACACGCAGTGGCCTGTGTCCCCAATCTCTCTAGTGCTCTGCATTTGCTCTCACGTGCCTTTCTCTGCAAGTGCAACAATCAACATCTTCTCTTGCCTCTTGGTATTTATAATTTCTAACTCTATTATATTTCTTTTGTTTTTAAATTTAATTTAGATTTAAATATTTAGGCATTGGAGCTGAATTTAGATTTTTTATTCTATTATTAGGAATTTAATTTAAGGTGTGAATTTAGTCAATTAGGGATTAAGTTATGCATACATTGAGACTCAATTGAATTTACAAAGTATTATGGAATGTGTTTTTAGTATTTATCAATTTAGGGATTTGATTTAGGGATTTTCATTTTAGCATATCCTTACATATCATATTTATAATATATGGTGAATATATAGGTTTTATTTTATCATGTCGGAGTCGAATCATCAACAAATTCCGAAGAAAAGAAAAAGTATTCTTTCATCTTTTAAGAAAACAAACGATCCTTCTTCATCTACACCAATTTGTGATGATCGAGCAACATCATTCTGAGTTTCAAAGTGAAAGAGTTGAGACTGAAAGAGTCGAGGTTGATCCAAATATTGAGATTACTACTAGTACTCTTGAACGTGATCCATGATTACGTCAAACAATATGGAAGTATCATGTTAATGAACATGATAATGTTCGAAGAGCTTATATTCACTTAGGACCATGTCAACCGAAATTAAAAGACTACCCTTCCTCTTTTGACAGACGACAAATGCGCCGATTTCAAGCTTCTTGGTATTCTCAATGGCCTTGGCTTGAGTATTCAATTAGTAGTGACAAGGCATTTTGTTTTCCTTGCTTCCTTTTTGATACTAACCCGCCTTCTCATCCTACATTTACTATGGATGGGTATCCACATTGGAAAAGGGTTAATGATGGGAAAAAAATGTGGTGTTCGTAAGCATATAGGGGTTGTAAACTCAACTCATCATCAAAATATGCAGAATTAGAATCTCTTGAAAAACCCCTCTACACATATTGATGTACAGATGAATACACTATCATCAAAACAAGTGGAGCAAAACCGATTGCGTCTTAGGACAACAATAGAGGGTGTTAGGCTTCTAGCAAATCAAGGATTGGCTTTTAGAGGTGATGATGAATCTAGTAGCTTATCCAATCGAGGCAACTTCATTGAACATTTTAAAATGTTTGCAAAATTGATTACTAACATTGCAGATGTTGTCTTAGAGAATGCTCCTCATAATGGAAAGTATATTGCACCTGAAATTCAAAAGGAAATCCTACATATTATGGCTAACAAAGTGAGGAAGAAGATTCGTGAGGAAATTGGGGATAAACCATATTGTATTCTTGTTGAGGCATCGGTTGATATATCTAGTAAGGAACAAATGGCTATTATTTTAAGGTTTGTTGATTGTAATGACCTTATTCAAGAACGATTTTTTGCCATTGGGAGTGTTCCCAACACTACATCCATAACTCTTAAGAATCATATATGCAAGGTGCTTACTAGTTACAATCTTCAAGTGGAAAATATGCGTGGCCGAGGATATGATGGTGCTAGCAATATGTGTGGCGCATGGAACAGGTTACAAGCATTATTCCTTCAGATTGCCCATATACATATTATGTGCATTGTTTTGCTCATCGCCTTCAACTAGCTTTAAATGCTGCAGCTAGAGGTGTGTCTGATACTTGGGATTTTTATTCTATGTTAACTTCCATTGTGAATTTTGTTGATTCTTTTGGCAAGCGTCATTGTGAATTACAAGCTATTCGGCAAGAGGAAATTCAAGATTTGTTAGATCGATGCTGGAAAACTTGAGACAGGTACAGGGAAAAATCAAATGTGTGTTTTGTCACGAGCAGGAGCTACTCGTTGGGGGTCTCATTTTCATTCTAGTAGAAGCTTGATTGAGTTATTTGCTTCAACTAGTACAATGCTTCAAAGAATGCTTTTAAGTGGAATCAACGAAGATATGCGTGGGGAAGCCAATAGTTTTCTTAATTGGATGACATCTTTTGGTTTTGTGTTTAACTTGTTTTTGTTGAATAAGGTTATGGAAATCACTAACTTTCTTTCTCAAGCATTGCAGAACAAATCTCAAGACATTGTACATGCTTTGAATTTTGTTTCAACAACAAAATTATTTCTCCAAGAGTTGAGAGAAAATGTATGGGATACTTTTGTGAAAAGTGTGGAATCATTTTGTGAATTACATGAAATCATTATCCTTTATTTGGGTGCTCGTTATAGGGTGGGTACATGTCATTCTTGTTAACAAAGAAATTCTATAACAATTTAACAACATTATCGTGTAAATGTATTTTATGCTGTTATAGATTTTCAGTTGGTGGAGTTAGATACTAGATTTAACCCCCGAGCAGTGGAACTTCTTACTCTTAGCTCATCATTGAATCCTCGTGATAGTTTCAGATCATTTAAAACTGAACATATATGTGATCTTGCTATGAAGTTCTACCCTCAAGATTTCACTCCTGCTGAGTTAGTTTAAGAATGGAATGCCCCTTTTATGAGGTAGACATGCATTCTGATCCCAAGTTCCCTAATACATCTTCTATTTCTGATTTATGTCGTCAGTTAGTTGAAACAAGGAAGTCAGATTTCTTTCCCATGATATATAAATTGATTTATCTAGTGTTGACTCTTCCTATTTTTACTGCAACAACGGAGCGAGCATTTTCATCTTTGAAGATTATTAAAACTCGACTTCGAAACAAGATAGAAGATGAGTTTCTTGATGATTGCATGATTCTCCACATTGAAAGAGAGCTTTCTGATACTATAAGTATAGATTCAGTAATTAAGGATTTCTATGTTTTGAAGAAGCGCAAGGTTCAATTTGCATAGTCTTATCTTGTATTTGCATTGCATGTTTCAATGTTTTGTTGTTGTTTTTTAGTCTATATTTTTGTATAGATATGCATTTTGAGGGATAAGGTGTTGAGCTCATTTTATATATAATTTTTATCCCTAAAATCTTATATTTTTGTGGGTCTTTAAGCATTTTTAGTGTTTTAAATTCTTATTTTTATTATTTAATTAATTAGTGGGTTTTATTAGTTTTTGGCTTAATTCCTAGAATTTAATAAGTTTATTTAACTGTCTATTAGATTTTATTTTTGCTAATTAGTTTATTTTAATTTTGTAGGCTTAATTAAAGAAAATGAAAACAAAAGCCCAAAACAAATAAAGGAAGAAGAACAAGCCCAGCCCAAATGGAGAGAATGAAGCCCAAAAGAGGAAGCAGCCGGCCCAGCCCAATGGAAGCTGAAGAGTCACAACCACACTTTCGCCCAAATCAAATGCTTTGATTAATATTGGCTCCAGCCAACTGGACAACGACACGTGGCACAAATCAACCCAGTGCCTCTCTTTTTCTCTTCCGCCCAACAGCACAACTCCAGCACTCTTTCGCACGCTTCCCCATGTGAGCCAGCAGCCAAGCCGAGCCACTCGCCAGCCGCCTTCCCATTTCTCTCTCACGCCTGCAACATTAATCTTCCAACCAGCCAATGCGAGTATGCCACGTTGCAATTGTTACAACTGCCTTCCAAATTTCTCCAGCACCTCTTGTGCTTGTGTTGATGCTCATGTAGCTGTCACCAGCTATCCTCTCAGCCTTACATAAGTTGCCACATGTCCCCCCCTTCTGATATTTTTTACCCTAAGTTTTGCCTATAAAAGGGAACATTCAACCCCTCTTCATATCATTTGGACTCTAGAATTTTAATTTCTGCCTTTTTAGTATTTCTCTTAGGATTTCTCTCTCAAGCCATTTTGCTATGATGTTTGAGAGAGAATAGGAATGTAATTTTTTTCTTGCATTTTAATTAATGAAATTTTAATATTATGTCTCTCTTCTCTCTTCTCCTAATTCTTTATTTACTTTATGTCTTTTATTTTATGTAGTTCTTTATTTTATGGTTAACTTTATATTATGTCTCTCTTCTCTCTTCTTTAAACCTCTATTTACTTTATGCCTTTTATTTTATGTAGTTATTTACTTTATTGTTAGTAGTGTTATTTATTTTATTGTTATTTAAATTTCATGCTCATTTACTTCTTTCTTTATTTTTATTTAAGATATAAGATTATGAGTGGTCACTAAACCCCCTTACCTTGGGGAAGCACCACCATGAACATTATTAAATGAGGTCTTTATCTTAAATTTTCCCTTGTTTAAGATCCTACAAGCTCTAGATTTTGATATTAAAATGAGAAAGAAATCTTCTTTCACCCATAATATCATATATTATGGGTAGTTAGATCCTTTTTCCACATTTTAGCTTTATGGTTCATTGTTTTAAACACAAATTTTTTGAACTCTAGTTGTTCCTTAGTTTTGGTTCACTTGAGTTGCTTAAAATTTGTATTTTCTAAGCAAAATCAAGATCTATCATATAAATCTTCAACTTTTGTGCTTAATTCATATTTATCTTTTCAAGAGGGCATCAAGTGACTCTTGGTTGCCCTCCTTTAAGGGGAAATTACTAAAAATCTCATTTAATATATTCATAAGTGGTTTGGAACCCTAACCTTGGTTCTTACACCATTGTTTAGTTTCTAAAACCAAAAAGTTGTTATTTTCCTTTCTAGATTTAATATTTCAATTCTTGCACCTTTATTTACCTTATTCTCTTTTCATCTACTTTATTTGCTTTTTAATTTAGTTGTATTTTATTTTAAGTTTCCTCACAAACCAACAAAATTTCCAAACTAGGTTAGCTTTAAATTAACTTAAGTTTAAGCTTAGTGTATCGTTTTTCATCACTCCTTAAGGTTCGACCTCGTTAATATACTACTAGACTCGTATATTTGCGAGTAAATAAAATTTTACAACATAAGGCTCATTATGTCCCCCCCTAACTAGGTGTATCTTTTTATTTATTAATGAAATTTCATCGTACCGTCGATTTTTTTTTAATTTAGGCCCCCCGAGTTCTAAATCCTGGCTTCGTTCCTGTTCACAACCATCAACTATAATAACAAATAGGGAATGTGATAATTTGATATTTTATGTAATAAGACAAATAGAAGGGTGGTGATATTATTAATCTATGATGATGACTTTTTTAGGGGTAAAAGTGGTAAATAAGAGTTATTAAATCTTGTTAATGTTATCATTTTTTGGAAAACAATACAAAGAAAGCTTAAGATCCCAAAGCTTGGGCCCGTAAAAAGGCCAAGAGCTCAATAAGAGCAAAGCTCAACCAAACGGCGCAAGTTAATAACTATAACGAACAAAGTTTCAGAGGTAAGAATGATCCTCCTATAACTGGTCTCTGCTATTGTGCGCCGTAGTAATAGTGTTGCAAAAAATCAGCCCGTAGGCATGTTTCTTTTAGTTTTAGACGAGAGATATTACAGAGAATGAGAAAAAAGAAAAAAAAGGGCATATCACAATGCACAAATGAAATAGATGTGAGATGTCCCCGAAAATAATTCATGAAGCAATTTTTTTTTTTGACTGAGTCATTTATGAAGTAATCAATTTATCCATTCAGGGACGGAGCCAATATTGAAAATTTGGGGGGGGGGGGGGGGGCTGAACTTACCATTGAACTTAGCCCATTACAGAGACGAAGTTCTCTCTCTCATTTACGAACAAACATCATTGATTTCATATCTGGGTTTAAACTATAGAGATAAGTGTGGAGTTAGTGAAGAAAAATAGATGAGCAAATTGATTGGTTGCTTAGAAGTCTGAAGAGGTCCACACGATGAATTGCTAAAGACTAAAGGCTGAATCGAAAGAAGAGAGAAACATGGGAGAAGGAACAACAAATCATGAAATAAAATAAAGGGAAACAGAAAGTCACAAAGGGAAATAATGGGCTAGAGATCAAGAGATGAGTCATGGATGAGAACTGTATATTAATAATGGGTATTTGGGTGAGTGGTTGATGTTTCGTTGTTTTGTTTTGTTTTGTTTTTTTTTTTTTTTGGGGGGGGGGGGGGGGCGCTATGGGGTTATACATATATAGCTATTTAAAAAATTAGGACAGGCTTGAGCACGCCTAGTTTTCCACTAAGTTTCATTCATGCATCCATTCATGCTTTATTCAATGCTTAAGGGAATATAAAAATTAATAAATAACGACAAATCTCATGCCTGCCTAAACATTAAACAAGAACCTCTTTTTAAATTCTGAGGCCTTATTGATTAATTATACATATTTAAAGTTTTTTTTGTTTTTAATAGTGTTAAATACTGTGAATAGATGCCTCCCTCAGCATAAGTTTATGCTTGAGCCGGCAGTGGGTACAGGATGGAGTCCTCAGAAGCAGCGGAGGGGGAGACATGGGTGTGGGCCCAGATCAAAGCGGAGGCGAAGCGCGACGCCGAGGCCGAGCCGGCGCTGGCGAGCTACCTCTACTCGACCATACTCTCACACTCGTCGCTGGAGCGCTCGCTCTCGTTTCACTTGGGCAACAAGCTCTGCTCCTCCACGCTCCTCTCCACCCTCCTCTACGACCTCTTCCTCAACACCTTCTCCTCCGACCCCTCCATACGCGCCGCCGCAGTCGCCGATCTCTGCGCCGCGCGTGAACGCGACCCTGCCTGCGTCTCCTTCTCTCACTGCTTGCTCAATTACAAAGGCTTCTTGGCCTGTCAGGTAAAATAATCTAATTCAAACTTCGAATCATACCAATTACGAAATTGTTTGATTCTGTTGGAGCTTTTAAAATTTAACTGTTTTGAGGCCTGTTTGGTTTCCGAGAAAATGCTAATAATTTCTGTTTGTGTTCGTTTTGATAGACTTTGTCAGGTAACTGAGCAAATTCAAACTTTGAATTCGTAGCAATTTCTTCAATTTTCAGTTTTTAGATTACGAAATGGTTTGATTTTAAGATATATTATAGCTTTTAAAATTTGTACTGTTGTTGTGTGGACTGTGTGGTTTCCGAGAAATGCTCATAAATTTCCGTTTGTGTTCATTTTGATAGGCTTCTTAGCTTTTACATTGAACTGTTGTTTTGTGGACTGTTTGGTTTGCGAGAAAATGAAAAGGAAAGCTGACAATTTCTATCCTCTTGCATTCATTACGTTACGCTAGGCACATCGAGTGGCCCATACGCTGTGGATTCAGTCACGCAGGCCACTGGCGCTTGCACTCCACTCACGTATTGCCGATGTGTTGGCCGTCGACATTCACCCGGCGGCAAGGATCGGGAAGGGCGTGCTCTTCGACCACGCGACCGGCGTGGTGGTGGGGGAGACGGCGGTGATCGGAAACAACATATCGATTCTGCACCACGTGACGCTGGGCGGGACCGGCAAGGTGGGCTGCGACCGGCACCCAAAGATTGGCGACGGAGTCCTGATCGGGGCCGGCGCGACGATTTTGGGGAATGTGAAGATCGGCGAGGGCGCGAAGATCGGGGCGAGGTCGGTGGTGCTGATCGACGTTCCGGCGCGGACGACGGCAGTGGGGAACCCGGCGAGATTGATTGGCGGGAAGGAACGGCGGTCGAAACATGAGTATGTACTAGGGAGTCCATGGACCATACCTCGTTTATATCTGAGTGGTCAGACTATATCATATAATATAATAGTTGGTTATGTTGGTTATGATATGATATAATACAATATCATGTAAACATGAGGATGTACTAGGGATTTTGGTTATGTTGTTTTGTTGGCATGGTCTCATACTCTCATGTGAAACTGTTGAAGCTGATGCTTAATAGTTATACTATAATAGTTGACTGTAATGTTTACATGTACTTATGTAGTGAAGTTTTGTTTGATTAAGGGTCTGTTTGACACTGTTTTTTAAAAGTGCTTTTACTAAGTAATGTTTTTATTGGAAATGCAAAATATATTTTTACAAAAATTCTAAAGCTCCGTTTGGGGTGGCTTATTTGGTACCAAAATCACTTATTTTGAAAACTACAAGCCCATAACCCGTTTGGTAAATTAAATAATATCAGCTTTTTGTCAAAGCAACAGACCAATGACAGCAATTTTAAGAAGCAGCTGAAAGGATCCTTTGAAAATCGCGGTTCGTTGAAAGCAGAAAAGAACCGGTCTTTTGTTTAATGAAAGTTTTCAAATGCCCATAATATCCTTAATTATTTTTACAATTGACATCATTTGTCCTTATCATTTTACGCTTCTTTCTTTCTTTAGCTTCACATTTTTCTTCAGCTTCACTGTTCTTCTTCTTCTGTTCAATTTTCCTTTTTGTTGTATTTCTTTCACGCCAAGAGATCTAGGTAAATTTCTTATCATCATTTTTGATTCGTTCCCTTTATCTTTAATTCATAGGGTTTAATTTGATTCGTCCTCTTTATCAATGTCCTGCTTGGGCAGTTGAGCTTTAAACTTCCAATATTTCTATTTATTACTTTTTAACTTGCAAGGAGTACAATGTTAGTTATATTGTCATTTCAATAGTACTTTATTATGTTAAAAACATATTATTGATAATTTAATACTAACAAAAATAATAGGCATATTTGTAGGTATATATATATATTTTTTTTTTGGAAATTGAATATGCATAAAAAAAAAATGCAAGTGAAAACACTCTTTATACCAAAAGATAAGTAAAAAGTACTTTCAAAATCATGCCCATTTTTATCAAAGCTAGACCCGGTCGGAAGTGTGTAGATTGCAAGACCCAAGGACCAAGACCTTGAGTGGGCGGCTGCGCGAGGCAGTGGCGAGCTACCAGGTAAGGAGAAGTGAGTGATCCCACACTGCCCGGGTGAGGAATGGTGATGTTACAGAAGGTTTGAGAAAGTAAGTTTGAGGAACAAAATAATTTTCAAGTGATTTCAGAAATGTATTTTATTTGAGCCATGAAAATGTTTAAGAAAGTTTTGAGAAATGTCCCCTGCACTGTCATCGCCTCTATGCTCCTCAGCAAGTTCAGGAAAGTTGGAAGTTTGAGACTTAGTATGAGGTTTGAAGTTAGAAGAGTTGGAAGGTTGAGTAAGTTTATTAATTTGAGATCAGAGTGGTGCAGCGGAAGCATGGTGAGACTTAAACAAATCACTCTGACACATGATCAACGGAGAGATTAGCGAGGAAATGAAGACAACTTGGGTAAGAATTCAGATTTTCTTCAATTAAGCCAAAGGGTTAATTATATCAGCTACAATTACTGATAACACAAGTTGAGACTTTACAAGTCCAATAAAATAAAGGAGTGAGCATATCAAGCACATATTGATACGAGCAGACGGTACAGTACACGATTATGCGTGGATAACGATCTTGACGCCTCACTGTGAATTTTTGAATGGACACGATGACACTTCCTCGTTGCCTATTCATGACACCTACTCCAATGGTACAATGATGAAACTTTTGGTTGATCACCTAATGAGTTACAGGGCACACCATTGCTCTAACGTCGAGATAGCAGTTTGCGATTCACATTTTGGATTTTGACATGGCAACAATTCACTTGACGAGTATTATACTTTTGTTTGGACCAAAGAAGCAAGGTACTACATATAAAGAAATATTGCGTTAGTCAAGTATTATGGGGGGATCGTACATTGGTGGAACCGGCTTAGAAACTTGATAAGAGTTACGAGTTCGGGCATCACTTGTCTCTACGATTATACTAAATTTCGAGGACGAAATTTTTTTTAGGGGGGTAGATTGTGAGACCCCGTATTTTTCAGATAATTATTTTAAATATTTTGAATATTTATTTTAAGGATTTTGAGAATTTATTCGGAATTTAAAAAGGTTTTGGGCTAATTTTTAAAATTTTGTTTCAAATTGGGTTTGACTCAAAAGTTGACTTTTAAAGTTTGTGGACTTTTGACTTTGACTTTGGATCTGTTGGATAGATCTCGAGTCCACGAGTTCGTAGACACGAAGCACGTATAAAACAGAGCTACGGTTTGAGAGATGCGAGTGTTTGAAGGGAGGGGCAAATTCGTAATTTTGCTTGAGTGGGTTTTAAATACCCAAAATCCAGAAATTTCTGGCAGACTCTCTCTCCTCTCTCCCCGTGCTCTCTCTCTCCCGCGCACCTCTCTCTCGCTGCAACTGTGCAGCCGCCACTGTCACCGGCGCGTGGCGGCGCGTCCAGCCGTGGCTGACGACGGGACCGGCCCAGATCTCCTCGCCGTCCCTCCCTCTTCTTTTCCCTGGCATTGGTTCAGCCCATGAATTCCCCAAACCAGAAACCCAGTTTAGGCCGGTTGTAGCTCCGGTGGTGACGCGACGGTTCCCGCGGTTTCGCAACCCAACTCTGGCCCAGAAAGCTCCCTCTCGTCGAACCCATCACGATGGTACCCTCCGATCGTCCATCGGAGTTCGCACGACGGCGAATCGACCACTCAAGGCCGGCGGCTTCCGCCGCCGATTCCAGCGTTTCCGGCGATAATTGGCCGTCGGTCCAGTTATGAGAAATGATCCTCTAGGTATGAGCTTTCTTTCTCCCTTGTTCTTGCGTGTCAATTTTGAGAATCTAGAGATTTGAAATTTTAAGGCTTGTACTCATTTCGGGTTTACCTTGAATTGAACCTATTTAAATGATTTCTGAGTTATTTTTCATCCAGTTGAAGTGTCTATGTTGAAATTTGGTTGATTGTTAGTTGAAAAATCATTTTTATAGGATATGACGCCGCTGCCACCCTTGCTTCTGCCACTTGTGGCGGCGGGTCAGCGATCATTTCTCTCATTTTGCCCAAATTGAATTTCTAAGAGACCCTCTGTGGTTATTTGGTGAGTTCTGTGAAATTTCTGCGTGGTTTAGGACCGGGCAGTCACCGTGCGTGGTGGTTGCCGTCCATTTCGGTCATTGAATGGCCAAGTTGTGAATCCTGAATATTTAAATATTGGTTGTCTGGTCTTAACAGGTACATGGGCTCGGGAAATCTCATTCCCGATGCCGTTATGCTGCCGGATTTGGTATCCGAGCAATGGCACCGTGAAGAGTATTTCGGACTTTTAATGTAGAGTACCGTTAATGAATCGTCGGTTTTGTGTGATTTGATGCTTTATGTTAGAGGAAGCTAAGTATAGGGTTCAGACCATGAGAAGGAATTGACGAAGTTTGAGACTAAAGGATTAAGTGAGGATTAAGCAATTATCATACAATAGACTGTGAGTAGGAATGACAAACAAGTGAGGAAAGGGTCGTGAGTAGGAATCAACTTCGGAAATGTTTCAGTATAGTTCAGAGTAGACTGTGAGTGGACTTGGTTTTATAAACGTTTTTATGATGTTTCAAAAATTAAACTCTTATTTGTTGCCTTGAGTTTTATTTGGATTTGTTGAATGATGAATTTGATTTTGATATTAAAAGGTTCATGGTTTTCGAATGATTGTCTTTCCAATTTAGTCTATTGAGATTTATGTTTATGCAGAAGATAATATTTTAAGTTTGGTTTTAGCGTCAACCATCGGGAGATTTCATTTATGTGGATTCATGAGATGAGCATATAAATTATAATGTATGGGCTTGACATTTGATTTCATGGTTTTAAAGAACTATATTATTTTGAGACGATTTATTAATTTCATGATTTGATGATTTGTGAAAAGCTTAAGAAATCGTAATTTGCAGACTTTATCTATTTACAAAAATGGTTTTAGAAAGTTGCAGAGCGGTTTTCAAATCGCCATATAAGTATCCTCACCCACAGATACAAATACAAATAGGTCTTTGGGACCCATCACTGCACACACATAGGCTTTGGGCCGTGTGCCGGGATGCCTCGCCCTTTGGGGGCAGTCTACGTGCACGTACAACATTTTGGCTTGTTGTATGACAGCGATTCGACGGTACAAAGGCCACTGTATGTCCACTTGTATGACGGCGATTCGACGGTACAAGGGACATCCTAAGTCCACTCGCATGACGGCGTTGCGACGGTGCGGGTGGAAGGGCAATCTATGTGCACGTACGACACTTTGGCTTATTGTACGACGGCGATTCGACGGTACAAGAGCCACCGTATGTCCACTTGTATGACGGCGTTGCGACGGTACAAGGGACACCGTAAATCCACTCGCATGACGGCGTTACGACGGTGCGGGTGGAAGGTTAAGTAGACGGTCCACTTGGTGCGACAGTCTTGTACGGTACCAATGTGGAGCCCGTCAAATGGGTACTTATATGGCCAATGATAATTCTAAAAACTTTATTAGATAAAAATATTTTTAGTTATTTTCTATCAGTTCAAGACACAAAAGAGATTTTAGCTAGAAATTTTATAAGATATAACATTTCTATTACTTCTCATTATTTTCTATGTTCAAAAAGGAATTTCAAAGTTGAAGTTATTATAAAGAATCTTTCTATTGGAATTATGTTGATGATGTAAGTATTTGATAAGTTGTGAAAGAGTTCATTACAACGAATATTTGATATATTCCTTTCTTTTGATCATTTGTGAAAAGTTTCAAAAACGTATTTTAAAGCTGGGGGATTTCAAAGAGTGACGTGAGTGAAATTAGTTAATTTAACTGTTTGCTGGATTTCTTGTGTGCATTAGTTTGCTAGGACTTGGGCTGGTAGGAACTCGGTTGTATCAGAACTTGGTAAAGTTTAGGCTTGAATATTGAGGAGGGAAGTGATGGTGATTATGCACTGAGGTTATTAAATTAAGACGAAAATGATTTGAGGTTGAGGTTAATAGTTAATGATTAGGCAATTGAATTGTAGAATGATTATCATTATTTTTGGTGGAATTATGATGTGAACTTGAGGAATTATGTTGTCTTGATGCTTGGATGAAATTATTATGCGATTTGAGTAATTATGAGTTTTATTGTGGATTATTTTTTTAGCATGGGAAATGAAGAATTATTTGAGGATTATTGCTTAAGTCATTTCACTCATACGAGCTCTAGTGAGCTTACCGGGTTGTTTGTTTGAATAACCCGGTGTACCATGGACATGGTGCAATGTGGTTGTAGTTGTTTTGCAGGTTAAGCAGGCTGAGAAAGCAGTGGGGAGAAGACGAGATAGTGGGACTCAGGAGTTCTATTTAATTGTTTTCACACAATGTTTTCAATTTAATGTTTTTGGTAAAATTGTATTTATGTTGTTGTGCATGGCTCGAAAGAAAGAGAAAACAAGTTTAAAAGTTTGATGTTAAGTAAAATTTTTGGGGCCCGAGGTACGGTGTGTTTCAATGAGGCAGTGAAGAGAAGACGAGGCAGTGAGACTTATTTTAATTTGATTCAATTGATTTTATACAGTGAATTTTGCATAAATGTTTTGGGCTCACACTATGATTTATTTAACGTATTTATTTATTATATGAAGTGCATGGCTCATTCTTTGAAAAGAGGTTTAAATGTCAAGGTTTCAGTGCATTTATGGGCCCGAGGCTCGGAACGTTACAATTTTAGTCAATATACATAGTCACAATACTTTTATATTAAAATTTTTACCAAACACTTTAATGATGCTTTTTACACTTACAGCACTTAAAAAAAAAAAACAGTTTATCAAACACTCAACTGCTTTATTTCACAATTGATTATTCTCACAGCACAGCAGAAGCAATTTTTAAAAAAAGCACAGCAATCCCAAACTGGCCCTAAGTGGTTCATGCAAAAGCACTTGGAAGTGTTTCTTGAAAAAAACAACTGACATGTGCTTCTCAAAAAATTCCTTAAAAACGGGCCCTAAGATTATGATTAATTAATCTGCGAGTTCAATGGCTGTGTATTTATTATGCACAAGTAGTTACTAATGAACTCTGACCCTTTAGCTATTGAGCCAAAATGTTGGTTCTGCTCTACACTACTCCTCATATGTTCACTTCAATGCACTTCAAGTCTTCAATGGTAGATTGGTAGCTGGAGAATTGAGGATTGAGTTGGTGTAAAAAAGGTTTCAAAGATTAAACTACATACTTGGTATTTCAATGGTACTGAATATCGATATTGTACAAATGATCAAATATAAGGGAAGCAGATTGTTTTATTTTGGTTGGACCTATGCTTACATTAGATGTCCACTACTTCACTTCATTATTAATTTTTCAAAGTCCAACTCCAATTCCTCATCATAATCGGAATCTTCTCTTTCAGATGTTGGACCATCTTGTGAAGCATCACTATTACCCTATGATTGGTAAAGTATGTTACTAAGTGATAGTACTCTACCATCTTGAGGTTCAGACCTGGGTGATCCATCATTTGGCTTACCATTTCTTTCAGACTCGGCTAGTCATGCGACAAAACAGTTAGAATTGCATAACAAAGAATTAAGATAAAGACGCCAAAAGTAAGATCCTCACAAGTATTGTCAAATTCACAATGCATTCATTTAATAAGATGATTGGCATTTGGCTAAGCATTCCAACTACTAGCACCAAAGTACATTGAATCTCTTTAAGCCACTAATTTTCTTATAGGACTCCTCTACATTAACTGAGTTGAGCCAAGCAACGCAAAGAATTGCACCAAACCTCTGCTCTAAGCTGACACTGTTTTCCCTTGTTTTACTTGACGATGAAACTAACACACTGCTCTTAACTGTAAGGACCTTATTTGAGCTTACATCTATTTGGGAGTCCTAATTGATTAAGGATACAAGAAGGGAAGTTTTATTTGGTTATCTGGTTTCTTAAGGTGAAGTAAAGTCATAATTAATAAGGAATATCTATCCTATTAGGTTATGGATTGTGGAGGTGATAAGGATAAGTTTTTAGGTTTTCTTTATGGGTAAGAAACCTTAAGGCTTTCACCTATAAATATAAGACTTAGGTCCCCCCTCTTTTACACAACATACAAGCACAAAACCTACCCCATATTAGGAGTGCATAAGGACGTGTAGAGAGAGAGGAAGATCTATGCTAATTGCCGCGTATCATCAATGGCTTCTCAAAGTTAGTGTCTTTAAGTATGCATATGAAGGTTTAACATGTGGTATCAGAGCACTGGTTCTATGCATCTAAAGATCTAAAACATGAAGCCTGCATGCACAAAAATTTTCTTGTACGTTGTTTCTATGCTCTACTATGCTAGATAAACCCACTGCATTTTTGGTTAGTTTTTAACTATAGAAACATGTTTGCATGCTAAGGAAACTTACGACAAATAAATAGCTTTTGATTGTATACTTGATGTTTAATTAATAGTATGCATGGTAGGGATTTACGGTACAGGTTATATGTATACTATCTTCGTCATGTTCTTTTATTAATATATGGTCGTGATTAGGATAAAAAACATGACTATGATTTTCTCTAAAAATTTTAAAACATGTTTTTCCTCTTTTGCATAAAGCAAGAATATGTTAAATTCCGCATAAAGAATTATGACCCATAAGGATGTCATGTTTTGATATATATGAAATATTTAGTTTATTGTTTAGTCCACAGATAATCATAAATTAAGTATTAATTCCTTATCAATTCAAGGTAACGATGACAAAATTGCATCATAAGGCACCGTCAATTAGAGTTTTCTGCCTACAGGTGTGAACCCTAATTGGATGTCACTTATGATGGAACAAGATATTACATTAACTTATATGAATATCAATTTGCTCTTTTCTATCCACAGATGATAAGGGTTTGATAAAAGATTATCATGTTAAGTTCATGCTTTTAGTCTTGTGAAAGAATAAAAAGGGCATGTTGATATTTTGTCCACAGATGATTATCATTCATGCATAAAGATTATTGGGGTTAAAGATTGATCATGTTGCATATTCTATATTGAACCTACCCTTGACTGGTAGGAATTTTAAGAAGTGGAAAGCGAGATTTAAAGATTACTTTACGGTCTCTTAATTTGATCATGACTTAGCTGGTTGGGAACTCTCATAATTTTCCATTTCAAATGATTTGATTTCATTTATTTTGAATCAATCGTATGGGTTTTCACTGAGCATATATATATATATATATACATATAATCAGCAGGCTGATCACTTAATTTTATGATTAAACGATGTCTGGTTTTATGTTCTAAGGATGCGTATCTATATTAGTCTATTTTACTCGCTTTTCCGCATGGCAATAGCATTTAACCCATGCTTGTATCGGCATATGTATCCCTTGGGTTTGAATATATAGATTTGCATGGTTACCAATTAAACGTACTGCATGCATAATGAAATCAGACCATTGTATGCACTCATGTCCTTTTCTTGTTGATAAATATATATATAGAGCATATCTATTCCTTTGGTTGATCTTGCTGCCTCATATATATATTTAAAGATATAATGCAATTTTTGATGATTGAGGATTTGAATTTGATTTGATTTGATGCATTTATTTAGTTAGTGTATATATTAAATTTGTACACTAGAACAGAAAATTAAAGCTTTGTGGGAAATTAAGTTTTCTGTTTGCATTATTAGAAACTACTTGTTATGAAAAGATCGACTAAAGCCTTTTTCTTTTTATTGATCTCGACAAGTGGGCTAGTGCACTGACTGCACCTAAAAGAAATTAGGTCTATTTTATTATGCTTTTATGATAATTGTTAAGGTTATATATATGGATGAACACATGTTTTGGTTATCTAACTCTGTTTTGGGCCTGTGATTTAATTATATATGTATGTCGTAGTTGATATTTTAATTTAGCTTCTATGAATTACACGGGTAAAATCTCAATTACCACATTTGTATTGAATGGTTGTTAATTGATAGCAATTGTGGCCGTGCGCCATAGTTATAAGGTTATGTATATCTATTAAAGTATCTAATTTCTTGATCAAAATGGTGCATGTCCAAATTTATTTTGGGATTTCATATATGTGTTAAGATAAATATGTTTGCCACAAAAGCTACTACTTTATTCAACTAAAGAGATATATATATACAAACTTGAAACCACAGCCAACAGTTGCAACAATAAAGGAGAAAGATCAGGTCAGTCGAAACTGATCCTAACTGAAAGAAATCAATCTAAACAGAAGGGATTTCAACTAAATTCAAAACAATTCAAAAAACTAAATTCAAAAATGAAGATAACACAGTTATTCTGCTAACATGCCCCCTCAAGATTGGCCACGGGAAGACAGGCCATTCTTGGATTTGAGTGACTTAAACCGTGGATAGGAGAGAGCCTTGGTGAGGGCATCCTCAAGTTGGTCAGCAGAGGCAACATGGGCGACACGGAGGGCACCAGTTTGGACCTTGTTCCAGATGAAATTGAAGTCAACAGCCACATGCTTCATACGAGAATGGAAGACAGGATTGGAGCATAACTGAGTTGCACCAACGTTGTCACAATAAATCACTGGAGCTTGGGGAAGTGACAACCCAAGCTTACTGAGAAGAGAGCACACCCAAGAGAGTTCAGCAGCAGTATCAGCCACGGCGCGATACTCTGCTTCTGTAGAGGACCTGGCAATGGTGGGTTTTTTTTTTTGAACTCCAAGAAATCGGATTGCGGCCGAGATAAACTATGTAAGCACTGGTGGAGGAGAAATCATCCTTGTCTCCAGCCCAATCCGCATCAGAGAAGGCATGTAAAGGGCCAGGTGAGTCATGGTATAGAAGAAGCCCATCATTCAATGTACCACGTAAATACCGGAGGATTTGCTTTACCAAGGTCCAATGAGCATCTGTAGGTTGATGCATGAACTGAGATAGCTTGTTGACTGCAAAAGAGATTTCAGGACGAGTAAGAGACAAGTACTGGAGGCTGCCAACAGTTGCTCGGTACTCAGTAGGATCAGAAAGAAGAGTGCCAGATTTGAGCACAAGGGCAGCACCAGTGGGCAGAGGTGTCAGAGTCGGTTTGGCCTCCAACATGTTGGTGCGCTGAAGAACATCTAGGATGTACCGCCGTTGAGACAACAATACTCCTTGTGGATGTGGTGTAACCTCCACACCAAGAAAGTATGATAGGAGTCCTAAATCCTTGAGCGAGAATCTAGTAGCTAGACAATCAACAAACTGATTAATCATAGGATTATAATTGCTAGTGAGTATGATGTCATCAACATAAACCAATAGATAGAGAAGAGCAGAGCAAGAACGATAAATAAACAAGGACGTGTCAGCAAAAGAATTTGTAAACCCAGATTGGAGAAGGAAGGTCCGCAGCTCGTGGTACCACGCCCGTGGGGCCTGTTTAAGGCCATAGATCGCTTTGCGTAATTTGCACACATATTGTGGATTGTCAGAGTCAACGAATCCTTGAGGTTGGGTCATGTATACAGCTTCAGACAAGGCTGAGCACACTACAACAAAAGAGGGCTATAATAGCATTGAATTATAGCATTTTGTCAAAAGTGCTATTATATTTAATATAGTTGTAGCATTATTTTTAAAAACGCTATGGGTACATGATGGGCCGGGCTCTTTTGTTTTATGTTTTTTTTCTTTTCAATGTCTAAAGGAAAACAGATCGAGAAGTCTCCTCTCCTCACTTTCTCACCCCTCAGTGGTCACTGTCTCTCTCCCTAGCAGCCATCTCTCCCTCGCCAGATCCTCTCTCTCGCAGCCCTCTCGTCACCCTTTCGCCATCATCACGTCCTCTCGTCACCTTCTCGCCACTGTTGCTACCCTCTCGCCATCGATTTGTCGTGGGTCTCGAGTTGCAGCGTCGTCCACCGGAGATTTTCAAAAAGGTTGGGGTTTCTCTAGAAAGTAACGAAAGGTGAATTTTTCGTTCTTATTGTTTCTCTGTTTCTTTTGTGTAAATTTCGACCTAATTGTTATGGTTTTTCCGATTCTGTGTTTTGTGCCCATGGATTTTTGGGTTTGCTAGTTTGATCGTTGTTTACTTCACAAAGAAATTTGGGGCTTTTCTGTAAAATTTTTAAACTTTTAGATAGTTGGTGAATTTAATGTATGGGTTCTAGTCAAATTTAGTTCTCTTGAAGTGATCTGTAGAGAAGCCCTACCATTTTTATGGGTTGGGTTGGGCAATTTTGATTTTTTTTTCTTGGATTTGCTGCTATTTATATTGCATTTTGTGATTAAGTGTATACTGAGATTTGCTACTATATTTCATTTTTCTTGGATGTTGATGAAATTTGAAATGAAGTGAGAAATAGCAATTTAGCATCTATTGAGAGAAAATGAGAGATGATTGACTTTGTTGGAAACTGCAGACAAAATGATAACCCTTTGTGAAAGCTTCCTTCTTTACTCATTTGCTTAATTATACTTGTACCGGGAATTGGAAAGCTCACCCATTGGACAATAACAAATGAACAATAAAAGGGGATTTGGATAATGCTGGTATATTTTTCTACTTATTTGTGATAAGTCAAATGAGGTCTAAGAGATGAGATGTGAAGGGCAGCTGGAAATAACTCTTAGACTAGTAGTTAATTAGACCAAAGATTGGCTACTACAGAGTATTAGTTTAGAACTAACAACTAACAGAGGAGGTGGCTAAGGCCAATTTGCCCCAACCCCTCCTTCCAGTTTCGAATCCTACCATCACAAAAAAATAAAAAAATAAAAAAAATCTTAATTTATTATTTGCACACCATCTATTTCTCTCTCCATAAAAAGTGATAGAAAAGAAGAAGAAACTAGATTCTTACAAATATTAATTATTAGATTAATCATCTAAGTAGCTTAAGCAATAATTATTAGATTGCCAAATAAAGGAATGTTTGTTTTATACTATGCAAATTATGAAGTGAAACTGGCAGGTAGCTTAAATTCTTGCGCCAACTTGTTTCTTGAAATAAGGTATTAAGTACTGTATGCATAAGGCTTGTCACCTCTACTTATTTATTTGTGTGTCCTCAAATGATTGAGTTATTTATTCATGCTATACACTAAGAAGGAAAAATTGAACTTGTATATATTGCTGCTTTGTTATTTGCATTTGCATTATTAGTCTGGTGGAAATGCCAAAGTTGATAGAAAATAAAATCTTTGGTTAAATCTAGTTGATGGATGATCCTCGATCATGGGAGAAGAAATTGGGATGGAAGTGGTGGCAAAAATCATGTTATTGAACGCTATAAGGAGATAAATTTGAGGACACTTTGCACCTGATGTTGAAAGAGAAGGTAATGTTTCCTTATGTATCTCTGCAATTACTTAGTCTATTTGTAGTCATGTCACTACTATAAAAAATTTAATAGTGTTCTCTCTATGTTTGTTCTCTGTTAACCTACACCAAGGTCAAAGTCTATTCTAAATTCAAATGTATATCTTTTTAAAAAAATTTTTTTTTTTTAATGTCTATTTGGTCTAAGTTTGATGTCTTACTGCTAAAAGCTAACAAATTAGGCTTGGTCTGAGTTTTATGGAAGGTTGAACTGTAATACTGACATGATGAGTATAAGATGATGGATATTTGGTCAACTGCTTCTACTTTATTAGGCTTATGTTTATTTCAAACACAAGCACTATAATATTCTAGTGATATTCTATATTAACGTTAGAATTGGTTATCTTTACATATTACTGTTGCTGAATCATCCTAAACTGCACTGTTAAACCTGAGGAAACAAAAGAAAGTCTTCAATATGATCTTTCACTAGCAAACTTGCGTGGAAGTTTAGGAATGGGAATCAAAACCAAGTTGAAGATGATCTTTCAAGATAGGTGAAGTATATGTTGTATTGCTTGGCTACTGCCTTGCCATTTATGACTTTAAAGTGCATCTTTTTCATGAAAAATCTAAAAGAATGAGTTTTTTTGCCTACTGTGTAGAGTATATTAAAATTAATTATGGCTGATTGTAGCCATTGTTTAGTTGGTGAATCTGGTATATGAAATTGTTACTCGGCAAGATTTTATAAGTTTAAGAAATATTATATTTTGTCTATATTAAGGCTTTGGCTAAACTTAGAAATGATTGAACTTTCTTTTTGGCAGTTTGGAGGCACTTGGATATTGGATATTTTCTTTTTGGCAGTTTGGAGACTCTTGGATATTGGATGGTTTCTTTTTGGCATTTTGGAGAAACTCGGCTATTGGATGCTTTATTTTGAGGATAGTTAATAGGTTACTCGAGTATCATGAAGGCTAGGCTCGTTTTTGTTACTATAGGACCTTCATATTAGTGTTTTTTAAAGGTCAATTTGAAACTATGACACTTGTGAAACTATTATACTTATGCAGTTTTAACATTGATATTTGAAGTAACATCTATTTATTGTATTTCAGGACCAATATATTTACTGATGTGTTTTAGTTCCAATTGTTTATTTTAATTTACATATATACTTGATAGCATATAATTTTCATACTAAATGCTAGCTATATATAAAAAATTTCGAGTATCAATCTAAAAAGCCTAAAAAAATAATTTTGGAGGCAATACAATATGTAATCAATAACTATTATATATTTGCAAAATTTAACGATAGCATTTTAAAATGCTATAGTAATAATTATAATAGCTTCTTTAAAATGCTATGAAAGATTGTTACATATAATAGCATTTTTAAAACGCTATTATATAGATCTTTTATAGCGTTTCTAAAACGCCATAGAAAGAAATTTTTTTATAGCGTTCCAAAAACGCTATAATAAACCTTGGGTCTATTATAACGTCGGCTGTCATAGCGTTTGCAATAACACTATAAAAGGGTTTTTATAGCGTTTTTTGAGTGCTATAAAAGCTCTTTTTTGTTCTAGTGGCACGGCAAGGCTGGGTCATGTATACAGCTTGGAGGAATGCATTATTAATGTCCAATTGACAGAGAGACTATCCATTACTCACGGCAAGGCTGAGCACGAGACGAACGGTGGTGGGTTTGACTACTGGGCTGAATGTCTCGTAGTAGTCAAGTCCTGGTCGTTGATGAAAACCCTTTGCAACAAGACGAGCCTTATACCTATGAACAGAGCCATCAGAGTGTTTTTTAATGCAAAAAATCCACTTGCAGCCTACAATATTAGCAGCACAGTTAGAGGGTACAAGCTCCCATGTCCCATTTTTAACTAAGGCATCATACTCTTTGGACATGGCTTGACGCCACCGATGATCTTTGAGGGCCTTGGTTACAGAGGTGGGTTCAACATTTGTGAGCTGGGAGGGCTGCAGGTGGGTGTGAAGATTGAGCTTTTGCACAGGCTTATGAATGTTGTTCTTGGCACGGGTGGTCATTTGATGCTGGTTGGGGACAGGCGGTGCAATTGGGATTGGTGGGTTTGGTGCGGGCTGTAATGCTTGTGGCTGTGGTGATGGAGTTGGGGGGGGAGGAGAAGTGGTTGGTGGTTGTTGTAAGGTATTTGGGGGAGTTGGGATTGGTGGGTTTGGTGCGGGCTGTTGTGGCTGTGGTGATGGAGTTGGGGGGATGGTGAAAAATAAGTTCATAGGGGGAAGAGAGTTTGAGTGTGGTTGTTGGCATTCTATTGATGAGGTAAACAGCACAAGCAAAAGCATGAGACCAAAACGTAGTGGGTAGTGAGGCGTGAGAGAGTAATGAGTGTTGTTTCGACAATATGGCGATGACGACGTTCAGAGTAGCCATTATGTTCGAGTGTATGGGGTGGGGCGGTGAGATGAGATATTCCATGGGTTGCAAGATAATCTTTGAGGGCTATGTATATATTCACCTCCATTATCTGAGTATAAAGTACCAATTTTAAGTTTAAAATAATTTTCTACAATGGCCTTGAACCTAATAAAAGTTTGTTTAACTTTAGATTTGTTTTTGAGTGGATAAAACCAAATATATTTGGCGAAATGATCCACAAATATAACATAATATTTGAAGTTATCATGAGACAAAATAGGTGAGGTCCAAACATCAGAGAAAATTATTTGTAGTGGTTGATGAGAAATGAGAGATGAAGTGGAGAAAGGTAATTTATGACTTTTATTGCATTGACAAGCATCACAAAAAAATTCTTTAGAAAGTGGGGAAGACAAGCATAGATTGAAACGTGACACAGTGGCATGTAAAATTGAATAGGCAGGGTGACCTAAGCGATGGTGTCAGCGGGAGGTGGTGTTTTTGACCGTGGAGAGGATTAGATGAGGAGAGGTTTGTTGTTGGGATGGTTGCCATTCATACACGCCATATTTAGTTTTGCCCGTTGCTAGAACAGCCCCCGTTTGAAGATCCTTCACAAAAAAGGTAGATGGTAAGAATTCAACATAGACATGATTAGTGATGCGAAATTGGGAGATGGAAATTAGATTAGTTTTCATGTTAGGAACGCAGAGAACATCTTGTAAGGTAAACGATTTAGTTGGGGTGAGAAGAGAAGTGGAACCAGTGTGGGTGATTGATAGACCCGTGCCATCGCCGATCATGACGTCATCGGAGCCATCGTATGGAGCATGAAGAGATAGGTTGCTGAGGTCCGAGGTGACATGGTGAGATGCACCACTGTCAAGTAGCCAAGAGGGATTCTTGGAGGCGACATTGGTTGTGAAATGAGCTCGGGGCTGCCATGGTGTGGTGGAGTGATGAGGTGGTGCAGATGACCCTTGTGGGGAAGACTGAATTGGAACCATTTGATAGGAAGGATATCGCTTGACTATATGACCTTGGGTTCCACAGACTTGGCAGTAGCCAAGATATGGGCGAGGAGAGGTACGGTTGCCGAGTGGAGTGTTGTGGTTAAATGAAGGGACGGGTGGACGACCATTGTTGGAGGAAGGAGATCGCCAGGACTGATTATTGTTGTTGGAAGGACGCCAGTGGCTTGACTGAGGGGAGCGTGGAGGAACGCTGTTTTGGTTTGTTGGAAAAGCAGTAGGTGTAAAGTGCACATCTGTTTTGTGTTTGTCTTGGAGCAATGCTTCAAATGTGAGTAGTTTCTCGTGAAACTCATCAAATGTGATGGAAGTGTCACGGGTTTGGACGACACGTACTAACTCTTTGTAGTCATCACCAAGTTCTTCTAGGATTTTTTCAGTGATGTCTTTATCAGCCATGGGAGCACCAAGGATAGTGAGTTCATCTGCACGAGCTTTAACAGCTTGAAGGAAGTCAGTGATACTGAGAGTTCCTTTGGTGAAGTTTTTGAGGGAAGTTTTGATTTGCTTAAGATGTCCACAGGTTGGCTTGGCATAGGTATTTGCCAAAATGGTCCAGGCTTCTTTGGAGGTTGTGGCTCTAGCAAACAAAGGAAATAATGGTTGGAGAAAGAGAGCCAATGAGAGCATTGAGGATTAGTTGATCCTGTCTAATGGTCTTTCTCCTTTATTGTTGCAACTGTTGGCTGTGGTTTCAAGTTTGTATATATATCTCTTTTGTTGAATAAAGTAGTAGCTTTTGTAGCAATCAGATTTCAATATCTTAACATGGTATCAGAGCTTGAGTGGAGCTTGGGCAGCAGCGTTTATGGTAATGAGATGATGTTCATTGACTCGAATGGTGTTGGTGTTTCCTGTATGGACTGGATTCATTAGGGGATTTTGAGTTTCCATTGAGATGGCAAGAGAGGAAAAAAAAAACGCTTGGTGAAAGAGATAGGATCAGAGCTCTGAAGGGGTTCTTAAAGTGAAAAAAAACACCATTCTTCAAGGGTTCTTAAAGTGATGCGTGAAGTGAATTTTATTATCTGTGAAAGGGTCCCTAGACTTGATATCTGACCCATTGAATAAAGTTGTCTCTAATTCAGTTTTTCAGAAGCATGTCACCAACATGAGGGTACTATCCAGTTTTAAAGATGCCCTAATTTAGTGGGAGCTATTAAGCTTTTAATTTGCTAATATTTTAAGTTGGTGATTCTTGTATATGTCTTAAAGTTAAGGAGTGTTATGTTTGCTTTCAAGTTTATGAATGGGTTAAATTTTAGTTTATTAGGCAACATAAATAAAGATGTCGATCTTGTCGACATAAGGGCTCTTCATTAAGGATCAAGGTTAGATCATATAATGATCATAAAGAGGACCATATATATGTCAAATGTGATATTCACAATTAAGCTTACTTGTCATATATATAACTTTTGACCATAACTTGTTGGTACTTTATGTGAATATTGTTGTTTATTGTGATTATAGCTATGTGGATGATACCTTTTACTACGTACATTGGAAATCATGTCTATAGTCCTATGAGTTGATGATATTCGACACTAAGTTTGAGATAGATATTGTTATCAAATAGCTTTCCAAAAGTTGTGCACATAAGGAAATCAATCCTTGATTGTAAAGAAGGGTTTTTTGAATAAATGTGGCGCTCAAGTGGGAGAATGTAAGGACCTTATTTGAGCTTACATCTATTTGGGAGTTCTAATTGATTAAGGATACAAGAAGAGAAGTTTTATTTGGTTATCCGGTTTCTTAAGGTGAAGTAAAGTCCTAATTAATAAGGAATATTTATCCTATTAGGTTATGGATTGTGGAGGTGATAAGTATAAGTTTTTAGGTTTTCTTTATGGGTAAGAAACCTTAAGGCTTTCACCTATAAATATAAGGCTTAGCTCCCCCCCTCTTTTACACAACATACAAGCACAAAACCTACCTCATATTAGGAGTGCATAAGGACGTGTAGAGAGAGACGAAGATCTATGCTAATTGCCGCATATCATCAATGGCTTCTCAAGGTTAATGTCTTTAAGTATGCATATGAAGGTTTAACATTAACATCAGGACATGGCATTCAAGTTTGAGGAGTTACATACTCTTCAAAAATGGAAAACCAACAAAAGAAAGAAAAAAATCCATTAATGTGTAATAAGCAAAAACGACATTCAGATCTTGTCAAGAAAATTAGTGACATCATTTTTGACCAGCAATGGGGGTGAATAAAAGTGCAATAAACACTGAGATCTTTAGGCTAGGTTAGTGCAAATTTGCAACAAAAAAAAAAATCAGTTTATATGGTAGGTTGTACATCCTATGAGGTGAAAATAGTAATCAATATGCACCAGTATCATGTTATTTTAAGTATCAATAAGGCCTAAAACAAAGAAACTTCGTAATCAGAAAAATAAAGAATATAGACACTGACTATCAAATCAAAGACACATTCAATTCCTTTCCAACAGCAGAGTTCCCTTTATACAAGAAACCTCTCTCCATGAGTAAATGTAATATAACCAATGATTCGTATAACACTTCTTCAATGAAAAAATTTGCACTGTCTGACACCAAAGGACAAGAAAATCGTGTCCCACCCATGTCAGACACTCCCTTTGGATGCTTAAAAAGAATTCACATTAATTTACTTAGAAAGAGTGCATAACCATCAAGGTGTTATGCACTTTTGTCAAGAAACTACAAAGGGTTATTATTTTCACAATTATTTTGATTTCGATACAGATGGTTCTTTCACAAGCAAAAAAATGCTTAAAAGTAATAAATCTTTATACAAATTAAAGAAAAATATATTGGCTAGTCACATGTCCAGATTTTGGAAGTTGACATCTCAGACACCCCAATGATGACAGATGACACTCATGTCTGTGTCCACAAATCATAGAATATAACGAGTTTTAAAAAAATAAAATTGATTCTCCAGTACGCTATTACCCTAGTTATTTAGAAAGACAGCAACAATAAGCTGAGAGAGAAATGCAAAAAAAAAAAAATTATAGTTCTACGTACTGGATAAAATTAAAAAGCAGGTCAATTGAAAAATTTACAATCTGGGGAACAAAAAAATGTACAAGACACTGAAAGTCACAAACCTGCAGCAAGATCCTTTTTTATGTTCTCCAATCGTTCTACTACTTCAGAATTTGATGGAGCTAAACATTGGACTGCCATAGCAAATTCTAAAGCTTCTTTATGTTTGGCCAACTACAAGAAAATTAATAGCAATTACCAACCAAAAAATGCTTAACAAAGACAAAGACAGGTCCAACCTCATCATAGTTTCATCATTTCAGTCACAAACGAACAAATAGTTCCTTAGCATTTGGAAAACAATCTTGGTCCTGATGAGAACAACAAAATTGGTTGGTCTATGCTAAATTTCATGAATAATTTTATAAACCCAAGCTGACAAAATTTTAGAGCATAAGCACCATATGTTGCATAAGTTTGCCATTATACATGTTAAGAATATAATCTGTACTGGTTTTTCAAATTGATTCTCTTTGACTAGTTCTGTTTTTATCTTTGAATATGTTCGAATTAGTCTTGCAGTCAGTTGCAAAGAAGTTTTGGTCTTCCTTTTCTTTAGGAGCTCTCTGCGGCTGCTGTTGCTAGCTATACTGTATATATGCAGTTTGTAACAATGAATATAGTGGCTTGAGTTTTCTCTGAATATCAATCTAACATGGTATCAGAGCCACACCTGCTTTTCTGATTTTTTTTCTCTTCTTTGTCCACTACAACATCTTATCACCATGAGTGATCCTACAAACACAACCCGTCCAAATGAACCATCTCTTATCACCATCAACATCACAGCACAAGCTCCCCTAAAGCTAAACAGCACAAATTATCTTTCTTGGAAATTACAATTCCAAACCCTGTTTATCGGATATGATCTACACGAATTTATTGACGAAACTAAGCCCTGTCCTGCTCGAACCATCACAACAAGCAACACCACCTCACTCAATCCAGCATATAGTCTATGGGTTCGACAAGATCAGTTAATTATGAATGCAATCATTGGTGCCCTCACTCCAACCATCATACCGTTTGTTGCCTGTGCAACCACTTCCCGTGAAGCATGGAATATCTTAGCAAACACCTATGCAAAACCAACCAGAGGTCGCATTAAGCAAGTTAAGGCCACATTCAAAAACCTTACCAAAGGTTCCTGTAAGACCCCGTATTTTTTCAAGGAGTTATTTTAAATATTTTGCGAATTTATTTTAAGGATTTTGGAATTTAAAAAGGTTTTGGGTTAATTTTTAATTTTTGTTTTAATTTGGGCTAGACCCAAAAGTTGACTTTTAAATTAAATGGGCTTTTGATTTTGACTTTGGACTCGTTAGGTAGGTCTCGAACCCACAAGTTCGTAGACACGCGGCACGCGTCAATCGGAGCTACGGTTTGAAAGATACGGGCTTTTGAAGCGAATGGCAAACTTGTAATTTTTACAAAGGTGGGTTTTAAAACCCCAAAAGTCAGTTCTCTCTCCTCATTTCTGTCTTTCTCTCTCTCTCCCCGCGCGTCTGTCTCTCTCTCTCTCGCCCCTCACCCTCGCCGTTCCTGCCACCGGCGCATGGCGGCGCGTCCGGCGGCGGCTGGGCTGGGTGTTTGGCCCATGCTGCTCGCCTCCTTCCTCTCTCTCTCTCTCTCTCTCTCTCTCTCTCTCAGTGGCCTTCATTTTTCCGGCCGATCACCCACGACGGAGAAAAGACGCAAAACAGGGCCGAGCCTCCCCGCCGGCGATCTGCTTTTTCCTGCCACGACGCGACTCCAGACCACTTGGGTTGTCTTCCTCTCGTCACAGTGAGTCTGCCCATGTGCTTCCCTAGCTCTGGCGATCTCCCACAGTGGCGGATCGAAGGATTTTTGGCCGACGACTGTTCCGGCGAGTTCGAGCGTTTCCGGCGACATTTGGCTTCGACCCAGGTATCGATTTGGCTCCTCTCTTCATGCTCTTCAGTTCTGTGTTGGAGGATTTAGCCAATTACGAATCCATTTCAAAATCATCGTTTTGCAGCCACGTGCACTGTAGCTCCGCCTTGTGTGGCGGCGATTTGGGTGGTCTTCTTCATCGGTATGCCTCTTCGGAACCTCCAGAAGCCTTTCCTGGCCCAGTGGAGAGTTTTGTGGCATTCTCTCTGTTGTTTAGGGGCTGGGCAGCCGCCGTGTGTGGTGGCGGCCGCCTGTTTCGATCGTTCAGTGGCCCAATTGTGTTTCTGAATTGTATTTGTTGATTGTCTGGTCTTAACAGGTACACGGGCTCGGGAAATCTCATTCCCGATGCCGTTATGCTGCCGAATTTGAAATCCGAGCAAAGGAGCCAAGAAGGGCATTTCGGTCTTTTCGCGTGGTTAGACTGTGAGTTAAATTAGATAGTCTATTTCGTTGCTTTTTGTGCTTGTGTGCATTTGTTTGCTAGGATTCGGTTTGGCTAGGACTTGGTAAAGTGCAGGCTTGAATCTTGAGGATGGACATTGATGAATGAATTATGCATTGAGGTTATAAGTTAGGAAGTGAACGATTCGAGATTGAGGTTAATAGTTGATGTTTAGGCATTTGAATGGTAGAATGATTATTATTATTTTTGGTGGGATTATGATGTGAATTTGAGGAATTACATTTATCTTGATGCTTGAATATTTGTTGATGAATTTGTGATGTGATTGAGTAATTATGGATACTCTTGTGGATTATTTTGAGTCTGGAAATTGAGGATATTATTGAGGTTAATTATTTCGTTATTTCACTCATACGAGCTCTAGTGAGCTTACTGGGTTATTTGTTTGAATGACCCGGTGTACCCTGGATATGGTGCAGTGTGGTTATTGGTGTTTTTGTAGGTTAAGCAGGCTGAGGAGGCAGTGAGGAGAAGACGAGGCAGTGGGACTTATTTTAATTTGATTCAACTGATTTTATACAGTGAATTTTACATAAATGTTTTGGGCTTACACGCTGATTTATTTAACGTATTTATTTATTATAAGTGCATGGCTCATTCTTTGAAAAGAGGTTTAAAGGACAAAGTTTCAGTGTATTTTTGGGCCCTAGGATCGGGGCGTTACAGTTCCTCCACCATTACTGAATATCTCCAATTCGTAAAAGGTCGAGCTG
Source organism: Dryas octopetala (assembly GCF_963921425.1). Taxonomy (NCBI): domain Eukaryota; kingdom Viridiplantae; phylum Streptophyta; class Magnoliopsida; order Rosales; family Rosaceae; genus Dryas; species Dryas octopetala. The sequence goes on from NC_141370.1 coordinate 4,110,561, forward strand.
ACGAGCTTGCTCTCCTTGGTGCACCACTAGATGATGAAGATATCACTGAAAAGATCTTGGAAAATCTTGGTGATAACTACAAGGAATTGGTCAGGGCTGTCCAAGCAAGGGACACCTCCATCAACTTCGAAGATCTACATGAAACTTTTAGCCCGGTAGTTAAACCAATAACGGTTCGTCCAGTACTCAGTATCGCTGTAAGCAATGGCTGGACACTCAGGCAACTTGACATAAATAATGCCTTTCTTCAGGGGACACTTTCAGAGGACGTCTATATGGCTCAACCCCAAGGTTTTATTGATCATGATCGTCCTACCCATGTGTGCAAGCTTCGAAAGGCAATTTATGGCTTGAAGCAGGCACCTCGTGCGTGGTACCATGAACTGCGCAGCTTCCTTCTCTTTTATGGATTTATCAACTCACTGTCTGATACATCTTTGTTTGTGTTCAAACATGGTTCTCATCTTATTTACTTGTTAGTCTATGTTGATGATACCATTGTCACAGGGAATGATAGTGTCGTTGTCAATCAGTTCATTCAATGCTTAGCACTTCGTTTTTCGTTAAAGGATCTGGGGTCTCTTACTTACTTCCTTGGTGTTGAAGTTCTTCCACATCCTCATGGTCTGTTGCTATCCCAAAGGCGATATATACTGGAATTGTTACATAAAACGAATATGGAGGCAGCCAAGCCCACTACAACACCACTGCCCCCTGGCTCCACGCCTACTCTCAACATGGGGCATCCTCTGTCTGATCCTACAGAATATCGGGCTACTGTAGGAAGCTTGCAATATTTAGCGCTCACTCGACCAGATGTGTCATATGCTGTCAACAAATTGTCACAATTTATGCATCAACCAACATATGCTCATTGGTCTCTTGTGAAGCTTCTGTTGCGCTACTTGTGTGGCACCCTCAACGATGGCTTGGTATTTCATCATCAGTTTCCTCCCTCCTTACATGCCTTCTTTGATGCTGACTGGGGAGGTAACAAAGAAGACTACTCTTCCACAAGTGCTTATCTTGTGTACCTCGGCAAGAATCTCATTTCTTGGTCTTCCAAAAAGCAACACACGATGGCTCGGTCTTCCACTGAAGCAGAGTATCGTTCAGTTGCTGACACTGCTGCTGAGCTCAATTGGCTTTGCTCCCTGCTCTGCGATATTCATTATTCCATTGGGTCTGCTCCTGTGATCTTTTGTGTTAATGTAGGAGCCACTCAACTCTGCTCCAATTCTGTGTTCCACTCTCGAATGAAACATGTAGCCATTGACTTCCATTTTATTCGCACACAAGTGTAATCTGGTGCTCTTCATGTCTCACATGTGTCCTCGTATGATCAACTTGCAGATGCTGTTACCAAACCTCTGTCTCGTCAACGCCTCCTTCTTCTCAAAGACATGATTGGACTGCTCAATCGCCCTCCATCTTGAGGGGGCATGTTAAGAATATAATCTGTACTGGTTTTTCAAATTGGTTCAAATTGATTCTCTTTGACTAGTTCTGTTTTTATCTTTGAATATGTTTGAATTAGTCTTGTAGTCAGTTGTAAAGAAGTTTTGGTCTTTCTTTTCTTTAGGAGCTCTCTGCGGCTGCTGTTGCTAGCTATACTATATATATTCAGTTTGTAACAATGAATATAGTGTCTTGAGTTTTCTCTGAATATCAATCTAACAATATAGTGGCAGAGCTGACAGGACCTCTGAGAGAAAATTTGAACATTCCTGTCTAGTACCCATAACACAGACAACACGCCAATTGCCCTAAAAAGAATATTCCTAAATTCTAAATTAATTTCTTCAAGTTAGTAACCCTACTTCTATAAGAAATTTGTCCACAGCATAGCTCCTCAAAATAACACATAATATTGGTTTGTCAAATAAGCCCTCGCTTTGGCAGGAGGTCTATCAACAAGAGAAATTTGAGCCAAAATTCAAACTTGGACTAGGATTATCATTTTCAGTAATCTTATGTCTGAATTTCCAGAACCATATCCATAAACTAGTATGTATGAAAGAAAAAAAGAAGAGAATCTAGCTATCTACAAGAAGGCTTAGGTAACCTCCAATCTATGGTCCATCTCAAACTATGCTTGAAAAATTATATTAACATGTCAATTAACATGCCTTTCTAAACTGGTTGCTATAGTCTGCAAAATCAGTTGGCTAGGATAATAATTAAATCTTAATTAGGTTTACTCAAATCCTAAAGTAAAGCCTAAATCTTGAAAATTTGAAATTCTATATAAAATACATAGTGAGTTATTGGGCTAATAGCCTAAAAGACTACTACTACTATTTTTTATTTTTTATTTTGCAAAAAAATGAGGTGGGCTACAACTGCATTAACGTACAGTTGGAATTCTTACAACTACTTTAACAATTGTATCGTATGTATATATATAGCTTCGTATTAAATATCTAACCAGTTAGTTTTGAAGCACTCTATGTTGTAACATGAATTCTCCAAAGGGTCAAACTTGAAAAATTAAGGTCTTGCAAATATGAACAAACTTTCGGGAGGTTAAAGGGCACCTGTGTGGTGCTAGCCAATGGCTCTCCGACGATGATAATAATTATGAGGTTCACAACCATCAACTATAATAATAACTAGGGAAGGTGATAATTTGATATTTTATGTAATAAGACAAATAGAAGGGTGGTGATATTATGAATCTATGATGACTTTTTTGGGGGTAAAAGTGGTAAATAAGAGTTGTTAAATCTTATTAATGTTATCATTTTTTTGGAAAACAATACAAAGAAAGCTTAAGATCCCAAAGCTTAGGCCTAGTAAAAAGGCCAAGAGCCCAATAAGAGCAAAGCTTAACCAAACGATAAACAAAGCAAGTTAATAACTAGAATGAACAAAGTTTCAGAGGTAAGAACGATTCTCCTATGACTGGTCTCTGCTATCATGCACCGAGTAATAGTGTTGCAAAAAATCAGCCCGTAGGCCTAGGGGTGGGAATGGGTCGGTTTTACCGGCCAACCGACTCATTATCGGTCAGTCGATATTTCTACCAACAACCGACTCACCAAGTCGGGCCGAAAATACCAACCGACCCATCAAAGTTGGTTTGGATGTTGGTTTTGAAATTGATCAAATATTGGTCTAATAATTTTAACCGACCCACCTATATTGGCTATATTGGCCATATTGGCCGCATCGGCCTTATCGGCAATCGACTTGCAACCGACCTATAATAGGTGGGTCGGTTGTTGGTTGTCAAAATTGCATTATCGGCCTTGTTGGATCGGGTAGGTTGTTTGGCCGATATGCAACCGACCCGACCCATTTCCACACCAACGTAGACCTGCTTCTTTTAGTTTTAGACGAAAGATATTACAGAGAATGAGAAAAAAGAAAAAAAAAAGAAAAAAAAAAGAAAAAAAAAAAGCATATCACAATGCACAAATGAAAACAGATGTGAGATGTCCCTGAAAATAATTTATGAAGCAATTTTTTTTTTTACCGGGTCATTTATGAAGTAATTAATTTATCCATTTAGGGACGGACCCATTACAGAGACGAAGTTCTCTCTTCCATTTACGAACAAACACCATTAATTTCTTATTTGGATTTGAACTCTAGACAGAAGTGTGGAGTTAGTGAAGAAAAATAGATGAGCAAATTGATTGGTTGCTTAGAAGTCTGAAGAGGTCCACACGATGAATTGCTAAAGACTAAAGGCTGAATCGAAAGAAGAGAGAAACATGGGAGAAGGAACAACAAATCATGAAATAAAATAAAGGGAAACAGAAAGTCACAAAGGGAAATAATGGGCTAGAGATCAAGAGATGAGTCATGGATGAGAACTGTATATTAATAATGGGTATTTGGGTGAGTGGTTGATGTTTCGTTGTGTTGTTTTGTTTTTTTTTTTTTTTTTTTTTTTTTTGGGGGGGGGGGGGGGCGCTATGGGGTTATACATATATAGCTATTTAAAAAATTAGGACAGGCTTGAGCACGCCTAGTTTTCCACTAAGTTTCATTCATGCATCCATTCATGCTTTATTCAATGCTTAAGGGAATATAAAAATTAATAAATAACGACAAATCTCATGCCTGCCTAAACATTAAACAAGAACCTCTTTTTAAATTCTGAGGCCTTATTGATTAATTATACATATTTAAAGTTTTTTTTGTTTTTAATAGTGTTAAATACTGTGAATAGATGCCTCCCTCAGCATAAGTTTATGCTTGAGCCGGCAGTGGGTACAGGATGGAGTCCTCAGAAGCAGCGGAGGGGGAGACATGGGTGTGGGCCCAGATCAAAGCGGAGGCGAAGCGCGACGCCGAGGCCGAGCCGGCGCTGGCGAGCTACCTCTACTCGACCATACTCTCACACTCGTCGCTGGAGCGCTCGCTCTCGTTTCACTTGGGCAACAAGCTCTGCTCCTCCACGCTCCTCTCCACCCTCCTCTACGACCTCTTCCTCAACACCTTCTCCTCCGACCCCTCCATACGCGCCGCCGCAGTCGCCGATCTCTGCGCCGCGCGTGAACGCGACCCTGCCTGCGTCTCCTTCTCTCACTGCTTGCTCAATTACAAAGGCTTCTTGGCCTGTCAGGTAAAATAATCTAATTCAAACTTCGAATCATACCAATTACGAAATTGTTTGATTCTGTTGGAGCTTTTAAAATTTAACTGTTTTGAGGCCTGTTTGGTTTCCGAGAAAATGCTAATAATTTCTGTTTGTGTTCGTTTTGATAGACTTTGTCAGGTAACTGAGCAAATTCAAACTTTGAATTCGTAGCAATTTCTTCAATTTTCAGTTTTTAGATTACGAAATGGTTTGATTTTAAGATATATTATAGCTTTTAAAATTTGTACTGTTGTTGTGTGGACTGTGTGGTTTCCGAGAAATGCTCATAAATTTCCGTTTGTGTTCATTTTGATAGGCTTCTTAGCTTTTACATTGAACTGTTGTTTTGTGGACTGTTTGGTTTGCGAGAAAATGAAAAGGAAAGCTGACAATTTCTATCCTCTTGCATTCATTACGTTACGCTAGGCACATCGAGTGGCCCATACGCTGTGGATTCAGTCACGCAGGCCACTGGCGCTTGCACTCCACTCACGTATCGCGGACGTGTTGGCCGTCGACATTCACCCGGCGGCAAGGATCGGGAAGGGCGTGCTCTTCGACCACGCGACCGGCGTGGTGGTGGGGGAGACGGCGGTGATCGGAAACAACGTATCGATTCTGCACCACGTGACGCTGGGCGGGACCGGCAAGGTGGGCTGCGACCGGCACCCAAAGATTGGCGACGGAGTCCTGATCGGGGCCGGCGCGACGATTGTGGGGAACGTGAAGATCGGCGAGGGCGCGAAGATCGGGGCGGGGTCGGTGGTGCTGATCGACGTTCCGGCGCGGACGACGGCGGTGGGGAACCCGGCGAGATTGGTTGGCGGGAAGGAACGGCCGTCGAAACATAAGGATATACCTGGGGAGTCCATGGACCATACCTCGTTTATATTCGAGTGGTCTGCCTATATCATATAATATAATTTCACCAATTTTGGATTTTGGTTATGTTGTTTTGTTGGAAATTTGGCATGGTCTCATACTCTCATGTGAAACTGATGAAGCTGATGCTTAATAGTTATACTATAATAGTTGTATTTATTACGCACAAGTAGTTTAATGGCTGTATTTGTTTGTTCAAATGATCAGACCACCGGTTACAACGGTTTATTGAAATGATATGACACAATTGCTCAGATATCTCTTTATAAAGATGATAACATACAAGACCAGAATAATTGATTTTTTCCTCCAACTCTCTTTCCTTCTTTCTTTTTTAGAGAAACATAAAGTAAAGTTTGTTAGAATTTGAGTATGTGTGTAAAGACTCGAATTGATAGTTGTATACTGCAAGATAGACATCCAAGAATCTATTGCACAAGGTGTAGAGGGTGAATTTTCTGTCTTAGGAGATTGCATTTGCAAGCCTCTATCAATTCTAAACAAGTTAGTGATTTCCAATTTCACTCCTACTGCTTATCTTATTGCTTCTGGTTGTACTCAATTTCATTGTTGTTGAAATTGTGAATTGAAGTTTTTTGTTGGCTTACATACTTGATATATATATGTGATATAAAATTGCTATTGCAATTGTAGCTTATGCTTGATTACATCATTGATATAGATAGATATACTATAATATTGTAGAAGTTGTAGTCTGTGTGTTATCAATATATATATATATATACAATAATTGTAGTTGCTTTTACTAATCTTATATTATAGTTTGTAATTGAATTCATTATGCTTTATTATGAGTATTGTGATTTGATAATAACGTTTTGACTACTTATGTAATATATTTGCAATATATATTAGCTTCTGTTTGTTTTCGATATATATTATTGCTACTGCAAGTGTTGATTCCAGTTTTTCAATACTACTTATACCTCATATTAATTGATTGTTCTTAACACAACACATTTGCAATTCAAACAAAAAACTCATTTGCAAAGTTTAATCTAAAATGTTGGCAAAAAAAAAATCTAAAACAACTCATTTGCATACATAGAAAATCCAATAAAAAAGTTACATGAGTTCAAAAAAATAAAAATTATGTCGTTGCAACTATTATTCTCTTTTCAAATGCTGCAACACCTTAGATTGGCCTAAGAATTTGTTTGATCTGAAAAGGTCATGTATGAGACAAGAGAGAAGAATTCTTAAGCCAAAAAAAAAAGTGTTGTTGGAATACTTTTTTAATTAATTAAAAAAGTAGATAAAAGGTGTATACAGGAGAAGACCCAAAAAAAATGGATGTGGTTTTTTGGGTATTGGAGGCATACTGAGGAAGAGCAAAAAACAAAAAAAAGAAGAAGCAAAAATTATTAAATGAAAGTGATTTTTTGGATACTAGAGGCGTAATGGAGAAGAACAAAAAAAACAAAAATTATTAGAAATAAATAAATAAATAAAAGAGAAAAGAGAAATTAATAGGTAATAAAAAATTAGAAATAATTAAATACAATAGATTAACTCATGGTTAATTTTTTAAACACATAGCAGTATTTAGATGAGAGGTGAGCATATACCTGAGTTAAAGGAGGTGAGCAACACTGCTCTCAATACTTGAGACCTACAAACTACCCTGTCAAGTAACAGCCACAACCGCATTGACAATTACCAATGTCATGTCTCCACCAATACCCGTGTGATCAAATCCAACATTTTTAAAACACAGGTTTTAGGTTATCATGATGCAGCTTTGCTATGTAGATTCATGTAGAAGAAGCAACCACAATGTACCACAGTATTAATATAGAACAAAGGTAAGCTTCATTTCACAACAAGATCCAAATTGTTGACATATAATAGTAAGATTCAACACTATGAATAACCGAGAACTCATAATGTTAACTCGCATGGTATCCTTATTTAATGAAGATCCACATGAAAGAAAAAGGTACCTCTCTGGCCAAGAAAGCTGGCCTGTTTTATGTCACTTCCAACATTACGATGAGCAACATATCTCTGTTTCATATCAATGACTGCCTCAGGCTCCAGTATATATTAAAAAGAAAGAAACATGAATTAAATTGACTAAATTATAATTGAAGTTAAGGAAGAAAACAAGAAGATTTAACTTTGAAGCAATCCTGCACAAAGTAAAGGCAATTTAACCAACAAAACAAAAAGAACCAGTGTATGCCAAAAATGGACTTCTCTAAGCAAAAGGATGATGCAGAATAGAGAAAGAACAGAGGAAAAAAATGAGAACTAAAACCAAATTCATGGCAACTTCAACTATAATCTTGTATTCTCAATATAATAGGCAGAAGAAAAATCAATTTTCTTAATCAAGTTCAATTATATCATTTGCCTCAAGTCATAAACCCTATTACAATAAGACCTGTTTATATGGGAAAATCTCATAATACTATAATATCCAAAATACCCAGATATAATAGGAAACCCAAATAATTAGACCCTTAGTTATTATAAATAAATGTAAATATATAATTAAACCTCTAAATTAATTTTTATGCTTTTGCTTCAGCCTATAAAGACAAATTTTCTTCTCTCCCTTCAACAAAGGGCATAGGAAGACTTGTCACAAAAAGAGCATAGGAATACTCTGTGGGCGTGCAATCAATACCAAAAATCAGGTTGAAACAATCAAATAGGTCACATAAGAAGTCAACAACTTTTTTATACCATCCCAGTAAAGCTACAGTATATTTGGAAAAATTATTTGGAAGATCAAAGACAAACTTACAATCAAGCCTCGACATTACTTGTGAGGATCTTACTTTATGTCAAATTCACAATGCATTCATTTAATAAGATGATTGGCATTTGGCTAAGCATTCCAACTACTAGCACCAAAGTACATTGAATCTCTTTAAGCCACTACTTTTCTTATAGGACTCCTCTACATTAACTGAGTTGAGCCAAGCAACACAAAGAATTGCACCAAACCTCTGCTCTAAGCTGGCACTGTTTTCCCTTGTTTTACTTGATGATGAAACTAACACACTGCTCTTACCATCAGAACATGGCATTCAAGTTTGATGAGTTACATACTCTTCAAAAATGGAAAACCAACAAAAGAAAGAAAAAAATCCATTAATGTGTAATAAGCAAAAACGGCATCCCGATCTTGTGAAGAAAATTAGTGACATCATCTCTGACCAGCAATGGGGGTATAGGTGTCAAACGGGCCGGCCCGTTTAAGTTGAGCCCATCATGCTTTCGTGCCGTGCTTGGGCCGACCCATATAGTTAAGATCTAAACCCGACACGGCCCACGGCCCGCAGGCCATTCGTGCTCGTGCTGTGCCTTAAACGGGCCACCCACAGACTTTTTTTTATTTTTATTGTTTAGAGTGATAAAACTAATCTTATGATATTTTTTCTTATTTATAATTAAATATTAGCATTATTCTTCATGAAAATTGAATATTTTTGTTGAAAAGTTATCTAAAAATGGAAAAAACAATGTTAAAATAGTCGTGCCTAATTCGGACTCATTTCGTGCCCGTGCTCGTGCCGTGCTTGGCCCCGACCCGTTTGACACCTCTAAATGGGGGTGAATAAAAGGGCAATCAACATTCAGATCTTTAGGCTAGGTTAGTGCAAATTTGCAACAAAAAAAAAAAATCAGTTTATATGGTAGGTTGTGCATCCTATGAGGTGAAAATGGTAATCAATATGCACCAATATCATGTTATTTTAAGTATCAATAAGGCCTAAAACAAAGAAACTTCGTAATCAGAAAAATAAAGAATATAGGCACTGACTATCAAATCAAAGACACATTCAATTCCTTTCCAACAGCAGAGTTCCCTTTATACAAGAAACCTCTCTCCATGAGTAAATGTAATATACTAATTTGCAATATAACCAATGATTCGTATAACACTTCTTCAATGAAAAAATTTGCACTGTCAGACACCAAAGGACAAGAAAATCGTGTCCCACCCATGTCAGACATTAATTTACTTTGGATGCTTAAAAAGAATTCACATTAATTTACTTAGAAAGAGTGCAGAACCATCAAGGTGTTACGCACTTTTGTCAAGAAACTACAAAGGGTTATTATTTCACAATTATTTTGATTTCGATACAGATGGTTCTTTCACAAGCAAAAAAATGCTTAAAAGAAATAGATCTTTATACAAATTAAAAAAATATATATTGGCTAGTCACATGTCCAGATTTTGGAAGTTGACATCTCAGACACCCCAGTGATCATGACAGATGGCACTCATGTCTGTGTCCACAAATCATAGAATATAACGAGTTATTACAAAATACAATTGATTCTCCAGTACGTATTACCTTAGTTATTTAGAGAGACATCAACAAAAAGCTGAGAGAGAAATGCAAAAAAAAAATTATAGTTTCTTTATTTTTGGGCTGCCGTAGCAAATTCTAAAGCTACTTTATGTTTGGCCAACTGCAAGAAAATAGCAATTACCAACCAAAAAATGCTTAACCAACACCAAGACAGGTCCAACCTCATCACAGTTTCATCATTTCAGTCACAAATGAACAAATAGTTCCTTAGCATTAGGAAAAAAATCTAGGTCCTGATCGATGAGAACAACAAAACTGGTTGGTCTATGCTAAATTTCATGAATAATTTTATAAACCCAAGCTGACAAAATTTTAGAGTATAAGCACCATATGTTGCATAAGTTTGCCATTTATACAGTGGCAGAGCTCACAGGACCTTGTTGGAGTACGTTGTACTTTGACACAACCTGTTGTGGTCTCATAGTTGCCTAAGGGTTTTGTGGCCTAAGTAAAGATCAGGAGTTCAATTAGAATTATACCTTGAAGCCTACATGGATTTATGTGTTTTTGGTTTACTAAGGCTAAAGGGATTCTTTTTACTTAGAGGACAATGAATTAGAGTCCTTGGCTAATATGGTTATCCTATGAGTTCAGTTATGGGTTAGACTCATAGGTTGCCACTCTATATAAAGTCGAGAGATCACCTTGCACACAAACAATCACAATTTAGTTTACTCCCCATCAAGTAATTTGTGCTAAAGGTCGATCTGTAAGTGCAAGGAAGATTCGTGACTCTCAGTCATCGATGGATGCAGCTGTGGTGCTGTGGTAAACTCAGGTATGTGTTTTATTTATATAAGTTACTAAAGTTAACATGTGGTATCAGAGCATGGCTTGTATGATTAAAACCTAAAAGAAACATATCTTGCCTAATTGTTAGCACACTCTATTAAACGATTAGGGTTAATCTGGAGAATATATATATATATAAAGGATTAATTATATGCAGAAGATCACTTGTTTATATATATGATTGATCCATGTGTAATCAATGATTGATGTTGATGTGAGAATTAAGTTTTCTTGCACTAACAGTTTTCATCTGCTAGAAGTTTTCTATGATTTTATATTCAAGTGTTTGTTATCACTACAACAATGAAGTTAATAGACAACGGTGAAAAACCGTTGTCTATTTACCCAAAATTCCGTCGTCTAGGCGAGTAACGACTATAGTATATTTAGACAACGGTAAAAACCCGTTGTCTAAATGGATTAATACAACAGTTATAATTTAAAACTGTTGTCTAGTATCCACCAAAATGCCCAATATTCATCTTAAACAGTTGTGTTGAAACCCAATACACAACGTTTACAGATACAAAACAATTGTATTAGTAAAGATTAGACAATACTTATATGATATAAATGTTGTCCAAAGTATTATTAAACATCCGTTTTAAGAAATACCGTTGCATAATTAAGTATAAAACCGGCATGATGTTTGTACATAAGAAACTCAACAACAGTTTTTACTAAAACATGTTATTTTAATTACTTATACATATCATTTTATATCTTAAAACCGTTGGGTAATCATTTTTTCCACAACTTTTTTTAACTATATGTGATGTTAAGTTATGTGTTTGACAAGTAATTTTTTTTCAAAAATGTTGTATAGATAGATGATACACATCAATTTTTTGGTTAATCGTTTTAACTGTTGTTAGTAGGTGTTTTATACAATGGTTATTTAACTAAAACCGTTGTCTATGATTAATTAACATAATTTTTTTAAAGTTAAAACTGTTGTTTGTTTGATTCACATTTTAATATCCCTGCTTACATCCAATTGAATCCCCATTAATTCCCTGCTTGCATATCCAATTGGAATTAAATCCCACTAAATCCCTGCTTGTTGCATCCAAAGTAATCCACAAATATTGGTAACTCAAAAAGATCCATGAATTCATTAAATTGGAATTGGAGTTTACAAAGTCGATCATGATAACAAACCCATTCACACATTCCTTGCCAATTAATGTACAGCCCAAAAAATTATAAGTAACTTGATAACTACAAAAAGTACTTGTTGATTACAAAAACTATAAAGCTAGGGATGACATGGTCTAACCTAAGTAATCGTGCAAAGTCAGCCATATAAATACCAAAATATCTGACTTTGCAAGATTAGCTAGTCAATGAACTGCTCCCATCATAATATTGCATGTCTACACAGCCTAGCCAGTTAGCTATACAAAATATTTACCAAAAAATGCTTGTTAAACCCAGCCAGCAGATTTAGGGAAGTGAGGAGTACGTATTGGATCTACATATAGCGCACCAGAAAACCTGCCCATTCAGCGCGTACTTCATCAATCTGGTCCTGTGAGTAGGTGTTGTCCTTTCTCCTTTCCCACTGAAATTAACCATGGAGTAACAAAGGGATTAATATAAGGGAATACACCAATAAGAAATTCAACATTTTTGTTTAAATAACCTTTTTTTTTAAGTAATTGAATGAATCAATAAAAAAAAGGAGCAGGAGAAACCCCTGAACCAAAGAACAAACATACAAAGCAAGAACAAACCATCAAAATAATGATCTAAGTGACTTAAAAAACAATTAACCTGCCATAACCATCAAGTTAATCATCAACCATCAAATTAATGATCTAATTGACTTAAAAAACAATTAACCTGTCATAACCATCAAGTTAATCCATCATCATCATAATTAACAAGGGTTTTTACACAATTGATCCAAACCACATTTTAAACAAAATGAAACATGTCCTAAGTGTAATGAGGTTGCAGCCAAACCATCATGTTATCATGACACTATGAAACATGCACACTGTAACACATGCAGTATACCAACATTCAACATTCAAACCTGGGCAAAGTTTAGTAGACAGCAGGAAATTGTTCAAAGGTCTATTTTGATTTGGTAAGATTGAAATAATTCTAGCATGCAAGCTTAATTAGATGAAAGAGCTTAATTCCACTTATGACGACTACACAAAAAAAGTGAACCCCAATATCTGTTCAGAAGTTACAAAAATTCAGGAAATTTGCTAGCCAATTAATCAATTTCATCAAAGTGCAAGTCACCAATCAATTGGTCAACATGACAAAACAAACAGGCTAAATCTAAGCATAGGTCCAAGAAAAGAGTTGCATGACCCAAAGAAAGGTGAGATTTTCAAAAATAAACTATCAAAGGTGTACAACAACTCAACAAATGATAAGCATATGTAAAATGAGTAACCTAAATACACCAAAGAAAAAAAATCAAAAATAAAAGAGAACAAGCGACTTCCAAATCACAAGGCAATTCAAATAACAAGAGCCACTGAGGAATACACATGCTTTTCTTGGATGTATAGATACATATGAATATATATATATGGAGGTATGACCTTTCACTTTAAATTCCAAAGGAGATATGGCTTGCTTCGGCACCTTTCCTGCAGGAAAATAACACAAGCTAGTCTTGTGATTTGCTAAAAGAAAAAAAATAAAATAGGGATTGCAGCCGTCAAGATAAAAGAGGAGTGACTCATTTTCTTTCTGCCTTAAGTCTTGATTTTGGAGTGGTTTGCAGCAAGATGAAAGAGCAGGTTTTCAACAAAGTCATGTGAAAAAAAAAAAAAAAAATAGCAAAACAAAAAAGAGGCAGTCGGCACCTGGAGAAATAAATCAAGAACAGGGTCTCTTCTCTTCCCTCCCTGCCGAAACAAAAAAACAGTATGTATTAGAGAATGGGGAAAAAAAAGACAACAAGAAAAAAAAATGGATGGAGAAATTATGTCCATTATAAAGAAAAGGAACCTCACTCTTTGAAGTCTCACGTGGAGGACTATGGGGGTATTGAATTCCTTTTGAGTTAGTTGACACCTGCAAATTAATAAAAAGGGTCAGCTACTGTTGGTATAAGACAAAGGAAAAGTATGGAAATCCAAAGTCAGCAAAAAGAGGACATGTGAAAGGGATTAAACTACCAAAGAAATAAACAAATTATTTCTCTTGCTCCAAGCCCCACGTAGCAATGTTTGCTGCAAGTTTTCTTAGATGCTGCAAAGTCTACAAATACACATGGCAAACAAGTTCAAGTCAGCTCAAAAGTAGGTACAAGATCAAGTTAACCCAAAAGAAAATAGTCTAGCTTGCACATGAGACAGCTAGTAAGTGGTTGCTTTCACCAAATATTTATTTTCTGAACAAAGAGATAAGAAAGCTAGAGAGATCAAAAAGATGCAAAAATAGACATGCGTAAAGTGATCTTGCCTACGCCGATTGCTTTGTTATTGTTCTTTGCCTCCAGTCAAAAGGAATTGGCTTGTTTTCAAAATTAGAGGAGAGGGGTTCTTGCTGCTTCCAATTAGTTCAGCCAACTATGAAAAAACACACCTAGAGATTCTCTCCTAATTACAAGGCCCCGGATGTTTATTAATAAAAATGTTGTATATCAAGGGATTCAATCTAGTTTTAAAAAACTAAAATGCTTTGAGTAACTTAATAGTGATAAACATATACAACTACTCGGTGTTCTGTTTATTATCGACATAAATCATCAAGAAATGGATGTCAATATTCATTACCAATGCATACATAGCATGTACAAGAGCAGAACTTTGGTTTTGAGTTTCCTAACACCATCTGGCTTTCATATTAAATTAATAGCCACAATGATGCGAAACAAATAATATAATGATAGCTCTATACCTGGAAAGCTGCAAGATTTGCAGAAATTTGATTCAAGGCTTGCCCGTTTTGGTCCAGAAGCTCTCCTGTAATACCACCAATTGCTGCAGACAGAACAAGCAAATTTTAAAAAACCATTACAACAATTCCTCTCGAAAAGGAAGCTCTAGAATTTAGAACTCCAGAGCATTTTAATTGCAAAGCAAGCCACTTCCAGTCCGAATGCATAAGATCAGCAGCACACAGTGGCAATACATAAAATTAATATATGTACTTATCTTAACATGAACATGTCATTGCAACTTCTATTCAACTAATACTATCATGACAAACCTTTAGGTTATATATACACATACCAAGAAGGTCAATATCTTAAAAAATCCTCCATTTCCTCATTAGAAACATATGGATGGAGGGCATGTAGAATCCACCCCCAGACAACTACATCAAATATTGTCCAAATATCTAAGCCTAAGTTTTACATTCTTGCAAATATTTAAAATTTAAGGAGGGGTGAAATGAAAAGGGGTCACTTTCTTGGTTCTTTGTTGATGTTCTTTTGTGGGGGAGAGGAATAACTTTTGCATTCTAAAAAGCTACAGCATTTTTCCTTTTAAAAGCTATTGTCTTCTGATATATCATATATGTGCATGAGGGAGGGAGGGTAATAGCTAGTAATTAAAGTGGGAATAGGGAACTCCACTCACCTCACTCCTCACTAGGATCCTTATAATGTCTTGATATTTGGATTTAGCTAGTGTTTGGTATGGATGCTTATTGATCATATGCTTGGACAGTGCAGTGTGCACTCTCAATTTCAGGAACAACGCTTTGGTGTCATGGCTTTAAGGCTCTCTCTCTTGTGAATTGATGTGATTGAGAGAGAGAGAGAGAGAGAGAGAGAGAGTGAGAGTGAGAGTGAGAGAAATTCTTTCACCACTCACTCAGCCCTCTGTCGAACCCATTTTCAAACCTCCAATCCCCAATTGCCTCTAGATTAGATAGAGATGGAAGAATGTATTTGATTTGATGAGAACAAAGTTGTTCTGTATGTTCCTACAGTACTATACTATTCCAAAACATAATGGGAAGGAATATTTGACCCAATTTCAACCAAGGCCTCTCTCACTCTATTAGTAAACCTCATTGATTTTAATGATCCATTAATTTGGGAATAAATAATCCTCTGTTCTTCCTCTCAAACACTCATTATTATGTTGCAAGCACCATTATTTTTCAAGACTGCTGTAAGCTCAAGGATTTCATAGCAAGACATGCATACACACCACTCTTTGGTCAAAAACTATTTAAACCTGTGCAGAATACTTCCAGAAAGTATATAACCTCACCTTTGTATGAGATGCCATCATCATTGTCCATAGTTATCATTGGGGGAGCATAGGGAGCAACATTGGGCCGGGCAGCAAAGTGAGAAGGCTTTGCTGAAGTATCAATTACTCTCTCCTGAAAAAAAAAATGCAAAAATAATCCGTGAGCATTTGGGACAGAGGAAACAGATACACAAACAGAAATTAGAGGGGAAAAAACCCAGAAAACTAAATCACAACTTAGCCCAAAAAAAAATTAAAAAAATTCACAAGATAACCATCACACCAAAGAAAAAAAAAACCCAGCAAACAAAAATACAAAACCCCCAAAATTAAAACATCTAAACCGAAATTTAAACAAAAAAGGAGAAGAAAACCCTAACTTTGAAGAAGAACCTAATCAGGAAATAGACAGAAAGATAAGTAAAACCCAATGAAACTTCAACACGGTGGAAGAACAACTGTAGTAGAGGAAACAACACTGCTGCTCCAGCTTGATTCGCGCAAAAACACACAAACCCAGATGGAATTACCAACAAGCGAAGCTCAAAACTTACCGCCGGGGCCAAGACTAGAACATTGAAACCTGCCAGAGGATTGACCTTCCACTCCGTGAGCTTTTCGTGTATCTGATTGCGAATCTTACCTTAATCTTGAAGTGGGTATCAAAATCCCTAATTTTTTTGGGGTTTTCTGGAAGTGGGAATGAAATCTGTTTAATTGTAATCATGGTGGCTAAAATGAAGAAGAGAAATGAGACAGAGACAGAGATAGAGACATAGAGAGTTTGGCTGGACTAGGAGGAGGGGGTGCGACAGGACAGAGAGAGTTTGATAGTAGTAGAGAGAGAGAGAGAGAGAGCAGATCGAGAGGTTTGAGAAGGAGAGGGATTTCGACTGAGTGACAGAGGTAATGTGAAAATATAAGGAATGGGACATTACACAACCGGCCTAAGCTACAGTAATTTTTTTAATGAAATCACTGTACACCGGTTTTTTATAAATCTCTCGCTTACACAATGCTTAAAAATTAAAAACGTTGTTTAGACAAAACATAAACAGTCAACGGCCCAAAAATCATGAGATTTCATGTATTAAGACAACAGTTTTTTAAAAAACCGTTATGCTTTGAAACTACACAACAGTTTTAACAAAACCGTTATCTATTAAGTGTTGTCTATTTACATTATTGTAGTAGTGTATATCATGTAAAATTTAATTAAAACTTCTCGTTGCTGTTTTGGGGTTTAGACACTACGGTTTCTCATGTCACAAGTAACAAACCCTAAAACCAAAAGGCTATAAAGTTTGATCAATTAAACTATTTGAATTCATTTTTCAACTATATGTTTGTATGTATTAGATATATTTGATCTCAAGTTTTATTATCAAATATATATCGATCTGAAGGTTGTGATCAATGTTTTAGGGTTTTTGGACCAATTAAGCAAGCCTCTCGCGACTTATTTGGTTTAAAAAGGCCCTAAACAAAGGTGTATTGATCAAATTGCATTATCAATACATGACAGGTGAAGTAATTTTCTGTCCATAGATGATTATTACTTCATCATGGTCAGTATGATTATGGCTAGCATAGAAAATAAAACTATATAGGCTATTAAAGGGTCTCTTTCTATACATAGATGTATGATGTTCTTTATAAAGCTAGATTATGTAGTTTTATGATCTAGTGCTACAACATTGTTTACTCTCAGCCTATAGGTGTGAGTTAATTGTGTACGTTTATAAGGCTTTTCTTGGGGATTAAGTTTAATAATTAAATTAAATTTTCAGTTGTGAATTCCTCCGCTATCAATATTCTATTGAACCCCTAAATGATAACAATTTTAAGAAGTGGAATCGAGATTTGGAGATTACTTTAGTTCTCTTAGATCATGACTTAGGGCCAGTTTGGTATTGCTGTGTGAAAAAACAGCTCTGAGGTAAAACAGCTGTGAAGTAAAGTCAGCTGTAAAGTAAAGCAGCTGAGTGTTTGGTAAAGTATGTTTTCAAAAGTGCTGTGAGTGCAAAAAACAATATCAAAGTGTTTGGTAAATGTTAATGTAAAAGTGCTGTGACTGTGTATAATTACTATAATAGACATGATACTAAAAGTGTCTTTCACTTATTTGTTTGGGAAAAATAAAATGTTTTTTACTTGTTTTTTAAATTTTTGGCTACAAATTTTTATTAGCATTAATTTTTCTAAGAACAACATTATTAAATAAGTATGTGTATTATTTTTTTAGATATATTATAATTTTAATCGTGCAAATAAAATATCATAATTAATTATCACAATATAAAATATAACTAACAATGGACATATAGAAATTAATGAGGATATTATGGGTAAAATAAAATATTCATTGTTACTGTGATTCACTGCAGCTTTCAAAAGTACCTAGAAACCTGCTTTCTGTTTTTGTTGTGGAGAGTTGAGAATTGTAGGAAAAAGCAGTTTTTAATTTTTTTACCAAACACCAAAACTGCTGTAAGTGATTGAGAATTGTCATCCACATCAGCTTTTGGGTCTTCTACCGCAATCCCAAACGGGGCCTTAGCTGTGGTCAAGGACGGTTTTTCCATTATGGATTCCAAATTTTACTTTGTGCGCGGCTGAACTATTAGGTATCTATGAATTATATATGGAGTCTTGGTTTAATTGATATATAATTTATACATATCAGTTTCTGATTTGGACAAATATATACCTCGTATTCTCGGTTTCCTTCAGATTACATCTATTAGTTTTGTTTCCATGGTAATAAGTTTGAATACTCTCACATATATTATTCAAAGTTATATATGTAATTATATAATAAATTTCCATGATCAAGCATTGTCCGCAAGTGCAGTTATATTGCACCAAAAGAAATATACATATATATAAATGTTTGTTATTATCGAAATTTATATAGATCCCATGATTGTATTGGCATGATTGTATCGGCATATGCATGTATCCCTTGGCTTTGAATGTATGGTTATCAATTAAACTGCATGCATATTCACGAAATCAGACCATTAATTGTATGCACTCATGATATATATATATATATATATATCGAACATATCTATTCATTTGATTGATCTTGCTGCCTTATATATATGTATATATGCTTAAAGTCATGCATATGTGCTATATACATATATATTTAAAGATGTAATGTATTTTATTTATTTTTTTATGATGGAAGATCTGAATTTGATTTGATGCATTTATTGAATTAGTATATATATTAAATTTGTACATTAGAACAGAAAATTAATTAGAGCTTAATTTGTGGGAAATTGCTTAATGTAATATGTATATTGCTTGGTATATGAATGTGTTGAGCCTTAACTGATTCAGTACATGCATGACAATGACATATATATATATATATATATAATTAAAGCACTTATCTCTTATGTGCATTCATTATGATTCAGTTTGTAGATAGCTTATATTCATATGAGGAAGTATCACTTTATGCTAATGTATTTGATCAAGATCGATCGTTTATATGTGTAGAAAGTTTTATATGCACCGTAAGATTCATGTTATGTACATATTACATATATGGCCGTACACCATAATTTATAGATTTACGATATATTGATTTTGATACCGACTTGTACAATGAATTAAAGTTTTAGAAAATCATCAGTTTAATTTTCATTGTTGCTATATATAATGTATTGTAAGGGCAGAGAATCATAAGTTTTATATTGCTTATTATTAATATATATATATAAAGGGTTAAATGTATTTGTTAATTTTATGTATTTAACTAGAAAGTGGGTTAAATGTATTTGTTAATTTTACGGATCATTATTGTTTGTTAGTCACCAAGTGGCCAAACTAGAAAGCTTCATGATTATCAAATTAAGTGATAATTAAGTAATTACTCAAGTTTTACAAATGCATATAAATAGACTTAAACCTTGTAAGTTTTAAAGGTTCGAATAACATGGAGTCATTTTGTGGAGACATATTTTAAGTCTTAATTTACTGGTTTTTATAACTATAGGAATACATTAAGTACATGGCTACCATATGTATTATTTTTATGAGCAGATTATTGATTGTTAAATATTGAACATTTTTTGTTTAGGGGAATTGATGTTGTGCTATTTTGATCAATCCTTATAAACCACAATAATTGTTTTTGTGCTAATTACTTTTGCATCAAGGAATAGCAAATGTTTATGTGAAATTAATATAATTTGATAGTTTGTTCACTATTAGCACATTAACAATCTTATTGCAGCGTGATGAAGGCTCTGCAATCATTTATATGATTATCATATATGGACTGTTTGTTTTTGTTTTTGTGCTTATAGTACGTAGAAATTGGGGGAAGATATATTCATTAAATATCTACTTTATAAGTGGCTTTGTGAGACCTTTGATCAGTGCGTGGGAGCTAAAAATTTTGTAAACTTAAGGATTAATGCTCACTTATATATGATTATGAATATAAAGGGGTAACTTGTATGTATCTTATTTAGATTGGTTTTGGATGTCCAAATATAACAAAACCCTTCTGGCTTGGACTATAAAATTAGCAATAAGGAAAATAAATCATCACCCGAAAGAGACTTGGGTATCTAAGTATATACTAATCTATGATATATCATGTATTTTTTGCTTCCTATTAAATATTATTATGGATGATTAATTTTATTGGACAAAACATTGTTTTAGTAGAAGCACTAGCATTAAATGACTTATAATTGACATGTGATCATATACATGAGTTGTGTGATTCTTGATTTGGCTTATGTGAATTACTTGGATAGAACATTGTTTAATTAGTCTGCACACATATATATAATGATTACAGTTTCATTCAAAATGGAATAGATCTATATTTTCAAGTGATCTATATTTATTATTTGATTGGTACATTCAATTATATATGTATCGTTTGAATTTCATTATTGGTATATTATCCAAAGATTGAGAAGGAAATTCATACATGAGCTATTTTGTCTTACTGGTTGTTTTTCATGTACGCTACTGTGATAGGTGTTTGGTTCTCTCATTTACTGACATGGGTATTGCTTGGAATTACTTACAGCACAAAAGGCACAAAACATTCGATTACATATCTGTTGCATATTTATGATATATTATTCATCCATGGTCAGTAATTATTGTGATCCACTAATTTTATTCATGTTATTTGGTCATACATTATATTCTAGAATAACCACCCATCATCTAGAATAATAAAGAAAATAAGGAATCATCACTCAAGAAATATGTCTGATACTCTTTGAGTCATCATCCGGTCAAAAGGAAGTTTTGGGACTAGTAAGAATAATTGAAGTTATTCTCGCATATTGTTTTGGTGTGCTTATATTCATATTCAGTCATGAACTCTTCTGCTATAAATTATTATGTTTTCATTGAGATAAGATTCTTATTTGGCTGTTTGGTACTTTTTTTTTCTTGTACCTATAAGAAATTTTGGAATACCATATCCATTAAAGAGATTTCTCAGATGCATTGATGTTATAAAGGTACATATTTTTGTTAGGACAGGTATGTTAAGGCTTATGTTATTGCATATTGCTTGTTTAATCATCAAAACCATTATTCTTTAAGAGTTCTTAAAGTGATACATGAAGTGAATTTTATTATTTGTGAAAGGGTCTCTAGACTTGATAGCCGACCCATTGAATAAAGTTGTCCTTAGCTAATTTAGTTTTCTAGAAGGATGTCACCAACATGGGGGTACTATCCAGTTTTCAAGATGCTCTAATTTAGTGGGAGCTATTTAGTTTTTAATTTGCTAATATTTTGAGTAAGTTATTTGTTTTTGTTTAAGTTGGTGATTCATGGATATGTTTTAAAGTTAAGGAGATACTTATGAATAAAAGTTGATGTTCAGCTAAAGAAAGCATGCTATGGTTTGTTTTAATTATCTTTGTTTTTGTTGAATAAAATTCATTAAAGTTTAATGTACTGTTTCATTAAGTACATAAAGACATTTATTGAAATATAATAAAGGAGGATCTAGTGGAATGATAATATCTTCAGCATTTCCATATGCATTCAAGTAACACATCAGGAAGATACATTAATCATTCTATTTCCATTGTCTTGTTGGCGTCTCCTGTGGATGTGAGTTCTTGCATACGTAGTTTCTAAAGCCGGATAACGTATTAGTCCAAAAGTTTTTGAAGCTCTATGTAAGAGGTCTTATTTGACAAGAGGCATGCTAGGAATTTGATTAAGTTGAATTCTGTGCGCACTAAAGGATCACTGCTGAAGCTACATTGGTACCTATTCGACCAAGTGGGAGAATGTTGGAGTACGTTGTACTACTTGACACAACCTGTTGTGGTCTTATAGTTGCCTAAGGGTTTTGTGGCCTAAGTAAAGATCATGGGTTCAATTAGAATTATACCTTGAAGCCTATATGGATTTATGTGTTTTTGGTTTACTAAGGCTAAAGGGATTCCTATTACTTAGAGGACAATGAATTAGAGTCCTTGGCTAATATGGTTATCCTATGAGTTCAGTTATGGGTTAGACTCATAGGCTGCCACTCTATATAAAGTCGAGATCCCCTTGCACACAAACAATCACAATTTAGTTTACTCCCCATCAAGTAATTTGTGTTAAAGGTCTGTAAGTGCAAGGAAGATTCTTGACTCTCAATCATCGATGGATGCAGCTGTGGTGCTGTGGTAAACTCAGGTATGTGTTTTATTTATATAAGTTACTGAAGTTAACATACCTGTGAGAGAAAATTTGAACATTACTGTCTAGTACCCATAACACAGACAACACCAACTGCCCTAAAAAGAATATTCCTAAATTCTAAATTAATTTCTACAAGTTAGTAACCCCACTTCTATAAGAAATTTGTCCACAGCATAGCTCCTCAAAATAACACATAATATTGGTTTGTCAGATAAGCCCTCTGTTAGTTTTTAGGATTTGTTAATGTTGGCTATTTTCCTTGTCAAAACAATTGTATTAATTTGTATTTATTCACTCACAAGCTCTAGGCTAGATTTAGGACAAGATCTGCTGCTTTGAAGAAGTCAAGAATGAACAAGTCACAAGGTATACTGCACTTCATTCATTTCATGAAATTAACAGATTTTTGTCTATTTGACTAGTCATTCACTGATCATAAAGAACACTGTTTTTCACGTACAGTGACTGTTACTTAAGTCACAGTTGCTACAGTGGGTCATTTCGGGTTTTGATTTTTTAAGCCCAATTCTTTGAAAGCCCATATTCTGTTTAGTATTAGACATGCATGTGCATTGCACAAGACTTGTTTTTTTTCCACTGTAGCATTCAGATCTGATTTCCTCTTTCCCATTCACGCACACACCTTCACACATCAGCACTATTCATCATCTTCTTCATTCTGATTTTTAAAAGCAAAATTCCTTTTGACAGCTGCTTATTTCTATCCTTAGTAAATACTAGGATACCCCTCTAGGACAAAGAGAATATGCCCTTAATCCGTCTCTTGTGGACAGCCATTGATTGGCTTCCACGTGGCATGGGCGAACATGCTTCTTGCGTGAGTGTGTACGGGTATATGGGCTGTTTTGGTTCAGATCTTTGTGTGAGTCGATGAGCCATTTTAGAGCGTGAATTCTTGGGTTTTCACTGCTGGGTATTTTCTATGTGAAGTGCGCATCTTCATAATTTTCAGAAAATGGTTTTTAATTCTTGAAAAATCACATAGAGATTTTCTGAAATTGTTTTTGTTAAATCTGAAATTCTATATGGGTTTGAGTGCTTAAATGTCTTCATACATACTTCAAACACATTCATTTTAGATTTAAGTTGAAGGATTCAACATTGATCTTTTCATGCCGATAGCTTGAGAAGGTTGATCTTTGTTTGTGAATCCTACATTTGCATATCATGTTCATGCATTGATGAAACCACTGAGCTTGGTGCGGATTGGTGCCATGGGTTGATGAGCTTGGAGTGAAGCTAATATGCCCTTAATCCGTCTCTTGTGGACAGCCATTGATTGGCTTCCACGTGGCATGGGCGAACATGCTTCTTGCGTGAGTGTGTACGGGTATATGGGCTGTTTTGGTTCAGATCTTTGTGTGAGTCGATGAGCCATTTTAGAGCGTGAATTCTTGGGTTTTCACTGCTGGGTATTTTCTATGTGAAGTGCTCATCTTCATAATTTTCAGAAAATGGTTTTTAATTCTTGAAAAATCACATAGAGATTTTCTGAAATTGTTTTTGTTAAATCTGAAATTCTATATGGGTTTGAGTGCTTAAATGTCTTCATACATACTTCAAACACATTCATTTTAGATTTAAGTTGAAGGATTCAACATTGATCTTTTCATGCCGATAGCTTGAGAAGGTTGATCTTTGTTTGTGAATCCTACATTTGCATATCATGTTCATGCATTGATGAAACCACTGAGCTTGGTGCGGATTGGTGCCATGGGTTGATGAGCTTGGAGTGAAGCTGCCTTCTTCATGAATGACCATCTGCCTTGCGTATGGAAGTTGCACAAAATGGGTAAGATAGCTGCCACTTAGTCTAGGACTTAGTGATTGAGCTTGTGTGCTGAGTACCCTCTTTTGTATTGAACTTCTGATTTAGTGGATTGCCTGGTCAGCTGGATAGACCCCCAGTTTTTACCCTTTGTGGTTTTTCTGGGTGAACATCTTGTGTGTTTCTGTCTTCCCTATTTGTGTTGTTTTGATTACTGACTCACTCATCTTTTAAACACAAATCTGTACTGGAGCTATTTGCTTAAAATTGATATATGCCTTATATAACTGTTTAGATAATCACACACCACTGTAGTTGTGGATAACACTGGGATGCCTATTGTGATGGGTCCTCTGAGTGTATAGGATGTCACTTGATCCTTGGTGTGTTTGATTTGTGTTGTTTTACTGAAGTGACTTTTGGTTTTTAGAAGTCAATGTGGAGTTTCACATTTTGTTACTGGACCGTCTGAGTTGTGTTTGGTTGACTAGTTCGTGAGTGATCACATAAACCAAAAATTGGGGTCCGATCACTGAAAGTGAAATTAATCAAGTTAATTGAGTGAATAGATCACCTAAATTAAACTTTCAATTGGTATCAGAGCGCTACTCTAAAAGCAAATAGAGAGATCCTAGGGTGTTGTTTGTTTTCTAGGTGTGTCTAGATGGAAAGAGATCGCGTTGCAGGATCTTGCAACTCTCCTCCATTTTTTGATGGCAGCAACTACGCTGCTTGGAGAGAAAAATTTGAAATTTTTCTTGATGCCTATGATGAGTTGGCATATGAGTATCTCAATGTTGAGTGGATTCCTCCCACACGGATTGTTGATGGGATTGAAAGTCCTAAGCCTAGGTCCGAATGGTCTTTTGCCGAAGTCACGGCCTCTAGCTCCAACAAGAAGGCTAGAAATGCTATTGTCACTGCATTGTCTTCCTCACAATTTGCACACATACAACATTGTGTCACGGCTAGGCAAGCTTGGAACAAACTTAGGGTTGTTCATGAGGGGGACAAACAAGTTAGGTCACTTAAGCTTCAAATGGTACATGCCAAATTTGAAGAAATTAGGATGAAAGAGTCCGAGTCATTTTCCGAGTTCTATGAAAGGTTGGAAGCCCTCACAAATGAAGCCATGTCCCTAGGTAAACCTTATGAGGAGTCTACCATTGTCCAAAAGGTTCTTAGATCTCTACCTAAGAGATTTCAATCTAAGAAGCATGCAATACAAGAAGTCCAAAATTTGGATGAACTCAAAATTGGTAAATTGGTAGGAAAGCTTAAAACCTTTGAGATGGAACTTGAAATGGATGAAAGGGATAGCAAGAAGTCAAAAGATATTGCTTTGCAAAGTGTCAAAGAGATGAGTGAAAACTTGAGTGAAAAATCATCCATGTCCGATGATGAGGTTGCCCTTTTTGTTAAAAGATTTAGACGAATTCTTAGAAATAAAGGGAGAGAAGCTAGAACTAGTGGTAACAACTTTAAGGAGTTCAAATTCAAACCTCAAGGAGAGAATTCATTTGAGAGAAAACAAGAGAGGAAGCCTAACTTTAAAGAGGGAAGAACAACCAAGAGAGATGTGAAATGTTACACTTGTGGTGGAATAGGTCACATAGCAATTGAATGTGCAAACAATAGAAAGAATCATTCTTCAAGTAAGAATAAAGCCATGAAAATCACTTGGAGTGATAGTGAGAGTGATGACTCAAATGATTGTGAGTCTTCTTCCGATGTTGAGGGTGATGAAGTTGCATTTGTTGCATCAATCAAGGAGATTGATCAAGTAGATGGTGGGTCTGACTCAGAATCTGTTCCTGATGATGAGTCTTACACTGCACTTTGTGATAAGTATGACTTACTTTTCACCGAAACTCTTAGCATAAAGGCAGAAAATCAGAAACTAAAGAATGCTAAATTGAAATTGTGTGAGAAGATTGAGTCATTAGAGAGTGAATTAGAAAGTGTGGCTATCTTGAAACAAAATTTTGAGAGTCAAGTCAAAGTGCTCAAGGAGAGCAACATCTACTTTAAATCTTTGAATGAAAAGCTTGAAAAAGAAGTTCATGAAGCAAATGAGAGCATTGTTGAGCTCACCATTGGGGCTGAAAAGGTTGATAGGATGCTTAGGATTGGAAAGCTTCATGGTGACAAAACCGGTTTGGGTTTTAGTGAAAATAGTCCTAGTGTATCCAACACAAAGACCATTTTTGTCAAGTCAGAATCTGATCATAGTGTCAAAAAGGGTCTAGGTTTCATTGACATTGGTCAAAATGCATCTCATTCTAAGTCAAGTCAAGCCACATCAAGTGTCACAAAAATTGATTGTTCTACTTCACTTAGAAAAACAAAGTTTGTCCCGGTTTGTCATCATTGTCATGTCAAGGGTCACATTAGACCAAATTGCAACAAACTTAGAGGAAAGAAATCAAGTGAACCAAAGAGAAATGTTTCTCTACAAGAGCAAGTGAACAATCTACTCAATGAGGTAACCAAAATTGCCTTACTTGTCACCCCACTTCCCAAAAATAAGCCAAGTCCACATCAAAGATGGGTTGTGAAGAGCTCCACTAAATGTCTAGTAACCTTGAATGCTTTTTCAGCCACTAAGAGGAACATTTGGTACCTAGATAGTGGGTGTTCCAAACATATGACGGGAGATAAGGAGGTCTTTACCTCTCTTGCTCCTTATGATGGTGGTAGTGTGACTTTTGGAGGAGGAGAGAAGTCCTATGTGAGTGGAAAGGGGGTTGTACACATACCCGGTATACCCGAATTGAAAAATGTAAGATTTGTTGATGGGCTAAATTCTAATTTGCTTAGTATTAGCCAACTTTGTGATGAATGGGGTGGTGAAGTATGTATGTCCAAAAGTGGATGTAGAATTGTTGACTCCCAAGGAAGGGAGATTTTGAATGCCCCTAGGTCTAGGGATGATTGCTATGTGTTTGATGGCAATGTTGGAAAAATTGAGAATACTTGCAATAGAGCTATTGATGACACTAGCTCTCTTTGGCATCAAAGACTTGGTCACATTAATGTTCATGACCTTTACAAGTTGTCTAAGCATGAGGTTGTTAGAGGTCTTCCAAAGATAGGAAAGCCCGAAACTTTTGTTTGTGGTCCATGTCAAATGGGGAAGCAAACCAAAGAACCACACAAAAGAGTCAAAGACATAGGCACCTCTAGGACACTTGAACTAATTCACTTGGATTTAGTTGGTCCGGTCCAAACCTTGTCAATAGGTGGAAAGAAATACATTCTAGTCATGGTAGATGATTTTTCTAGGTACACTTGGGTGTCATTTCTTAAGGACAAGTCGGAGACATTTCATCATTTTGTCAAGATTGTGAAACTGCAGAAAAGTGAAGGTATGTCGAGTCTGTCAACCCTGTCCAGAATCAGATCAGACCATGGTACTGAGTTTGAAAACTCTCAATTCGATGAGTTTTGTTGTCAAATGGGTATTAAACATGAATTCTCAGCTCCAATAACACCCCAACAAAATGGAATCGTTGAGAGAAAGAATAGGGTTTTGATTGAGATAGCTAGAGTGATGTTGAATAGCAAAAATCTTGCTAAACATTTCTGGGCTGAGGCGGTAAACACGGCATGTTACATCATAAATAGAGTCTATCTTAGGCCGGGAACCAAAAAGACTCCCTATGAACTGTGGAAGGGTAGGAAACCTAAGGTTACACACTTTAGAGTGTTTGGGAGTGCATGTTACATCCTTAGGGATAGAGAACAATTGGGAAAATTTGATTCCAAGAGTGATGAGGGTCTGTTTTTAGGCTATTCATCCAACAGTAGAGCATTTAGAGTCTTCAATTTGCGAACAAATTCTATGTTGGAATCCATAAATGTGAAAATAGATGATCATGATGCATCTATTGAAATGGCTGCAGATAAGGATGGATTGTTCCCACAATCTGATCCTAAAGAGGTTAGTTTGGTTAAAGAAGAGTCCAAGTCAGACAGTGATGAACCTACTGATGACTCAAAAATTGTTGAGTTTGACAAGTCAGAGAGCGAACAAAATGACAAAACTCTGAGTGACAGATCTGAAAAACCAAGATGGGTGAGGTGTAACCATGGTGAAGATGTAATTCTAGGTTCTTTAGACCAGCCAGTTAGGACTAGAAAACAAATGGCCAATGAACTTGCTCATGTGTGCTATGTTTCCATTGTTGAACCTAAAAATGTCAAAGAAGCACTCAATCATGAGGAATGGGTGAGTGCAATGCATGAGGAATTGAACCAATTTGAGAGAAACCAAGTGTGGACTCTTGTAGAGAGACCAACCAACACAAATGTCATTGGAACCAAATGGATATTCAAAAATAAATCCGATGAATTTGGGAATGTAGTTAGAAACAAGGCTAGGCTTGTTGCTCAAGGGTACTCTCAATTAGAGGGTATTGATTTTGATGAGACTTTTGCACCCGTTGCTAGACTTGAGTCCGTTAGGTTGCTTTGTGCCATTGCATGTCATCTTAGGTTCAAATTGTATCAAATGGATGTCAAAACAGCGTTTTTAAATGGTTACTTGAATGAGGAAGTTTTTGTAGAACAACCAAAAGGTTTTGAGGATCCTCACATGAGAGATGGTGTCTATAAATTGAGGAAAGCCTTGTATGGGCTGAAGCAAGCTCCAAGAGCTTGGTATGAGAGACTCTCTCATCACTTGTTGTCCAATGGGTATCAAAGAGGGTCGGTTGACAAGACCCTATTTGTAAAAAGGTTGAAAAATGATGTCTTGATTGCTCAAGTTTATGTGGATGATATTGTCTTTGGTTCAACTTCAGATTTTCATGTTAAGAGATTCATTGATGTAATGTCTAGTGAATTTGAAATGAGTCTAGTTGGTGAAATGAATTTCTTTTTAGGGCTTCAAGTCAAGCAAGTAGATAGTGGGATATTTATCTCCCAATCTAAGTATGCTAGAAACTTGGTCAAAAAGTTTGGGCTTGAGTCTTCCAAAGTGGCTACTACTCCAATGAGTAAAAGCTCCAAACTTCATAGGGATCCAAGTGGTAAGCAAGTGGACCAAACCTTGTATAGAAGCATGATAGGAAGTCTCCTCTACCTCACAGCTAGTAGACCGGACATATCATTTGCGGTAGGTGTGTGTGCTAGGTTCCAAAGTGATCCCAAAGAATCCCATTTATTTGCAACCAAAAGAGTCATCAAATATGTAAGTGGGACTCTTGACTATGGGTTGTGGTATACCCATGATACCAACACTAAATTGGTTGGATTTAGTGACTCCGATTGGGCTGGGTGTAGTGATGATTTGAAGAGCACCTCGGGTGGTACTTTCTATGTTGGGAATAACTTAGTGTCTTGGCATAGCAAGAAACAGAATTCTGTCTCTTTGTCGACTGCTGAAGCTGAATATATAGCAGCAGGGAGTTGTTGTACACAACTCATTTGGATGAGGAAAATGTTAGCCGATTATGGAATTGATGAGAAAACTTTTCTCATCTATTGTGATAACATGAGTGCTATAGATATCTCCAAGAACCCGGTGCAACATACTAGAACCAAGCATATTGACATAAGACATCATTTCATTCGAGATCTTGTGGAGAGTGGAACTCTTACTTTGACTTTTGTTCCTTCCGAACAACAACTTGCAGACATCTTTACAAAAGCTCTAGAGAATCCAAAGCACATTAGTCTTCGGAAGTCAATTGGCATTTGTACACATGCATGAGTCTTTGTAGTTAAATGTGCTTCATTGTTTAAGTTTCTTTTATTTGGTTAAGTAGTTTTTCTTTTAAAGAAAATAACCACCTTGAAAGGTCTTAACATTATGTGTCACACTCTCTTTGATATTCAAAAAGGTTCTTGCATAACATGAGTCATGTCAATAAGCATAATCCCTCCTTCTTGTCAAATGTTAGCCTTGAAATTTTTTTTAACACTTTGTCATAGTTAATCAAACTTGTTAAATGCTTTTCAAAGACAATTTGTTTGAGGATGCAATTTAGTCCTTCAATATAATTTCTCATTTGTGACCCATCTTCAGCTAAAATTTTCCTCATTTGAACAAATGTGCACAATCCAAAAATAACAAAAAAAAAAAGGAAGTGTGACCAAAGAAGTCACGGCCCTAGGGAGAAACAAGGTGTTTTGATGGTGTTCTAGGGTAAAGAGTCGCAAAATTGGACCAATTCATTGCACTTAACTTGGGATGTGCTTAAACAAAACAAATGAAAATAATTTTTGAAAAGCCATTGTCATGAGTTGAAAAACTTTGTTTTCAAGATTTGTTCTCAAATTAGAAATTCTCTTGAGTGGTTAAATTCTAATCTCTTGTAGTGGATGAAACTTATTTAACCTCTTTGATTGTCATTGACATTGTTTTTCCATCTTGAACAAGTCTTGAATGCTAGCATTGACCTCCCTCTATCCCAAATATGCTTATTTTCTTGCACAAAATTTGCAATCTTCATTTTCCATATCTAGTAGAGTGTTGACATTGGTGGTTAATTCTTTTCAAGTGTGTTTGTTGTTTTGTCAAATTTGTTTTGTCAAAAATAAATTCCCTGAAGCACATCTAACTCATAGATTTTCTTTGTGTGTCATTGCTTCCAATTCTCCAAGGATTCCTCTATCTTTT
Organism: Dryas octopetala; assembly: GCF_963921425.1. NCBI lineage: Eukaryota > Viridiplantae > Streptophyta > Magnoliopsida > Rosales > Rosaceae > Dryas > Dryas octopetala. The sequence goes on from NC_141370.1 coordinate 4,141,477, forward strand.
TTGTTTTATGTTCCAGTACGCAGTTTGTTCATTTTGACTAGTCTAACAATCGTCAAATACAGTCAATTTTCACAGGACCATTCTGCACCTTGGATTACTGTTCATTAAAGGGCATTTCAGACTTTTCTGCATACCTATGTACATGTTCTTCTCTAGCTGTCCCTCATATTACATGTCTATATTCTGCAAGCCCGGTATTGAGATGTTGCATTTAGGGGGAGTTTGTCTTTAGGGGGAGTTTGTCTTTAGGGGAGTTAGCATTTAGGGGGAGTTAGAATTTAGGGGGAGTTAGAATTATGTGGCATTTTTCTCTTTCGGCATGTATTTTTCTTGCATATCTCTCCATTTTTCTGTGCTTCTGAACTGAATTTTCTTTTATGTATGACCTTTTGTCTTTCCATGACAAAAAGGGGGAGAATGTATTGGTTATTTAATCTCCGTTGCTTGCTGCGTTTAAACTGCATACTATCATACTTTGTGTTGTGCAAGTTTTTTCTTCATGCAGGTACATATAACAAGTGTTGGGCTGTGTGTTGAGAGTCTTGTGAGATAAATGGGTTATTGTTTTGTCAAGGAAAGCCAAAGGGGGAGATTGTTAGTTTTTAGGATTTGTTAATGTTGGCTATTTTTCTTGTCAAAACAATTGTATTAATTTGTATTTATTCACTCACAAGCTCTAGGCTAGATTTAGGACAAGATCTGCTGCTTTGAAGAAGTCAAGAATGAACAAGTCACAAGGTATACTGCACTTCATTCATTTCATGAAATTAACAGATTTTTGTCTATTTGACTAGTCATTCACTGATCATAAAGAACACTGTTTTTCACGTACAGTGACTGTTACTTAAGTCACAGTTGCTACAGTGGGTCATTTCGGGTTTTGATTTTTTAAGCCCAATTCTTTGAAAGCCCATATTCTGTTTAGTATTAGACATGCATGTGCATTGCACAAGACTTGTTTTTTTTCCACTGTAGCATTCAGATCTGATTTCCTCTTTCCCATTCACGCACACACCTTCACACATCAGCACTATTCATCATCTTCTTCATTCTGATTTTTAAAAGCAAAATTCCTTTTGACAGCTGCTTATTTCTATCCTTAGTAAATACTAGGATACCCCTCTAGGACAAAGAGAATATGCCCTTAATCCGTCTCTTGTGGACAGCCATTGATTGGCTTCCACGTGGCATGGGCGAACATGCTTCTTGCGTGAGTGTGTACGGGTATATGGGCTGTTTTGGTTCAGATCTTTGTGTGAGTCGATGAGCCATTTTAGAGCGTGAATTCTTGGGTTTTCACTGCTGGGTATTTTCTATGTGAAGTGCTCATCTTCATAATTTTCAGAAAATGGTTTTTAATTCTTGAAAAATCACATAGAGATTTTCTGAAATTGTTTTTGTTAAATCTGAAATTCTATATGGGTTTGAGTGCTTAAATGTCTTCATACATACTTCAAACACATTCATTTTAGATTTAAGTTGAAGGATTCAACATTGATCTTTTCATGCCGATAGCTTGAGAAGGTTGATCTTTGTTTGTGAATCCTACATTTGCATATCATGTTCATGCATTGATGAAACCACTGAGCTTGGTGCGGATTGGTGCCATGGGTTGATGAGCTTGGAGTGAAGCTGCCTTCTTCATGAATGACCATCTGCCTTGCGTATGGAAGTTGCACAAAATGGGTAAGATAGCTGCCACTTAGTCTAGGACTTAGTGATTGAGCTTGTGTGCTGAGTACCCTCTTTTGTATTGAACTTCTGATTTAGTGGATTGCCTGGTCAGCTGGATAGACCCCCAGTTTTTACCCTTTGTGGTTTTTCTGGGTGAACATCTTGTGTGTTTCTGTCTTCCCTATTTGTGTTGTTTTGATTACGGACTCACTCATCTTTTAAACACAAATCTGTACTGGAGCTATTTGCTTAAAATTGATATATGCCTTATATAACTGTTTAGATAATCACACACCACTGTAGTTGTGGATAACACTGGGATGCCTATTGTGATGGGTCCTCTGAGTGTATAGGATGTCACTTGATCCTTGGTGTGTTTGATTTGTGTTGTTTTACTGAAGTGACTTTTGGTTTTTAGAAGTCAATGTGGAGTTTCACATTTTGTTACTGGACCGTCTGAGTTGTGTTTGGTTGACTAGTTCGTGAGTGATCACATAAACCAAAAATTGGGGTCCGATCACTGAAAGTAAAATTAATCAAGTTAATTGAGTGAATAGATTACCTAAATTAAACTTTCACCCTCGCTTTGGCAAGAGGTCTATCAACAAGGGAAATTTGAGCCAAAATTCAAACTTGGACTAGGATTATCATTTTCAATAATCTTATGTCTGAATTTCCAGAACCATATATATATATCCATAAACTAGTATGTAGGAAAGAAAAAAAATAAGAGAATCTAGCTATCCACAAGAAGACTTAGGTAATCTCCAATCTATGGTGTATCTCAAACTACCTTAATCTTGGTTTCCTTGTTCTTAATTATATTCTTATATATGTTTTACTCGTTGTTCCCCTTTGGGATTCATTCTTATGTGCTCTATAGTAGTATGTTTTTTTTCTTTGAAAAAGTTACTTCGCAATTACATATATGTACAAGTATAATGTATGTACATGCATACATATATATATATCCATATATGAATATAGGATTTTGGGAATTGCAAATTGTTGTCAAAGTATATATTGGGGTCACATAATTATTAGGTGACATGTAGACCAACAAGAGCAACTAAGTGCATGTCCATAAACTTTGAAACGATCAGATCTACGTTCTCATGGATGACAAGGAAAGCATGACCAGTTAAGGAAATAAGTTTGCGTTAATTCCAAAAACTAAAGGTTCTATTTCATCTTCTGTAACACCCATTCACTTTGTTAAATTGTAGTCCTCTTAAACTCAACCGATCCTACCCTATTTCCTGAAGACTTAAGTTTAGATATAGTAACATGAAATAAATTGCATAACGACTTCAGACCGTCAGTCATTGCATGCCTCAATGCCATAAAAATACTTTGTCCCCTCCAAGGATTTCTCAGCGATTTGGATTAGTTTTCTGCACTTCTCAAGCTGCTAAAAATAGATTTACAAAAAAATACCAGCTTTAACCAATTCGTTTCAGAAAAACCAAGATAGAATGGTCGGGATACCCAAGTATAACTAAAGAAGCAAAGATCCACACCGTAGCAGTGACATTTCGTCTTTTAGGAAGACCATTTCTTAAGATATTGGATGCTGGTTGCTGTAGTTCTACCCCATTGAGTATAGGAGTGAAGCTTGTTAGCTTTGAATTGAAACATCTCCAGAAGTATACTGCAGAGCACTCCCAGCAGCTGCAAATTGCAAAAGCAGTCTAAATTCTTTAGCTGGACTTTATTGATATGATAAAACAAGATTAAAAGAAAATTGAAAAAGCAGGAAGTGATAGCTAAAATTTTGTTGTCATCTATAGTCCAGGCATAATTGGACCTGGATCTGAATCTTCAATGATAAATTAAGCAACAATATTTCAAGCCAAATATCATTTTTTTTCATTACAAAAATTATTGTGATTGTACTGTTCAACAAAAAAGCAATACAAACTGCGGACAAGGAGTCATCCTTAGCAGTATAAGTCTCATTGCAGGTATCAATTCTAAGATAGAAAGCTGGAGTCTCATTAGTATATAAATTAATGTTGAGTACATATCCTAAATTCTTAAAAATATATTTTACTTCAATAATTTTTGTTATAAAACGAACACCAGTATGGGTTTGTAGCTAGTTCATTCTAAATCAAGAAGATAAAATAACCAAGTCAACAAAGAAGCACTCCTTTTCAAGAAGATAAAACAACAAAATGATGACCATGTGTAAATCACATCATTCAACGGCATTAACAGACAAGGTTTCAAGGCTAATTAACATACCATGATTTACATTCATCAAATACACATGCTCCCCACTATAACTAAGTAGAACCTCTTCTCCATCTGAACTAAAAGTAATTAACATGAGTTAAATGCAAGCTTGTACGTCCCTGAAAAAAAAAAAAATAACCGTTCCTTAATATGTATATTTGATAAACCAATTGGTATATAATTGCAAGCGCAAAAAACAAGCATCAGAGTTTCTAATAATGACAGGAAGCAGTTGACTAGTTAAGAACTTTGAACTAACACGATCAGAGAGGTGCATTGGACAGAAATAGTTAACACAAGGAGGTGGCGACATCCTTTGCCGACAAGATGTCAGTGGTGGCAGCATCCTTGTATCATATAAACGCGCAAACGCATCATTGCAAACATTATGAGAAGGTAAATTAATCAGCTGTATTAGAAGAGAAGAGAGAAAGTACATAGCCTCATTGAATTAATAATCAACAACTAAATACCTCCCGCCAACTAGGAGCAAATGAGGCCTAGTGGAACTGGTATCATAAGATTTTAGAGCAGAAGTTATTAAGAACTATAGGTGAAAACAATGATTCCAAGGATTTAGGATAGAGAGGTGAAGCACCTAAAATTCTGGGCTTCAAAAGTATGATATGCTAACAAATCGATGTAAGTATTTTATAGAAGAAAATTTTCATGTGACAGACAAAAAAACTCCCTAGTTACATCAGAGAGGTGAACTACAATGAATATTTCAGGAAGATAATCTCACAAAGGACATAAACTACACCAACTAATTTGAGTACAAGGATCAAGCTGTTGCCCCCTAATTGGGCTCTTTGACTCACAGTTGCCCACTAATTTCTCAATTGAAAAACTTTGGCAATTTCATACCATATATACAATTTGAGAGTATGAGCAAGAAGAAAGCAAATATTCACTGAGATCAAGATTTTAATTTGCAGTTCCTAAAACAATCTATTCAATAGAAATTTGGCAACTATGCTTGAAAAATTATATTAACAAGTCAATTAACATGCCTTTCTAAACTGGTTGCTATAGTCTGCAAAATTAGTTGGCTAGGATTAAATCTTAATTAGGTTTACTCAAATCCTACAGTAAACCCTAAAACTTGAAAATTTGAAATTCTATATAAAATACATAGTGAGTTATTGGGCTAATAGCCTAAAAGACTACTACTACTATTTTTTATTTTTTATTTTGCAAAAAAATGAGGTGGGCTACAACTGCATTAACAGTTGGAATTCTTACAACTGCATTAACAGTTGTATCCTATGTATATATATAGCTTCGTATTAAATATCTAACCAATTAGTTTTGAAGCTCTCTATGTTGTAACACGAATTCTCTAAAGGGTCAAACTTGAAAAATTAAGGTCTTGCAAACATGAACAAACTTTCGGGGGTTAAAGGGCACCTGTGTGGTGCTAGCCAACGGCTCTCCGACGATCAAGTCAGTAAACAAAATCAATTATAAACTCAAAGCGGTGGGCTTGGAGCTGAACAATTACGTACATTTGGATGAATTAATCCTCATGACCGAAGGATTGTAAGCTTGTAATCACTGGGAAGTATACTCCTATTAGGAGTGAACTCTTATGCTTGAATCCTTGTTTGGGGAGGATTCAAGCCCACCTTGTATTGTGGAGGAGGAAGATTCAAGCCTACCTTGTGTTATGGAGGAGCTGGTCCAATCCTTATTGGATTCCTCTACCTTGTCCATTAATGATCCAATGGGGGCATTGGGGGAGGACGTCCTTCACGCGTCCCTAGCGCAAAAGTATATTCTTGTTCTCCATGTTGGTCTATTCTAATAAGGTACTCTGTTATCAATGAGAGGTCCTATCTTACTAGATTATTCAATAGGTGAAGTACCTTTAGCTAGTTAGGTACCTCCTTAATTCCTCCTTAGATTGGTGGAGGTCCTCATAGTAGCTTGATGGTAGGTGTAACTGGGGCAAATTTTCGATCTCCAAATCCTCACAAACTACCCTTGTTATGGCAGTGTTATACTCACACTTCTCAGCCTAAACTCACGCAATTGCAAGAGGAACCAAACGTAAAAGCATGTGCAACACTTGTTTACAAGAACTCTATTCCCCACCTTTATTATCAACAAAGGAATGCAAGATTTACACACTCTCAAAACTGTGTTTTCTCTCTTACAAATCAGTTTGCAAAATTGAACTCTCTAACCCTCTAAGCTTGCCTCTCGTCAAGCTTAAGTAAAGGGACTTGGCAACTTGCTGATTGCCAACATACTCAAGTGGATTGTCTCCCATCAGAATATTAAGTAACTGATGTCCAACAGGAGTGCATGCTTCCACCCACTTGCCCTCTTAAGTGGCTTCAGCAACTTCCAAGAGCTTGCTTGAGCTGCATCCATAAGTTGCCTGCTTAGATTCCATGCAGGAGCTGCTTGCATGTGCTGCCTGTATGAGAAGCTTGCATGAGCTACCTGCATAAGCAGCTTGCTTGCCTTTCAGCAAGTCAACAATGCTGCTGGGTATACTTCAAGTCCCTATGGTGCTCCAAGTTCCCATGCAGCTTTGCTTCAAGGTTGAGCTGCCTGTTTGAGCTTCCTACATCAGCAGCTTGCTTGCCTCTTCAAGTGGGCAAGGTTTCCTTTGCCACTAAGTAAACAAAACTGATGCCATCTTGTATCAGCTCACATGTAAGTGACATCACTCAAATGCCACCAGCTCATCTTCCTTTGACTTAGTAACCCGACCAAGCCGAGCATGACCCGCGCATGCCATTTTCCTCGTAACCGAGTTAGTGCGTGTGCTCGCCACAAGCGCACCGTGCCACCGACATCCACCCAATGCCGAGGCTGATCTGTAAGGATCTAGTAAGGCTCTTACAAACCACCCCCACTAAATGAGCCCGACGTCCTCGTCGGATTGGAGTCTAAGTACTCCTGTATCTGTTTCTCAAACTACCACAAAGTTACATCTCTTTCCTAACTAACCTCCGAGTCGCTGCCTCTTTTCCATCGAACTAAGTAATCAGTTCGTCGATTCTTCTTGCTTTGACCTTCAGTCCTATGAGCAGGTATCTTCTCAACTTCTTTGTCAAACTGCTTTCGAATAACCGGAGGGGCTCTCCTTGCTTGACTTCGAGAAGGATCTTCGGCATCCTCATGGAATGTTTTAAGGAATCTAACATGGAAGGTGGGATGTATCTTCAAGCAATTAGGTAGCTTCAACCGATAGGCAACATTCCCAACTTGCTTGATTATCTCAAACAGACCATCATATCTCGGAATCAGCCCTCTTTGCACAGTCTTGCTACTTATCTTTTTCCAAATCTGAAGAGTAAGCTTAAGAAAGACTTTATCCCCAACCTGGAATTCCAATGGCCTTCGCCCTTTGTTAGCATATTTCTTCATTCTCCGGATTGCTTTAGATAGACTATCTTGAGCTTCCCCTAGCAACTCTTGTTTGGAACGAGCAAAGCAAACCAGTATGCTGCTGGACACTTGCCTCCAGTTCGTTGTGCAGCAACTTCTTGAGGAGTACGAGACTGTTGGCCCATAACCAATTTGAAAGGATTCATTCCCATAGCCAAAGATCGATAAAGGTTATAACAAAACTGTGCAGATTCCAATAGTTCCACCCAATTTTTCGGACTTGCCGTCACATAATGTCTGAGATATTCCTCCAACAATTGATTCATCCTCTCCGTTTGCCCATCCGTTTGAGGATGGTTGGCTGTAGAGAATTTCAGCTCAGACCCCATCATATTAAACAAGGCAGTCCATAATCTGCCAGTGAACCTTGCATCACGATCACTTATGATATCTTCTGGCAAACCGAAGTACTTCACCACATTCTTATAGAACAGCATTGCAGTAACATCCGCAGGACAAGAATGTGGAGTTGCTATGAATACAGCATACTTCGAGAATCGATCAACCACTACCAAAATAGAACGCATTCCCTCAACCTTTGGCAGTTTCGTAATGAAGTCCATAGACACGGACTACCAAGGTCTCTTCAGTATGAGCAGTGGTTGCAACAAGCCCGCCTCTTTCTTCCTCTCAAACTTGTCTTGCTGGCACACCAAACATGTTTTGACATAGGCTTTAATGTCATCCTCCATCTTAGGCCAATAATAAAACCTTGAAGCCAAGGCTAACATTCGATCAACTCCACGATGCCCAGCCCACTATGAGTCATGCATCTCCCACATCAGTTCCTTGCGAAGTCCCCTTCCACTTGGAACAAAAACTCTTCCGCCTTTAGCGTACACCAAGCCATCTTCCAGCCAATATCTTTGAACAAGTCCCTCTCTAACTTGTTGCTGGATCTTCGTGTAGGCAACATCCGACTTGGATATCTCCAGAATTTTGTCTAAGAAATCTGAGTGTACAAGAGTTAAGGCTGCAACATACTCTTGTACATCTTTGCGACTCAACACATCTGCCACTTGATTTTGATTCCCAAGTTTGTGCACCCATACAAAATTAAACTCAGCCAAAAATTCTTGCCAACATGCTTGCTTAGGAGACAACTTCTTATGAGTCTTGAAATAAGTGTTAGCCATATTATCCGTCACCACCGTGAAATGAGTACCCAGCAAGTAGTGTCTCCAAACTTTCAAGCAATGCACAACTGCAGCCATCTCCTTTTCATGAGTTGAATATCGCTGCTCGACATCCTTCAGCTTTCGGCTCTCAAAGGCAATAGGATGTCCTTGGATCAGCACCCCTACAAATGCTCAATCTGAAGCATCTGTGTGAACTTCGAAAGACAACTCGAAGTCAAGCAGCCTAAGGATAGGTTCCGTAGCTACTGCTTGCTTCACTTTCTCGAACACCGCTTCACACTTTTTTTTCCAACATCATTTGTTATCTTTCCTCAGCAAATCAGTCAAGAGAGTCACCTTCCTTGAGTAATATTTGATAAACCGCCGATAATAATTTGTCAAGCCAAGAAAAGATCTCAAATCTGGTACCTTAGTAGGTGCAGGGCAGTCAAGGATGGCCTTTACTTTCTTCTCATCCATTCGTATCATGCCTTTGATAATCCAGTGCCCCAAGAACATGATTTCTTGGCAGCAAAACTCGCACTTCTCCTTCTTTACATAGAGTTGATAATCTCTAAGTCGTGAGAAAACCAACCGAAGGTGCATCAAATGATTCTCCAAACAATCACTATAGATAACTATGTCATCCAAGTAAACCACAACAAACGAATCCAAATACTCATAAAGGACATCGTTCATTAGATTGCAAAAAGTAGCTGTGGCGTTAGTTAACCCAAACGGCATTACAAGAAACTCATATGAGCCGTAGCTCGTAACACAAGCAGTCTTCACTTCATCTCCTTCAGCAATGCGCACCTACCAATAACCCGAACGCAGATCCAACTTCGTGAAGTAAGAGGCCTTGGACAACCAATCAAACAAGTCCGACACATTCGAAACAAGATACTTATTTTTGATTGTGACTTTGTTCAAGGCACAATAGTCCACACACATCCTCATGGATCCATCTGATTTCTTTTGAAACAAAACCGGGGCACTGTAGGGAGCTTTTGATGGTTGAAGGAGACCAGAATCCAACAACTCGTTCAATTGTCTTCTAAGCTCTGCCAATTCAGGAGGCGCCATTCTATAAGGAGCTTGTGCAGGGGGTCTTGCATCAGGGACCAACTCAATCTTGTGATCAATGGCGCGTCGGGGAGAAAGTTGTTTAGGAAGTTTCGAGGGTATCACATCAGCAAATTCGTCCAACATTTCAACCACCCTATCCGGCACTTTAACAACCTTGGTCGTCTTGATCTCCACCAAGGCAGCCAAATATGTCACCTCATTCTTCTTCAATCCCTTCTCTACTTGCATAGAAAATTGCATCCCATGCTTCTGCTGAACCACCTTCTTTTCCGCAGCCATATTGACTTCAGGGACAAAGCATGGCGAATTTCCTTCCGCATTCAATAGGTCTCCAAGGTAAGACATTAAGGAAACCTTTGCTTGGACAAAGAACTCAATTCCAAGTATAACATCAAAGTCATCTAAGGGAACAACCATCATATTGCATTGTCCCTCCCACAAACTAACCTTGAGAGTAACCACAACCGATCCTTTTATGGGAGCAGCTTCTGAATTCACAGCCTTTAGTGTGCTTGAATTCTGTGTGAGGTTTAAGCCAAGTCTCTGCACTTCCTTCATACCTATGAAATTATTGGTAACATCGCTGTCCACCATGGCATACGTCTCTTGGTTGTTTATCGTGGCAGCCACATACATCAATCCCTTCTTTGGTTGTGTTGGGACTAAAGTGATGGCTGTTAATCGCAAAGGATTCATTCGAGGTTAAACTCCCGCATCCTCATTTGTTGAATCATCCTTTGGATTTTCAGTAACTAGGGCACTCAACTTCTCCCTCTTTGGGCAATCCTTCACTCGGTGAGGACCATTACAAAGTAAGTAGGCTTTGTACCACTTGTACTAGAACTCCCACCAGACTTGGACTTGTCCGGACCCTCTCGCTTCTTCCAATCTTTGTTCTTGCTCCATGAACCTTCTTGGAATAAGGAGCCTTTCCGCTATCCTTCTTTCCATCGTTTCCCTTCTTCTTGTCTGAAGAAGGGTTTCCCGTTTTGAAGTCAACTAACCCTTCAGCCACTGAGATTGCAGTAGGCAAGTCTCGCACCCCTTGCCTTCTCAACTCCGCTTGTGCCCAAGATTGCAAGTCAGACATGAAATTGAAAAGCTTGTCTTCCTCGGACATATTTTTGATATCAAGCATTAAAGAACTAAATTCTTTCACGTACCCGCGTACCGTGCTTGTATGCCTCAAATTCTTGAGGGACTCCCTTGCAATCCACGATGTATTGGCAGGGAGGAATTGATCCCTCAATTCTTTCCTCAAGACATACAATCACTGCCCGACCAGCACAATCATTATCCGCCATCCGAGTTCGCCACCAAAGCTTTGCATCACTGACAAGATACATGCTAGTCATCAATACTTTCTCTGCTTCAGGCACACGAGCTGCCTTGAAGTACTGCTCGATGTCCCAAAGAAAGTTCTCAAGATCCTTCACATTCCGCTCACCATTAAATGGCTTAGGTTCAGGCACCTTGATCTTTGACATGGATTCCGCTCCCCCCGTCTAACCAAGCATGGCCTTCTTCAGCAATGCAACATCATCTTCAACCTCTTTGAAGTTCTGTTTGATTATCTCTACCAAGGACTCAATGTCCTCAACAATAGATGTGCACCTGGTGTTTGTTTGCTCTTGAAACAAACTCACCCACTTCTCGCGTAAGGCAACATTTTCATCCTTCAATGCATAGCACTACATTGCCAAATTGCGAGCATCATCAGCCAGTGGAGTGTCGACAAAGTTCTCGAGTAGTGTAAGTTGCTCCACCAGATTGTCGCCACTTCCGACCATCGTTTTGCCAACGAAAACAACTCGAGATTAAGCCAACTTAGGCTCTGATACCAACTGTAACAGGGGCAAATTTTCGATCTCCAAATCCTCACAAACTACCCTTGTTATGGCAGTGTGATACTCACACTTCTCAGCCTAAACTCACGCAATTGCAAGAGGAACCAAACGTAAAAGCATGTGCAACACTTGTTTACAGGGACTATATTCCCCACCTTATTATCAACAAAGGAATGCAAGATTTACACACTCTCAAAACTGTGTTTTCTCTCTTACAAATCAGTTTGCAAAACTAAACTCTTTAACCCACTAAGCTTGCCTCGTCAAGCTTAAGTAAAGGGACTTGGCAACTTGCTGATTGCCAACATACTCAAGTGGATTGTTTCCCATCTGAATATTAAGTGACAGTTGTCCAACAGGAGTGCATGCTGCCACCCACTTGCCCTCTCAAGTGGCTTCAGCAACTTCCAAGAGCTTGCTTGAGCTGCATCCATAATTGCATGCAGGAGCTGCTTGCATATGCTACCTGCATGAGCAGCTTGCATGAGCTGCCTGCATGAGCAGCTTGCTTGCCTTTCAACAAGTCAGTAATGCTGCTGGGTATACTTCAAGTCCCCATGGTGCTCCAAGTTCCCATGCAGCTTTGCTTCAAGGTTGAGCTGCCTGTTTGAGCTGACTACATCAGCAGCTTGCTTGCCTCTTCAAGTGGGCAAGGTTTCCTCTGCCACTAAGTAAACAAAGCTGCTGCCATCTTGTATCAGCCCACATGTACGTGACATCACTCAAATGCCACCAGCCCATCTTCCTTTGACTTAGTAACCCGACTAGGCCGAGCATGACCCGCGCATGCCATTTTCCTCGTAACCGAGTTAGTGCGTGTGCTCGCCACAAGCGCACCGTGACACCAACATCCACCCAATGCCGAGGCTGATCCGTAAGGATCTAGTAAGGGTCTTACAGTAGGTGACTACTTAGGCGACTACCTAAGTGACTACCTACTGGAGTGTAGTCCTTGATTGGTAGTTACCTTGTAAAGGTAGTCCATTCCTTTCGTTGGTCTTTTGCTTCAACTAAGGCGTAGATCCTTTCAATATTGTAAGTACCTCTTCCCATGATAGGTACCACCCCATTATATGGGTACTATACCACATTTCTTGTCAAATGTCCTTAATTGTGAGAATTAATCATGGTCCCACGCTATATATATATATATATATTATATAGTACGGATCTATAATATAGTTAGACCAAGCTCCATAGAATGGCGCGTGACTCTGATTCAAGTGAATTTAACCTTTGATTCACACATTTAGTAAATTAGGTATCGGAGAGTTGCATAGATTCTTAGTATTTTCTTGATTGCATGTGATTCAAGTAATTCAACAGCTATGTGGAAATTTGCTCGATCCCACAGCATCCAATCTGTTTGGGGCCTTGGGTATCCGAGATGTGGAATGGAGAGAGAGAGAGAGAGAGAGAGAGAGAGAGAGAGAGAGAGAGAGAGAGAGAGAGAGAATGGGCTTTGGGTATAATTATAGCTCCATTTTATTAATTTCACAATCTTCAATACTTTAAAAAAAACATATACATTATGAACAAATTTAATCCAATTGATTACATTAAATCTCGGTGTATGTAACCAAAAATGGCCAGCATAATGTTTTAAAAAAAAATGGCGAACATAAAAGAAATCGTATGTAACTTATCATTTATGACGACAACAAAATAATAAAACTATAAATTGCATGAAAGATGCAAAGCACCACGTCCATATTGCACCCTCTTATTATTCTCAAATCGTTTTCTTGCTCCCGTTTGGATTGATCACATGCAAACAAGTCGCAATGATAAAACTCTCTCTTGCAGCAATTATTTGTTTCACCAATCTATAACCTGCAATGCAGAACAATATTGACGTTAGTAAAATGGAAAATCACAAAAGATTACATATATTTAATCAATTAAGAAGGGCAATGATAAGAGAAGTAAATGAAATACTTGATGACAAAAGACACTTACACGAAGAGAACAGAAATTCTATTTGCTTAGTAAAGAATAGGTGGTGGAGGAGACTTGTAGTAGTAGGGTTTAGGAGATGAGGGTGATGGTGGTGGTAGTGATTTGTAAACATAGGGAGGTGGAGGTGATGGAGATGGGGGTGGTGGTGGTGGTGACTTATAAACATGAGGTGGAGGAGGTGATGGTGAGGGTGGTGGTGGCGATTTATAAATGTAAGGTGGTGGTGGGGATGGAGAAGGTGGTGGTGGGGATTTGTACACATAGGGAGGAGGAGGTGAAGGAGGTGGGGGTGGTGGTGGTGGTGACTTGTAGACATAAGGAGGGGGAGGTGATGGTGAGGGTGGTGGTGGTGACTTGTAAATGTAAGGTGGAGGAGGGGATGGAGAAGGAGGAGGTGGTGATTTATAAATGTAAGGTGGAGGTGGGGATGGAGAAGGAGGTGGTGGTGATTTATAAATGTAAGGTGGAGGTGGGGATGGAGAAGGAGGTGGTGGTGACTTGTAAACATAAGGAGGGGGAGGTGATGGAGATGGGGGTGGTGGTGGTGGTGACTTGTACACATAGGGAGGTGGGGGTGATGGAGAAGGTGGTGGTGGTGACTTGTAGACATAAGGAGGGGGAGGTGATGGAGATGGAGGTGGTGGTGGTGGTGACTTGTACACATAGGGAGGTGGGGGTGATGGAGAAGGTGGTGGAGGTGACTTGTAGGCATAAGGAGGGGGAGGTGATGGAGATGGAGGTGGTGGTGACTTATACACATAGGGAGGTGGGGGTGATGGAGAAGGTGGTGGAGGTGACTTGTAGACATAAGGAGGGGAAGGTGATGGAGATGGAGGTGGTGGTGACTTATACACATAGGGAGGTGGGGGTGATGGAGAAGGTGGTGGAGGTGACTTGTAGACATAAGGAGGGGGAGGTGATGGAGATGGAGGTGGTGGTGACTTATACACATAGGGAGGTGGGGGTGATGGAGATGGTGGAGGAGGTGATTTGTAAATGTAAGGTGGGGGAGGTGATGGAGATGGAGGAGGAGGTGACTTGTAAGCGTATGGTGGAGGAGGTGATGGTGAGGGTGGTGGTGGTGATTTATAAATGTAAGGGGGAGGTGAGGATGGAGAAGGAGGTGGTGGTGACTTGTAGACATAAGGAGGGGGAGGTGATGGAGATGGCGGTGGTGGTGGTGGTGACTTGTATAGATAGGGAGGTGGAGGAGATGGAGAAGGGGGTGGTGGGGATTTGTACACATAAGGAGGAGGTGGTGATGGAGATGGTGGTGGTGGTGACTTGTAGTGGTAAGCCGGAGTTGGTGGCCGCGGTGATTTATAATAAGGTCTTGGGGATGAAGAATGTGGTGGAGGTGGAGATCCATAAACATAAGATTTCTCATCACTAGCGGCTACATTGGTGGCTATTAAGCATATAGCCAAGGCACAAAACAGCAGGCTATGCCAAAAATTGGCCATTTTGAGCATTACTGTGGACTGAAACACCCCACAATTTTGGGACTACTATAGCTTTAAGATCAAAGGATTATTTGTGAATGAATATTGAGTAGAGGTCCAAAGTTTATATAGTGATCTGTTCAACCACCAAAGCATTTGTTTAATGATATATGAAGTTTCTGACCTGTAACAAAACAATAATTAAAGTCCTGCAGATTTTTCCATTTCCTTTAATTTCCAACCATTAACAATTGCATAATGGGATCCCACTAGTCTTGAAATTGTCTCATTACTCATGCAAAACTAGCTATAGTCAAGAAACATTCAAAGTAAATGCATATAATCACAAAGTTTGACATAGAAATCGTGAGCAATTCTCTGTATTAGTAAGAGGAAGTAGTTGAGATTAGGTTTACTTAGAACTTTCCATTGGAATTTGGAATTTAGCAATTTTGGCAGGTGTTTCAGTAAAAATTCAATTTCATGTGCATCTGAATTTCACATATTCAATCTCAGAAAATAGAATCAGTACTGTTGGATAATATAGAATTAGTTTACTAATTACCCTCATTTGGTGTCTAGGATTGAATTGGATATATTAAATGAAAAAAATTCAATGTGTATTCAAGGAACAAGCTTCTAACTTGAATGAAAAAAGATGGACTCATGATTATAGGGAGTTGATATAAAATATATCCTTCCAATCTCTAAAAAAATGGTGGGATAAGTGGGGATAAGTTTTAGATATCAATCGCTTATGACTAATTCATTCTCTTCTTTCACGTTAGAAGACATCCTTCATTCTCTTTCTTCAATACACGCAAAATGTAGTTAGTTAACATATCCTAACCAAACACCAAACCGGCCTTTTAAGTAGTAAATATTTTTCACTGAAGTTTAAAACGCCAATAATTAAGCTCACTGTACATATAACTTTTGTGGTCATGCTATACAATACAGGTAGCAGAAAAATGTGATGATCGATGTCAATCTGATGAACCCACATGACCAGTTCAAGGCTTTCCAGAAACTTACCTCCCAAGTCCCAAACATTCACTAAAGTTTAAGTTTGACGTTTTCCTGCTTATTTAACTACAAAGTGTCAAAATCACACAATGTTAAAGTATTTAATAAGTAAATAATTTTTGGAGAAGATAATGGAATGATTGGGTTTGAAGCTTTCATTTTCATTGTCAATTACAAATGTATAAAGCTGTTTTCCATTCTCTTTTGTGTGACTTATGTTTTCTGTAGAGAGGGTCTAAGAAAATTAATTTTTAATGCATTATGAAAGCAAAACATAGATGTTGTCCAACAGCAACTTTGACTTTTGCAATGGCAACATGCATTTATTTGGAAAAGATAAAGTCAACCTGAAGATCTTTTGGACTGCCGCCCAGTCTGGCATGCCTGAAAAGAAGATAGTTCGCTCCAAAAGAAGATAGTTTAATAATTATTTAATCAATAGTGTAAAGTTAGACTAACACAAATACTCTAATAATAGAAAAGAACAGAAAAACAAGACAAAAACATAACAGGTCAACTAAAATAATTTCTAGCTAGTAAGCTAACAAAGAATTCTTCTTTTATGGATGAAGGTTAAAGAAGCATAGACTCTGGGTTCTAATGGAGATTAATTTTTCTTTAACCAATGAGAAAAAAAAGAAAAGAAAACTACAAGAATGGTATCATGCTAATACAGAAAAAGGTTATTGAAGTTCAAAGTTAATGTACCCTGTGAGAAAGGAAAAGGAAAAACAGAAGCTAGGCAAAAACAATTTTTACACACCCACCACACACATATTTGGACACACGTTAAAGTCTCCACAAACTGAATTATTATTTTTTCTGCATCAATGTCATGCCAAAGATGCTTCTTCCCAGCTGCCAAATTCACAAAGAATGAAATAAATTGGTAATACATGAAGATATTGTAGTTTTTGTTTATTCTTGGTGAAGAAGATAAGGCAGCTATTATACTTTATATCAAATTGCCTAAATCCTAGAGACAGGAAACAACGTTTAGAATTTGTAGTACACAGACCAAAAAAAAAAAAAAGTTGTAGAACACAATTTAAAATAAAATCCAACTACCCACATCATACATGATATAATAACAATTCCGTTTATCACGCGCTTATGACTATTACTTTTAAAACCCTGAAGCCTGCACTAATTTGGAACTTCATCATATCACCAAATCTGTCTCTAGCAATGCACAAGACAAGTGAAGAAGCAAAAGTCTATATTTACATAACATGAAACAAATAAGATGACAAGGCTTTTTCCTTACATTCACATTTTCAAGATCCAAATAGAGAGAATTAATATATTCTACTGCTTATAAAAAAACATCACCGGATGGTGTTGGTGAAATGCTGTTGTATTATTTTCTAGAGCAAATTACAATTTAATAACTCAACTTTACATGTTATTTCAATTTAGTACCTCAATTTTGAAAACTTACAAAAAAGTACCTCAACTTTCATTTTGTGTCAAAATAGTACCTTCGTTAATTTTTCTGTCAAATAAACCGTTATCTGCTAACGTGACAGAAGTATTTTCGTCTTTTTTCTCAAATTTAAAAAAATAATAATATTTTTAAAAACTTTTGAATAAAATTTTTTAAAAAATTTCTTTAAAAAAATTCTTAAACTTTTTTCCCCCTCTCCCTTCCCCAACCCCCTCCCTCAACCTCTCCCCGCCTCTCTCCCTCCCCACCAACCCAGCCCCCCCCCCCCGACCCGACCCACCACCTCTCACCCAGCCCCGACCCACTCGCCGCCCCTCACTCAGCCCCTCACCCAGCCCCCACCCACCCCCCTCCCCTCACCCCCTTACCCCACCCAGGCCACCGCCTCCCCCTCCCCCAAAACCCCCTCTGGCCTCTTCTCACCCAACCTCGTCGCACCTAAAACAAAAGGGAAAATAAACCAGAAAAACCCAGTGAGTGAATGTTTTAGAGCTTGTGAATGTCGTCGACCAAGAGTACGTCCGAGTCCAAGTAAATGACCCGGTCCACGCAGCAATCCAACATTTCTCACATAGTTGAGTACGTTCTCGAGCGCGAGACGAATCGAGGACGAGATGAGGTTGATGACGGTGTCCTCGCAGAAGGGAAAGTGGATTGGACGAGTTGGGTAAGGACCCAGGCATCGCGCCCGAGCCTAGTTGTTCCAAACTAGCATGTCCATCGTTGATCGCTCTCGTCGTTTTGGGTGCGGGGCTAAGTGAGAGGCGGCGGGTGGGTTAGGGCTGGGTGAAAGGTGGTGGATCGGGGGGGGGGGGGGGGGGGGGCTGGGTTGGTGAGGAGGGAGAGGCAGGGAGGGGCTGGGGAAGGGGAAGAGGGAGAGGGAAAAAAGTTTTAAGAAATTTTAAAAAATATTAAGAATTTTTAAGAAATTTAAGAAATTTTTTTATTCAAAAGTTTTTAAAAATATTATTATTTTTAAAATTTGAGAAAAAAGACAAAAATACCCTTATCACGTCAGCAGATAACAATTTATTTGACAGAAAAACTATTTGAGGTACTATTTTGACACAAAATGAAAGTTGAGATACTTTTTTGCAAGTTTTTAAAGTTGGAGTACTAAGTTAAAACAACATGTAAAATTGTAGTACTAAATTGTAATTTGCTATATTTTTCCAACTAATATCATTTTAAAATGATAAAAACAATGAAAAAGACCAAGTCTATTTTGCCTTTGATGATGAAATTTTCAAAAAAGAAAAACAAAATAGCGGGATACAAATTGAGAAAAAGAACTGCCACATAAATTAATAATTAATAATAAATAATAATAATTGAAAGAAAAAGAGCAAAAACTAAGGTTCCCTAAAACCAAATTATGTCACCGTCAACAAAATTTGTCTAACCATTCTCCCTATAATTACTACTTTATATTATTATTCATGATCATCGCAATGGATAACAACGGTTGAACTTTTATATTTGATATTTCTTGTTTAGACATTACATGCATATTAAGCATGACTGAGTCTATAATAGTAATTAAAAACTGTACAGTCTGGCATAATCTGAGTACATTGCCAGTAGTATATCAGTAAATATGGAAAAACAGCAAGAAGCAATAAAACACTAAGCTTGGCGCGAGAATCTGAGCTAACAAATGGTGCTATAAATTCGTCTAAACAAGCCATTCGTATTCGTTCAGGTGTTGCGGGATTATCTAGTGGAAACCCCTCGTTGCACCCTACTTCTGCTCTTGCAGCTATAATGGCATCTTTGATAGCAAAAAAGACAGCTGAAGCCAAGAAAAATGGTGGCTCACCAACAGCTTTAGATGAGTGGATGGCCTTCACATTTGGATGTCCCTGTCAATTAGAAAAGAAAACCACAAACAGGTCAAGACTGTTACTTCATTTATGTTTAAAAAGTGAATCATAACTTATGCTGGGAAGCCAAAGTTAATTCTATTTGTATAAATACAACTTGAAATGAAAGAATTAAATCTTAGGGAGGGAGGGAGGGTCGGATCTAGTGTATCGTAAGGGTTTTGCCTTTTCTATTGGTTCCTACAGATTAGATCGAAAACAATTCTTGAAAGAGCCATTCAACTCCAGGGATGAACTAGAAAAGAAATATTTATCGGTTCTTCTACCTCCTATTTTTATGAAGAGAATGAATATTTATTATTGAAGGTTCAGAAATTTAAAAAAAATTTAAAAAAAAAAAAAGAGTCCAAACCTACTGCTGGAATGATTTGGAAGATCAAAACCAAAAATAGTGGTGTTTGCTAGCAAGACCATAATAGAGGCAGCTAGTCTATATGGGTCGCTAGGGAGGGAGAGAGGAAGAATAATTAAGAGATAATTAGACTTTTTTTTTTTTTGCCACAAGAAATAATTAGACTTAAGTCCTTTAAAAAAATAATTTTTAGATGGAGACTGGAGGTGTTTTAAAATTTATAAGAAAATCCTTTTAATTCATAATAATTTATAAAAAAATCCTTTTAATTTATAATAAAGTCCTTTTAATTTATAAGAAAATCATTTTAATTCATAATAAAGTCATTCCCCGATTTGAAGGGTATTTCCCTCTATTTGAAAGGTATTTTCCCTCCTAGGGTGTAGAGTGGGCTTTGTAGAGGCTGCATGTTAGGTTTTAACTCCGAGATTGGAGTTAAAACCTAACATGCAGCCGTCAAAAAAGAAAAATAAAATGACTTAATTAAAAACTCTAAATCACTACCGGTCTTAATCTAAGAAAGACTCATAAAATGGATTTCTAAGTCTCCCAATAATTAATAATTGATAGCATGCGCTTACAAGAAGAATGAGCATATCTTCAGAAGTGGAACGCTAAATTTATAGGGGACATCATTCATGGAAGGGAGGGAGGAAGAATAATTAATAACTGATAGCATGCGCTTACAGGAAGAATGAGCATACCTTCAGAAGTGAAATGCTAAATTTAAAGGGGACATCATTCATGGAAGGAATTTTGTAACATCCAGGCCCACAAGTGTAGAGGGAACCTGGTGAGATCCACTTATGCGCATGATCACCCCACTTTAGTTCTTCAAGGGCTACCCATCCCAAACCTTGAATAAAGGCTCCTTCAATCTGCATCAGAAACAAAAAGCATAATATTATTACCATGAGAAAGAACATTAATGGAACAATTACTCCAGGATTATTGTAGTCAAAATGAAATATTTTCCCATAGTTCAACCATCCCTTCCCCAATTTCATAAAACGACACTAAATAAACAGCAAGATTGGCATTCACAAACTAGATCAGGAGCTTGTTAGCATGTTCATTATTTTAGATGGCTTGGGTAAAAGGAGACCAAGAATATACTGAATTGTTTACCAACTAAAACTTAAAATCAGTAAATCAGTAGCAGCTATTAGCCTAATAAACATTAAAATCTCTGCTAGCACTGTTTTATATCAATTCTCAAGGGCTATTTCTGTAATATATCTTGCTTTCTAGGAAAATTATTCCTATTGAAACAGAACTCAAAATGGGCTTACTACATGTAACTGGAGAGTGCCAAATGTAGCTTGATTTTCACGAAAATGATTCCTATTGCAACAATGGGCATCACTAAATGTTGCTTGAGATGGTGCTAAAATTCCCATATTCTGCACGGATGTTTATTAATAAATGAATAAAACATTTTGACATTTGAATAAAACTGATAAGGAAAAGGAAGAAAAGCAGCTGTCCAACATCAATTTCTGGGCTGAGAGAGTATCCAAGATCCAAGAATATGTTTGCCACCCTAGTATGACAATCTCCAGTCAAAGTGTCAATTTCAACCTCAGCAAAAGCAGCCCCCATAGGTGAAGTAACTGAATGGGTTCCCTTTACCGGTCCTCCAATCAAAGCCAATTTCAGGTGTAATATAAAATCCATGAAAGGAAAGATCTATCCGTGCCACATAGCCTGCACTCCCCCAGCTGAGAATAATTGTGAAATTTGAAGGCAGCATAATTTTCTTATCATCATCAGTGCAAGGTTGCTCACATAAAAGAACCCATATACAAGTATACAACCACAAATGGAACTAACACATGAATAAAAACTCACACAGAATAACTATAAGATTCAAAAGCAGTATTTTTCTCACCTATTCACTTTCTACAGTTCCCATGTGATACAACTATGTTAACAAAAGCATCTTTCATTAACTTAATTAGCTTTCTTTAAAAACTCATTTGGATACTTGACAAAGACTATGAACCACATGAAACATTCTTGTGAAGCAACTGAACAGAGTAGCAATCATGTTCCAGCATTTGGTTGGTTTTAGACAGTACATACTAAAGAGGTGGAAGTGTTAGGTAAAGCTTCAAACCCTTGGATTATTGTGTGGCCTAGAGAAAATATCCAAAACAGGACAAAAAAATCCTTTGTTGGTGGGAGATGTCGAATCATATCTGTCAAACGGAGAATGAGAATGCACAACACCATTTTTGCTTCAAAATTTCAAATATGATAAAGTTAGAGTGATGCTCACCTAAGGGAATTAAAATGAGGGACAAGTGAAGGAAAACACATTCAAGGATCAGATTTACTTCATTGAATTGCTGATTTCACAATTGTGTTCAAATCTAACCATTAAATGCGTCGTCTGTCACTTGTCCCTCATTTTAAGTCCCTTAGGTGAGCAATCATAGATAAAGTTAATTGGAATTTGGAGCAGGTGTTTCCAGTATTCTGATTCAATACATATAAACGTCTAAATATGGAGAACTTGATACAGGGTAAAAACGACAAAAACAACAATAACAACTATAAATTCAACTATCAGAAGACACCTTGTAAAAAGTTAATCAACACTTATGTATTTGATCAAGAATAGATGGAGCCAACACTTGCAAAGAGGAAGCAATGTTCACTGAAGTTTGTGATTGATAAACTACTATAGACCACCCTCAGAATTCAGATTTTCGCAATTCATAAGCTCATGTAAACAAAAATGTTATTTTGACCATTTAAATTTTTTTGATCATCAATTTCAGCTTATTTCATGGTGTAGTATCAGTTATTTGATGGTCCAAATCATAACAAGCTGAAATAAATTATTCTCTAATTGTCCTCACAGTTTTATTGATTTACTTCTAAATCATTGAAGGTGTTATATTCCTTCTTTTATGTTTTGAGTACACTCCTTGTACACTCCTTGAAGTCGGTCAATTTGATATACCATTCATTATGCCATTGAAATAGAGTTCAGGCAATAACTCTGAAACATTTAGAACAACATAAATTCTAGTTAATTAGTTGTTTACCAGGAACTTCCATTATTCGCTTCCACTTCCAATAACTGTATTCTATGACCGACTGCAATAAACTTTTCATCAGGAAAAAATATCAATTCAATTCAAGAACAGTTTTCTTCTTGATTATAGACTTTGAGCTTAGTAGAAGAAACCAATTCCAGATGAGCAAACAAGAGCCTCCAAGACAGATGAACAATGTCTTTTGTTCAATGTCACCTTGCAATTCTGGTCAAATGCTTAACTAACTCCTCATCTCCGGACTTCTTGAGGATCTCAGCTATACTGTCAACATAGGGAGCTTTCAGTTTAATTCCTTTATTGAGCATTGACCTTGCAAGCTTTGCAGCCTCCCCCAAATGACTTTGTTGACAAAGCCCCACTAAAAGAATCGAATAAGCATCAGAGTCGATGGAAGACAAGCATTCCAAATTCTCAAGTTCATCAAACAGGCAAAATCCATCAAACATCCGTCCCTCCAAACAAAGCTTTTTTAACATTATGCTAGACGCCAAATTATTTGGTTTGACCCCAGTATCAAGCATCATCCTAAAGACCTTCTCTGCCTCCTCAGGTTTTCTAACTCTTGCCAAAGACACAAAAAGAGAACTATAGCAATCAGTATATGTAACACTACGCCCTGCAACAACTCTATCAATCACCTTATAAGCCTCTTCAACTCGATCCTCTGCACAAAAACCCTTAATTAAAGAACTAACTGTGACGCGAGTTGGGGAGCACCCATGAGCTTCCATTTGGTCCAAAATAGCCAATGCCTCCAACAACCGACCCTTGTCACAAAAATTTTGAATAACGGACGTATATGTTACAGTATTAGGACTACAATCCCCACCCTCCTTCTCCATCTCCTTTAATAACTCCAAAGCTCTCTCCATATTCCCATACCTACAATATCCATCAAGAAGTGCCGAGTACACAACAACATTAGGCAAACAACCATGTTCCTTCATAGCCTTAAACAACCCACAAGCATCATAAAACCGACCCACATTGCAAAACCCTTTAATCATTACCATGTACGTGATCATATCGGGATAAAGATCCACCAAGCCCATCTCTTTCACCAAACTTCCAGCCATATCCATATCACCCTTATCACAAAACAGCCTTATAACAACATTGTACATCATAGTATCCGCACGTAAATCAAATTCCGGCATTTTCTTCAGTACCCTCAAAGCTTCATCAGCAAGCTTAGCTTCTTTGCACAAATTGAACACAACCTTGAACATCTTAATATTAACAAAACACCCCTCAACTCTATAAGCCTCCAAAACATCAAAAATAACACTTGGGTTTAGCTTGATCTCATACAATTCACAAGCTTTGCTATACATAAAATGGCTATGCCTATAACTGGAGTGAAGACCAGCCCATATGAAAAACCTAAGACCCATTTGGGATTGGCTAGGATAGCATCTCTCTAAAACCTGACTTACACATTTGAAGTCCAGCTTGACTCTGATTGGGGCTAGGGCTTTCTCTATGTTGCCACCATTTTTTTGCAGCTGATTGTAGAATACCTCTGCAGATGAGGCAGTAGAGAACTGCAAGATTGAGAATTTGTGATTTTTTAGAACAACCGAGGAGCAGAGGAACCGAGAGATTGAAGAAATGATCAACATTAGAAGGAAAGCTTAGGGTTTTGTTCCAAATATGATTAAACCCTAAACCCTGAAATGGAGAAGACCTTAATGGACTAGGGGTGGACACGGTCCTGTACGGTTTACCCTTGAAACCGCGCACCGCACCGAAGGTTAATTCTAGTGCCGTTCGGTGTCAAAAACCGTGGAAATGACTATAAAATCCGAACCAAACCAAACCTGCAGGTTTCGGTGTGGTTCAATGCAATCAACCCGGTTTGGACCTCAGCAGCAAGTCCCTCAACCTCAAATTTGTCCTGCCAAATTACCAATAACAACAAACCAATTAATCCATAATCACTAAATCAAAACCCCATTAATCAAAACAGAAAAACCCCATTAATCAAAACGCGAACACCTCAAAACAGAAAAACCCAATTAATCAAAACCCTCATTCAATTTCTCAATTAACAAATAAACACCAACTGAATTGAAACAATTACACAAATACACCCTAATTTGGACCCTAAACCATTAAACCCCAAATCCCGAAATCAAACCCTAAACCCTAATTTGAATTAGAAAACCCAAAATCCCTTATTTCAGAGATGAGATCATGAGAGAGTGAGAGATAAGAGACAGAGATGAGAGAGTGAGATATGAGAGTGAGAGAGATGACATACCTTTTGAAGCCTTGAGCCTGCGACAGAGATGACAGACGAGAGATGAGAGAACGAGAGAGTGAGAGAGATAAGAGATGAAGGAGTGAGAGTCTGCGAGAGTGAGAGAGATGAGTGACAGAGTGAGAGCTGAGTTGAGAGATCAGCGATGAGAAAGAGTTGACAGTGAGATGGAGGATGCTGGAAGCCTGGAGGTGATTCACAGTTCACTGATTTTACAAGGGTTTCGAGTGTAGCCGGTTCTATTCCACAAGAATAGAACTGGCTCCTTGGCTAGTAAAAAGAAAACACGTGGTATTTTTAATATATATATATATTGAATAGTTTTAGGTTATTAAATATTAAATTTTTGGGTTAAATACATTTTTGGTCCACGAACTTTGAGCGGTTTCTCAATTTGGTCCACCAATTTTGAAACGTGACAAAAATAACCCCGAATTATCCAATTTGTGTCAATTCAGGATTTTCCGTTCAAATATCTAACAGAAGCTGACGTGGCCGTTAAACGCTGACGTGGCGCACATTTCGTGTCACCTCTTTTATTTTATTTTCAGATTTTTTCTATTTTCCTATTTTTATAAACTTTAAAAATTAATTAAAAATAGCTCCGGACTCATAAAAATACATGAAAAATTCCTACAACCTCGTCTTAACTAGTCCAAATTTATTATGGGGCCAAATTACCAATTTGTCCTCTGAGAGTTTCTAAAAAATTTGGGAAGTCTAAATTTGCCCTCTAAGACCGAGAGGTCTTTTGGGTAGTAAGTGTTCACGAGAAAGGTAGTGTTAGTTTTTAGAAGACCAACGGTGCAAACCTCATATTTTTTGAAGCTCGGGAGATTATTCTATGAATTTTCAAAGAGTCTAGAGTATTTTAATTTTTTAGAAATAAATTTGAACTTCCCAAATTTTCTGGAAACTCTCAGAGGGCAAATTGGTAATTTGGCCCCATAATAAATTAGTACTAGTCAAGGCGAGATAGTAGGAATTTTCCGTGTATTTTTATGAGTCCGGAGCTATTTTTAATTAATTTTTAAAGTTTATAAAAATAGGAAAATAGAAAAAATCTGAAAATAAAATAAAAAAGGTGACACGTGGCGCACATTCAGTGCGCCACATCAGCGTTTAACGGCCACGTCAGCTTCCGTTAGATATTTGGACGGAAAATCCTGAATTGACACAAATTGGATAATTCGGGGTTATTTTTGTCACGTTTCAAAATTGGTGAACCAAATTAAGAAATCACTCAAAGTTCGTTGACCAAAAATGTATTTAACCCTAAATTTTTAGTTATAAAAACCTATACATAAGTGTTTCATATATAAATCAGGATAATTTTAAGAAAATAACTCCAACTTGTATGTACGTAGGAGCCAAATCAGGAATCTTTCTTTCAAAAATGCATCCATTAGGACTAAAAATTCACTTAAAGGTCAAATAAGGATATTCTATCAATTAAATCCAAACGTCTGTTAGTTTTAAGAGTAAAATTGTCACTTCACTCGCCATTAAATAAATAATTATAAAATTAATTGTTAAAAAAAAAAAAAGATGCAGATCTTCCCCAATCCTGACCTCCCTCACTGCTACTCCGACAGCCGCCACGTACTATTATTATAAAAATTCATTAAAAATACCCTAAACCCAATACTATTATATACCAATTACTTATACTAGTATACTCTATACTCATTACTAATATATTCCATATTTTATACCTTATACTCTATACCCTAAACTCTATACCCTATTGTTGATGCTGAAAAATGGTAAAGCAGTCAACGTCGAGTCGAACCACGTGGGCCCGTTGACCCACCACTGAGTGGATGACACGTCGAAGTGGGGTAAGAACGGGTAGCTGGGTCCGACTGGTGAGTAATGAGAGAGAATGATATCCAATGCACCCTGCGCAAGTACACAAAAGTGAGCAGGAAGGACACCGGTGTGGTACCGGCCGAAGCTCCTCCGACGCTCAAGTCAGTGTTCAGAGAATCTGTGAGCAGAGTGAGTGAATAGTATAATATTGATTGAATTGTCCTTTGTGACAAAAAAGTACCTCTTTTATAGTACTTTTGGAATAGTGTCAACCAATCCGGTGATGACACGTGTCCCTTGTAATGACTCGCACTGTAAAAGCGCCACATGTCACCTGTCTCGAGGATCCGAGTGAGTTGACACGGGTCGGGGCCCAGAAGGCTTGAGCTTGGGAGGCCGGAACCTAGGAGGTCAGGACCTAGGGGGCCGGAGCCTATGAGGCCGGAGCCTGGGAGGTCAAGGCCTAGGAGGCCGGAGCTTAGGGGGCCGGATCCTATGAGGCCGAAGTCTAGGAGGTCAAGGCCTAGGAGGCCGGAGCCTAGGAGGTCAGGGGCTAGGAGCCCGGGAAGGGCTTAGCCTTTGGGCCTAGGAAGTCGATGCCTAGGAGGGGCTTAGCTTTTGGGCCTAGACCCAAACGACATGTTGTTAAGCCTTGTGTCACTTGTCGTTATGCCCAGATGATTCATCATACGAACACCTATATCTTATAAAGTATAAATTTACTATAAAAACTATATACTATAAAAACCATATATAAAGTTATAAACTATTGTTATGTTGAGTGCTCAATTTCCGTTATTTTATAATACTAACTCCCTAACATAGAGTGCAAGAACTCGATACTTTTGTGTCTTTTTGTTTGTTTTAGTATTTTGTAGGTTAAATGAAGTGAAGAATGAAAATGAAGCATAATGGGGCAATTTGGAGTTAAAATGGAAAAAAGAATCTTGAAGAAATCTTCTACAAGAATTTGAAATCTTGGAAGAATCTTTGAAGAATCTTGGACAAAATTTTTGGGGGAATCTTTTTTGTCAAGGTTGACTTTTTGTCAAAAGTCAATGGTCAACCATATCACATCATCACATGACATGGACCTCACATAGGCCATGCGCCTAACCCAAGCCCAAAAAATGAGCTCATTTACTTGTTTTAGTTTGCAAGGAATTTTCCATGTGCAAGGAAGATCTAGAAAGATTTAGTCAAAGATATCAAGAAATCTAAGAGAATTAAGAAAATAAAACCCTAGAAAATAGAGCATCAATTTTGACTTCAATTCTGTATCTCTCCAAATTGAACTAGATGGCATGCCATATATCTTTGGAAAAGTACAGATATTAGCTTCGCAGGGATTTTTACGGATCTCTATTTTGAGGTGTCTAGCTCAAGATATGGTCGTTTTAGTGAAGGTAACGCAACAGAAAAACAAGTGACGCCCAAATCAACCCAAGACCTATTCTTGGCAGAAAATTCTAAGCCTTAAGATGCAAGGAATGCACTTGTCCCACATTGAAATATTAGTGCAACCTCTCCACCTCCTCACTACCATATAAGACCCTCACTATCTCACAAATCAACACTTCCTAACCTTTAGACTTTTTACATTGTTTTAGTTTCTAAAAATTTAGAGAAAGAGAGAAAGAGAGAAGTTGGTGCAAGGAGGAGGAGAGAGTAGCAAGCCTTCTTGTTGCCCTAGCCGCATCTTCCCCTTGGGTTTTTCTTTGTTTTTTTTTTCCCCTTGTTTTCTTTAGTTAATTAGTTTGTTCTTACTTTCATTATGGATTCAATGATTGATTATAGGGATTACTATCATTTTGCTCCCCAGACTATTACACTTGTATCAGTTTGCTCCCCAGACTTCTAATTTGGAAAATTAAGGACTCTGACTTTTTCAATTTTGCCAATTGAGGTTTTTTTGTCAATTTACACATTTTTTATCCAAATCTTTGAGGGCAAAATGGTCCCTTCCAATTAGATCTTATCATTTTTTCCTCGTGCATCATTTTTTCTCTTTTATTTCTTGCTAAATTTTGCTTGATCATCTCGAAATTTTAGATGAAAAATGTATAAATTGACGGAATAACCTTAATTGGCAGAATTGAAAAAGTCATGGTCCTTAATTTTCCAAATTAAAAGTCTGGGGAGCAAACTGATACATGTGTAATAGTCTGGGGAGCAAAATGACATTAATCCCTTGATTATATGATGAAAGTTGATTCTTTTACTTTCTTTATTATGTTTCGAGTTTTTATTGTTTTGCTGAGTTAGATGATGCAACTTTAATTGTGAGTTATGCAATGGTGGCACTTGAGATTTAATTTGATGTATATAATAAATCTTCGATCTCTAGTAAAATTGATTTTATTTGTAGTGCGTCTTTAACTGATCACCTTAGGTACGTTGCGTGCATCTATGTTGTGAAATTAAATAAGCTCAAAAGGATGATAATTTCAATTGGCAACAAGTGAGTATCCAACGTATTCATGAGAAAATAGATCATAGATACTCATAGGTTACATTAAGGTGAGTCTATGCTTTATGTGTTTGACGTTCCCCAAGAACGATAATGACTCTCGCATGGCTAACAGCCCTAGGTATAATCAAGCCTTAGGGAACATGTATAGTTAATTAACTAGGGTATAATCAAGCATTCGTTATGTCATAGAGGAACTATTGCTAAAAAAGAATAATCAAAACTTTTAGTAGTCAAATTTTATTACATTTATGCATTATCTTGAATTGCTTGGTTATATTTCCATCAATTGGTGGTGAATTCTGAATTCTTAGCATTGCAAAGCGTGTGTTTGGTGATTTTATTTGGTAGATTGAATTAGTTTGATGGCATTTAACCATCTCTCGAGGGATCGACCTCGTACTTATACACTATACTAACATAAGCGATTCATATACTTGCGAGGTACAACTTTGTATTCGTTTCTAAATTCCAAGTAAAACAAGTTATACCAAAAAGAGCAACATGTTACCATAAAAAATCACGAAGAGACTACTGAGAATTCTATTAAGAACATTGTAGTCATTTGAATGTAAAGGCGAGCGTGCCACTGCTTTTAAAATATTGAATGTAAATGCGAGCGTGCCATTTCTAAACCCTTAATCCAAAAATCACCATTATAAACACAAGAAAAATATATATATGAACCTTCACACCAATCTACAATCGATCAAAAACCTAACTCCTTACCTTAGGTGACAAACTCGGCCTGTTAAACACTGTCTCCTGATTGATCTCCTTAAAACTTCACCTTGACTCTCTCTCTCTCTCTCTTCCAACGTGAAAACCTAGAATGACCAAAGTCAGGTCTCCTACTTCTGATATATGAGATAACAACGTATAATCATAACTTTTCTTTAATCTAATTTTAAATAAATCAAAATAACTCTCTTTATCTCACCTAAACTCCTATAGATAACCCTTTGAAAAATCCTATTAAATAAATAAAACAATATCCCAACAAAGCTTTAAGTCAAATAAAACACAAGGTAACACAACATAAATAAGTTGGTTGCCCCAACGGTCCTAACCATTGAATTGATAACCTAGTTTTGTGTTTCTAAGTGATGGGGTCTCAAGGTTTGGTAGTAAGTTATGCATGCCGAACGATCAGTCCATAAAGAAGGAGATTTTATCAGATGCACATTGGTTTACCAGGGACACATCCCTTAACTAAGATTAGGAGCATATGTTATAGGGCTAGGGTTTTGCTTTTGAGGAGGTAAATGATCGTGTTATGATCTGAGTTTTATGTTGTCATACCTCCACGCTCGTAAGCTTGAAGGTGTGATCAATAGCTTAAATATAAACCAACTTATTCCATTTAAATTAACAATAAGGGAAAATTTCATTTATGCATAAATTTTTCTTAAAATAGGAATTATAAAAAATCTCTAAACAAAACAAAAATTGGAAAATCCCAACAAAACCTATTGCAGAAACTACTTATTTAAGATAATAAAATTTGGTAGCGTTTAATTCCTATGGGACCAAGACCCGTTCGAAAGGTGGCTGCCAAGTCTTCTAAGTTTCAGCATCTTCAACACTACCTGAAACCACAATGAACAACTAGTGAGATAAACTCAGTAAGTAGCCCTCAACTTAAACAAACATTACAACAATATATATATATATGTTTCCATGCATGTGTATGGAGTGCACTTCATAACAAATGAGCATTCGGAAACTTATTTAGAGTCCATTAAGTACTATCATGCTAGTCCTTAGCTTACATAGAAGGGAGCCTTAAGTCACCCATCAGCGACACCCACACATGCAGGCCTTATAACCTATTACATACGTCACCACATGAACATACTTGCGAAGCATTGACACATATAACACATTATGCATGCTAGACAACGAAGGTGGACGAGTGAGTTTATATGCCAACTCACCAATTCTCTCAAAAATTTCAAATGGACCAATGAACCTCAGCCTCAACTTCCCTTTCTTCCCAAATCACCTTACACCTTTCATCAGAGCAACTTTGAGAAAAACCTTGTCTCCAACAACAAATTCTCAATCTTTTCTCTTTTGGTTTGCATAAATTTTTTTTTCGGCTTTGGGCCACCTTCAACCTCTCTCTTATAGTTCCAATAACTTCACTAGTTTGTTGCCAATCTCGAGACCAAGAATCTTCATCTCACCAACTTCGTCCGGAGACCTACACTTTCGCCCATACAGCGCCTCATAAGGAGCTATGTCAATGGTCGCATGGTAACTGTTTATAAACGGCACATACTTATCTCAACTGCCCTTGAAATCCAACACATGCACATGTGCGCAACATATCCTCCAACGTCTATATGGTCCTTTCTGACTGGCCATCAGATTGAGGGTGAAAAGCAGGAGTGAAGTTAATAGTATGTATTATCTATCTCTCAATAGGGCAAGACACTTGAACTAATTTAGGTGTGAAAGAAGAGACCTTGTCTTATATAAATGCCATGTACTAGAAAGCTACCCATTATAGGTTTCCTGCCATGTATTGGATACATTTAACCTAATTGTATATCTTATTTGGGTTTTATTAAGACCCATATAATTAGGCCCAAATACCATAATAATAATCACAATATTATAGTTACTAGATACATTACATATAATTACCTTTTACTTTATTTGCAAGGTGTCACATATAATATTGTGTAATCTTAATAATTATATTATTTGTCCAATTAGGTTCTTACAGTTGTTTCTTGAATTGAACATTTTTTGAGATATGTTTTATAGTATACATACTATTTACACTTTAGTCCATCTCTTTAATATCTAATGAGTTGAGATGTGAAAAATCCCCAAAAATTGGAATATAACAATAGCATGTCTACAAAGAAGCCCACTACATTCAAATAGCCGACAAAAACAATAAAATCTTCGCCTTTCTTGCATCTCGTACTACCATGAACTTCTCAATGTTTCAAAGTCTCTAACTTTGAAAGTTTGGGTCATATGTCTTCCTTATTTTTTTGAGAATAACATCCTGCAACTCTTAAACCTCAACTTGAAACTTTTTAAAAACTTCATGTGTGTAAACCATGGACAATTGCTTTTCAAAAGGTGATGGAGACTTGAAAACAAGTTCTTTGTGCCATGTTCTAAAATCTGCTCGAGCTTTTCTTGCCTATCTTGGAGAGTCACCTTGTATTGCTAAAAAAACTCTTTTAAAGTAGTCTTTTTATTCACATATTTATAAAAAATAAAAAAAATAAAAGTTTATGCTTTCAGAACGTTGAGTTGTAGACATTCTAACAAAAAATGTGTCTCTCATGTAAGTGGGCACCCAATATAAGCGATCTTCAAACAATGATGCAAGCCATTCATTTTCTTGAAGCTCAAATCTTTCAATCATGTCCCACCATCATCTCTCAAAGTCTTCACATGACCATGAATTGTAAATGCAATTATTGAATATCCTCATAAAACTTTTATGCTTTTTAATTATATGGCTAATTTTTTCAGGAATTTTTCTTAGGGACAAGATTTTGTGCCCTATTAGGGCACAAGATCTATGTGCCCTAATCTGACGTGGTAAAATTATTTTACACACATCAGTATATATTTGCCAAATCATATAAATATTATTTTTAGTAAAAGACCATCTTATCCATATAAAATTTAATGGATTTTTTTTCTATATGATTGATTTGCCATATTTTTCATAGTTCATCATCATATCTACAGATCATCATCCTCATTAATATAGTTAGAGTAATATATCTTAGCACCATGAAAACTATATATTCATGATTTCTATTCATGAGAATATTGTTCTAAAACTATATGTAGATTCAAAAAACATTTTGGATGAATAAAGCCAATGAATTGAGATACTAGAGAAGAATAAATCTCACTTGAATTGAACTTAATTTTGATTCACTTAAATCGAAATACCATATAAGAATTGAACTTTTGCACTTATTCGTCAAAGAAATTGATTGATCTACTAAGAATTTAACTCTAGCCTTGGCCTTTTTTTCCTTGGTTGAAAGAACACTTCATAGAGCCCAAAGGGGGCACCAACCTAGCACAAACAAACGAAGCTAGCCAACTAACACATCAACACATAAAAAAACTAAACGCAACAAAAACCAACACAGAAAAAAACTAAACAAACCCAGCAAAAACAAAGTCAACCAACTAAAACACCAACATCAACTCCAAGAACATAAGCCTCTTATTCGTTTATCATGAAAAAATTGATTTTTTGAAATCTTGTATTTATTATTAATCTTCAAAAAATGGTTACCCATTAGAAGATAGATCCTCATTTTCGTGTAGCTTTTTAGGATTTTAAAATTGGGGATAAATTTTTTTAAAAGAGATAGACAGTTAGGTTTTTTTTTATTTGGTGATAAAATTTACATTTTTAATTTAATTTAAGTTTTACAGGACTTAAAGAAAGGTTAATTGAGTTTTTTTAATAAGCTTATGTGGCAAATAAATTAGTACACTTATTTAACTATGTTAAGTACTCTAATTGATATGGAAATTTCATATCATTAGGGCACCCTAGCACAACCCTTTTCCTTAATATATGTTATAAACAATGTCAATGCTGTGAAATTAGAAATACATTTGCAATGGCTGTTTTCATAGCTTTGTCTTGGTCAGTTAGAATAGAAGTTGGAGGCCTTCCACCCATTGCTCGAAGCCATGTTTACATTATCCATTCAAATGTAGGTATACTCTCACGTGAAAGTAATGCACACCCAAGTAGCATAGATTGAAAGTAATTGTTCACACTAATAAATGGAGCAAATGACATATTATACTTATTTGCGAGATATATGGTATCAAAGGAAACAACATTCCCAAAAATCTTATAGTCTACCATTTCCATTAACCCAAAAAAACATTTATCAAATGTTGATTTTCATCTAAATCTATTGCATAAAAGAAATCAGGATCTTCTTCTTGCATGTGCACAAAATGCTCAAGCATAGCTTTAGCATCCCCTTTTACGTACTATTTCCAAAAGCTTCTCTTTATCAAGAAGATTTCTAACATATTTTTCAATAAATCCAATATTTTCATATTCCCCATATTGTTTGGCCATTGCAGCAAAAGTTTTGCTTGTTTTTCACACATGTAAATCTTCAATACTATAGTGTGCATATGCAGGAAAGATTTCATGGATGTGCACTTTAATAAAATTATGAACTACCCATTTTCCATCTTTCCTTTTCTTCACATGCAAGTTGCTTTACAGTCTAATTTAAGGCAAGGTATTGGATTAGATGCATCACAATCTTGTTTCTTGTCATGCCTTGTACAAGCAAACTTGACATCTATATATAATCTAGATGCATTTTTTGATCCTCGAATAGCTTTAGTTGAGGCACCAAATCTCATAGATTTGGCATACTTTAAATAATTAAAATGATTATTTTGCTTTTTCATGTGAAACAAACTTCATTCCAATGTAAGGTTCCAACATTTTGTCTGTTTCACCACCATGTTCTTCAACATCTTTTAAATTTTCATCAACACATACATCAACCTCCTCATCACAATCTTCAACATCTAAGTTTAAGGGCCATTTTGGGGTTGAGGTGTGGTGGAAATAAGTTGCTTATTTCCACCACAATGCACTTTTAGGTGTTTGGTTAATAAAGTAAAAACTGCTTACTTTGAAAACAAGGGTGGGGAAAAGCATAAAATAAGGGTTGAGGCAAAGCAGCTAAGGAGGTGCTTTCCAAAGCTGTTGTGTAGGAAAGCACCCCTGACTCCAAAATTGTCCTAAACCAATTTATGAAATTACATATCGTACCCTCATTTTTTTTCAACCCCTAGCCACTTACATTCTTTTTTTTTTTTTTTTCTATCTCCAGCAGCTTTTCATCTTTTCCACTCTCACATTGTTCTCCTCCCATGTATCTATGCTTCCCACTTGCCACTAGACGAAGATCCCTGCCGCCGACGAAGCTCCCTGTCGCCGGACCACCGATGAGTCTTTTTTTCTTGAGTTTTGAGTTCTTTTTTTCTTTTGATTTTTGATTTTTTGTTAGATATGATGATTATGTGCGCAAAACTTACAATTGAAGTTGAATTTGAGAAAGATTATTGTTGGGTCTGATAATTATTTTTCTTTCATTTTTTTTCATCTTTCTTGACCCATTTTTTTTCATTGTTGTGATTTCTTATTTGATTTCATCCACTGAGCTTGGATACGACACCATGTGGGATTTTTTATTTGAATGAGTGGAAAGGCTATGTTGGTGGGTTAATTGCTTTTGTGGCTCTGTTTTGTGTTTAGAGCTTTTTTTTATGATCATAAAATTTGGATTGATCAATTATGGCTTATTAAAATCTTCTATGTAATTGTACACCATTGCCACATAATGTTATACCGGTTTTGTATCCATTTTGAGGCCTTGCAACGTTTTTTTTTTTTTTATAATCTACCTATGCTATTTTATGACATGTTAAAAAAATGGTGCATCAAGTGTCGAGACCATGCCTGAGTTTTATGGCAATTGATAAAGGCTTACAAAAATCTGGTATGTACAGAGTGGTCAAAAAACTTTGTGTCTGCTGTCTATGGATGTATCAGCCTTGGAATTTTTTTATTTATTTATTTTTTTTCATTAGTGCACCTTTGTTATATTGTGTATGCATGAAAAACGGTTTATGGTGTACTTTTAAGTGTCGAAACAATGTGTCTCATTGTCTTTATGATAATTGCTTCATATTCAACTAATTGGTACTATACTGAATATAGAACAGGGAACTGTGTTAACTTGTTCTTGTATGCAGCAGTCTTGTTGATCTTACCTAAATTGTGAGAGTTGTTTCAGGGGTTTCTATAATGATGCCAATATGTTGTTAGAATGAGTTGATTAACAAACCTTTATGCTTTTGCTTTTGCTTTTGCTTTTGCTTAATCTATCCATATTCTGCAATTTGATCTAACAAACCTTTGACTAAAAGTGGATAAGCTCTACTTGATACTTTTTTGTTGCTGGTGGTTACTTCTTTTGTTGGTTTCCTGATGGGGAGTGGATATATAGTAATAGGTAGAAAATTATACGTGTTGGTGAGAAGGTTTCATGATTATAATTTGTTTTGAGTGAGTTGAAAGCATGGACTCAACTTAAATTATATACAATTTTATATAAGTACTTTATACACAGATGGAAAAGAAGAAAAACAATGTTGGAAGTAGCTCACGAGAGAAAGCCGTATAGAATGAACGTAATATACCAATATTCTTTGATCTTTGTATCAAGGAGGTGGAGGTAGGAAGATGTCTTTGTACTCACTTTAACAAAGAAGGATGAGAAAGTCTGAGGAAAAACTTTGCTCAATAGACATGAAAGGAGTTTGATAAATCTCAATTGAAAAATAAGTGGAACAATCTTAAGGATCAATGGAAATTGTGGAAAGAACTAAAGGGGAAGGAAACTAGTCTTGGGTGGAATCCCAAATATGGTACTGTGGATGCTTCTGAAGAATGGTGGGAAAGTAAAATTCAAGTTTGTTAAACTTATTAGTTATTTTGTAATATTTTCGATTATATTATATTATCATGAATATATCCATCGTCCTGACTTGATCTCTTTATTATGCAGATGAATCATGAATATGCAAAATTGCGTAAAAAATGTATTAGTCCTGATTTGGAGGAGAAGCTAGATATAATGTTCATGAACACCACTGCCACAGGTAGGGGTGGGCATTTAAACCAGGAACCGGGTGCACCGAACCAAACCGGAAGGAAAAAAAACCATAAAAAACCGCTTTGACCAAAACTGGTCAACACCAGGACCAAACTGGACTGGACCGGACCGGTCCAATCCAATTCCGGTTCCAGTTTTGCACTTCACGGAACTGGACTGGATTGGACTAGACCGGATAATTAATATATATTTTTAATTTTTATACATATTTAATATTTATACAATTTTTATACACTTTTTAAACATTTTTATACACATTTTTACACACATGTTTACACACATTTTTACACACATTTTACACAATAAAATTAATATTAACCTAGCTATATTTTAGACCCTATGGCCTATATTCTATATATATAATAATGTTTAAATATATAATTTTAGTTATACCTTTTATAATAAAATTAGTATATTCTTTATACTCTATAATCTATACACTAAACCTTATATACTAAAATTATTATAGTTATAGGGTATAATATATAGTTATAAACTTCTAATAGGGGAAATTATGTATTAGGGTTTAGGGTTTAAAGTTTAAACGAAACCTTATACCCTAAACTCTAAAGTAATAAGTACATAACATATATAACTAATAACTATATAAGTATATAACTCCAATTGAAATCCCAATTAGACTCATAGTCAACTATAACTCTATACCCTAATACAATTATAACCATTTACCCTAAACTATATTAATTACTCTATACATATATAAGTAATAAGTATATAAACATATATAACTATATAAGTATATAACCCCAATTGAAACCCCAATTAGACTCATAGTCAACAATAACCCTATACCCTAATACAATTATAATCATATACCCTAAACTATATTAATTACGCACTCTATACATATATAAGTAATAAGTATATAACACATATAACTATATAAGTATATATTATATAACCCCAATGAAACCCCAATTAGACTCATAGTCAACTATAACCCTATACCCTAATACAATTATAATCATATACCCTAAACTATATTAATTACTCTATACATATATAAGTAATAAGTATATAACATATATAACTATATAAGTATATAACCTCAATCAACCCTAAACCATTTTTGTTCTTTTTTTAATTTTCAATTGCCCAAAGGCATCAAACCCCAATCGCCCAAACCTCAATCAACCCTAATTGACACCTTAATTACTCATAAATTAGTCAATTACCCAATTGAAACCCCAATTGAAAGTTGAAACCCCAATAAGACTAATTAGTAATTTAGTACCCAATTGAAACCCCAATTAGACTCACAGTCAACTATAACCCTATACCCTAATACAATTATAATCATATACCCTAAACTATATTAATTACTCTATACATATATAAGTAATAAGTATATAACATATATAACTATATAAGTATATAACCCTAATTAACCCTAAACCATTTTTGTTCTTTTGTTTTATTTCAAATTGCCCAAAGGCACTAAACCCCAATCAACCCTAATTGAAACCCCAATTACTCCTAAATTAGTCAATTACCTAATTGAAACCCCAATTGAAAGTTGAAACCCCAATAAGGCTAATTAGTAATTTAGTACCTAATTGAAACCCCAATTAGACTAATTAGTCAATTGAGTAAATTACCCAATTGAAACCCAATTACTCCTAAATTAGTCAATTACCCAATTAATAGTTTGAAACCCCAATTACTCAATTAGACTAATTTAGTCAATTGATCAAATATTACCCCAATACCCCCAAATGAAACAACCACTCATGCACTCATCTAGTCAATTTAGTCAATTGATCACTCATTCAGACATTTAGTCATTCACTCTCGTCTCTCGACAGTCGACACTCACTCAATCTCCAAACCCTAAACTTGCGTCGCGCCATCCTCTCTTGATCTGGAATCTCATCAGCTATCAGCCTTTCACGGTCTCACCTCTCAGTCTCACAGCTCGCCTCTCACGATCTCACCTCTCCATCTCTGGGTCTCTCACCTCTCAGTCTCGCAGCTCGCCTCTCATCCTGCATCTATCACTCTCTCATCTCTCATCTCTCATCTCTCATCTTGAAGATCTCATCTCAGAAGGCAGACTCGCAGCCACCACGAAAGGGTAATCTCACTTTCATCTCTCTCACTTTCATCTCTCGTCTCTCATCTCTCATCTCTGACTCTCTCATTTTTGTCTGTCATATTATGATTGAACTGAAATTAGGGTTTTGAATTGAATTGGGGGTTTAGGGTTTAAATTGAGAATATTATCTCATCTCTCACTTTTTATCTATGTCTCTCATATCTGATAGTTTTGTGTTTGTGTTTGCTAAATTTCTGAGTTTTATTTCTGGGTTGGATTATATATGGTCTGTGTTTGTAGCTGCAAGTGAGTTCATTTGATATTGGTTTCATGTTGTTCATAATTTCTGATCTGTTTTGGGGATTTAAGGTTTGATTTGGGTTTGATTTAGGGTTTGGTGGCTTGGTGCATTGCAATTTTTGGTGGCTTACTGGCTAGGTGCAGTGCAGTGCAGTGCTAGAAGGTAAGGATATTTGTGATTTTGTGAATTTTGAATTTGATTGTGAATCTGTATCTGATAATCTGTTTGTGAATCTGTTTGATTGAATGAGTTTGTTAAACTGTTAGGAGAGATGGACAATTGGCTGACAGGGGTTATTTGAAGACAATTGGCTGCTGGCAAGGGGTTGATGGTTGGCTCGGATATTTTAATTTGTGTTATTTTTAGTTATGTAACCTAATTTGTATTTGGTTGGTTTGTAATTTGTATTAGGTTGGTTTGTAATTTGTATTTGGTTGGTAACTTGTAACTTAGTAAGTTATTAACTTCTTTAGCTTTGGTTGGTTATTAACTTCTTGGAGTCTTGGACAATGGTGTATGGTTAGTAAGTTACTAAGTTAAGTAGTTAACTTTGTATGGTTATATGCATGGTTGATGTCTTGAATCATGATTGGTGATGAAATGGTTTGTAACTTTGAGTCTTTGAGATTGTGAAATGGTTATTGGTTAATGTCTTATAGGTTGTGAATTGGTACAAAAAATGAAATGGCTGATTTGTTGTGATTTGTTATGAACAAAAAATGGTTGATTTGTTGTTAAAAACTTAAAAAACATGTTTTAAAATTAAAATTTGGCCCAAAAATTTAATTGGGCTAGGGCCCAATAGTGAGACCCAGACCCAAACAGTGCACCAGACCAAACTGGAACTGTTCCAGTTCTATAGCACTGGACTAGATAACCTCCACATGGAGTCCACAGTTTGGGGGGAGCACTATACTGTACCAGACCGTGCCCACCCCTAGCCACAGGTGAACATGCTTGGGCACCTTCATCTGGTGTACTCCCATCTGAAAATTTGGAGGCATCTAATGATGATTATGACAATGGTGAAGGTACTAGTGATTCAGATGTTCCTAGCCTAATGGAAACCATTCAGAATATGGAAGTTTCTTTGAGAAAGGAGAAAAAAGAGAGTGACTGAGCAACTTACAAACTGGAACTGTTCCAGTTCTAATTCAAAATTTCCAGTTCTATAGCACTGGACTAGATAACCTCCACATGGAGTCCACAGTTTGGGGGGAGCACTGTACTGTACCGGACCGTGCCCACCCCTAGCCATAGGTGAACATGCTTGGGCACCTTCATCTAGTGTACTCCCATCTGAAAATTTGGAGGCATCTAATGATGATTATGACAATAGTGAAGGTACTAGTGATTCAGATGATCCTAGCCTAATGGAAACCATTCAGAATATGAAAGTTTCTTTGAGGAATGAGAAAAAAGAGAGTGACTGAGCAACTTAACCCAAAAACTAGGAAAAAGATGAAAGGTAAAGGAAAGGGGAAGGTAGGAGGCGCTCAAAAATTGTCTTATCAAATTGAGCGGATGGTTGAGGCCATTGAAACTAGAAGTACTGTGACTTCAATAGCCTAAAAAGGAACATGATGTAGTATTGCTGAAACCATGAAGGCAGTTGAATCTATACCTGGGATGGTGCAAGGGAGCACTTTGTGGCTATTTGCAACTGAGTATTTTATGGCTCAAGAGAAGAGAGAGATGTTTGCTGACAGAATCGCCCCCGGATTCCACCCTGAATCTCGGAGAAGCCTTGTGGGAATCCAAAATCAAAGAAAATCCTACAGAAAATTCGGCATAACCTCTCCTGAAAATGGACTAACCCAAAAGTTGTAAAACCTATAAAAACACTTCTAAAAACATTAGCCGCTTCTACCACAACCAAAAAGGGGTCTCAGACCCAAACAACACCACAATAACATAAAGTTCCAGTATGGTTCTCAGAGCCACTACTTTCTATTACAATAAATTTTACTATTAAAGTAAAAAAAAAAAAAACTTCCAAAATAGAAGCGATGCCTACAAGATCCGAGAAGAGAAAATGAACACTATGCCTTAACGTGATTGGCTTGACCTCCACCAATGCTACGGCCTGGGGGGAAACAATTTAAGACAAAACAAGAAAATTATGTGATAAACTCAATGAGTGGACAATTTATAAGTACGGAAAATAATTGTCGTTTAACTTTTCATGAATCATTAAAAGTCAAATTTAACTCTAAGACCTCACGTCGCTCTTTGAAATCCCCCAGTTT
Source organism: Dryas octopetala (assembly GCF_963921425.1). Lineage (NCBI taxonomy): Eukaryota > Viridiplantae > Streptophyta > Magnoliopsida > Rosales > Rosaceae > Dryas > Dryas octopetala. The sequence continues at coordinate 4,182,900 of NC_141370.1, forward strand.
TAAAACGCTTTCAGAAACACGTTCAAGTTGCTATCATATTTTAATAAACCAAACCAAAGCACAAACCATTTATCAAATAAAATTCAAACATTAAAATTGAAAATAGCTTATAAATTTAAATGAACGATCGCATTAAAACCGTATAATACATTTATAATAAAACACACCAAGTCAGTTACCCATAGAACCTATCATACATGCGCAGAGCCGAGAATCTGTCATACGCATGCAGAGCCAGAAATCTTGTCTTACATGTACGTAGAGCCACCCCCAATGGGTGGCATCACGGCCCAAAGCCTATGTGTGTGCCGTAATGGGTCCCAAAGACCTATCAAATCAAACAACCTGGGAGAGTACTGAAAGGCGATTTAAAACTGGTTCCCATAACCAAACATAATGTCTTTTTCCACCAATAAAGAATATCTTTATAACATTCCCAAAAACTTTAAATCCCCAAACAAATGTATAAACACAACTAGTAAAACAGTCCTCAATAAATCACATTCAAAAACATAAAACCAATCAAATCTTTTGACCACAGACTAAAATAAGAAATAATCCATACGTATAAAAATAAGAAACTAGTTTCCTTTCCAACGTCCAACAAGAAAAAATTCATTTGCGATAGCATTTGTAATCCAAAATTTAATACCATTGATCAAATCCTTAAATCGACTTCAAAACGTTAAATATAAAATAATTGGTGAGATTTCCAAAAACTCTGAGAAAAAAAACAAAAGTCTATTCAAACTTCAAATTCTCAACTAAAATTACATATCCAAAATAAATCACGTATGAATTTCCTAAATCATTTAAAGAAAACAAAGAATCCACTCACAGTGAGAAAATCTAACTTCGATCTTTCGCCGGATCGTCACGAGCCCCGGTCGTCTCGCCTATACCATAAACAATAAAATATGCAATTAGTCTCAACTCCAATACATTAAATTTTGTGTGTATGTGTTATTCCTAACGTTCTGCTTAACTCATACTCAATGTAACGGTTAGAAATCATTTTTCTCAAACCTATTCCTAAACCGTCCCGGCTCCAAACCACGACTCCTATGATCTCATGTTAAACCATAAATTCAAAAGGAACCCTGCATGTGGCCTACCCTACTTGGGAGTGGTTCGAAGATTAAAACGATACCCGCAAGGTGTCCGATTCTCGAGCCAAAAGAATATTTTCGTCACTCAAGTCGCATCCACCTATCCAAAATCATCAACCAACTCAGTTTTGATACGCAACAAAGTGCTAGATAATTTACGTGGCAACTGGGTGGTCGGAACCCCCGCTGTCACCGCTCAAAGTGGCGGCACAAAAACTAAATTTCACAAATTTCTCCGAATTCCTCAAACTTTTCAATTCTAAACTTCAATTGAAGGTTCTAAGGAGTGAAAATTGTCCATAATTACATTAACATCATCCCAATTTCGAAATTCTCAAGAGAAACCCGAAATGGGTTCTAAATCCCCAATTTCAATTCTCCACAATTACTCAAAATAAAACACCCAAACCACTGGGAAATGGAAGCTTATTCCTCAAGGAGAAAAACCCACTTAAACCCTCGAAAATTTGTGGTGAAATCTAGCTGGAATTTGGAGGATGAGGCCAGCAGTTTGAGGTGGTTCTTGGCGTGTTTTCGCGTATATAGAGATTGGCTGGCGAGGAGAGTGACTGGAAGGACGTTGGCCGGTCAGTGGGGAGTTCGCCGATGAGCTCAGGTGGCCAGAATGGCCGGCGAAGAGATGGGCGGCGGCTGAGGGTTTTCTGGCTTGTTCCCCGCGCGAATGAGTGCTGGCTGGTGAAAGGAGTGGCGGGGAGTGGTGGTCGGCCTGTGGGGGTCACACCGGTGAGTCCAGGTCAGAGGGAGGTGGCCGGCGACGTCGTTTGTATTGGTGGCTGGTGTATGCGCAGTGAGAGGTGCGGGAGAAGGAAGAGAGAGAGTAAGAGAGAGAGAGAGTGCGGGAGAGAAGGAGAGAATTGAAGAGAGAGAGTGAGAGGGGGCTGATTAAATTTGAGGTGTTTGGGTGTTTGAAATTACTCAAATGCCCTTTTCTAGAAAAATCTCCACACTTCCTACCAAAATTTCTAATTAGAACACCGTTTTCGCCTACGCGTTTGGAAACTCGAGTTCTAATTAGCCGTCTCGAGCTTAAAGGCTACAAATTTAAATTTTTAAAACACCCTTCTAAATACTAGAATTCCCTTCCAAAATTTTAATAAGTCCGCCCAATAAGATTAAATTTTTATTTAAAAAAAATAAGACTTGGGGTTGGGTCGTTACATTTGCTACTAGGGAAGATCCATACATCAAGCTTCAATGGCTTACTTACATGATGAGAAAATATGGTGGTTAAATTTCTAGTATGAAACTTGTTATGTTCTAGTGTTTGAAACTTGTAGTGTTAATTATGTTTGCAATTTAATTAGATAGTTATCAATGTTTGGATCTTGTTTGAATGTTAATTATGTTTGCAATTTAATTGGATGGTTATCAATGTTTGGATCTTGTTTGAATGTTAATTATGTTTGCTATTTGGATCACTAAACTTGTATGCAATTTAAATGCTTGATTTAATTTGTATGAATCACTTTACTTTTGCAGGTTTACTTGGTTGAGCGTATGGACTTTCTAGACGATGATGATGACTTCAACCAAAATATATGCCTTTGTCTTGCGACTATTCAATTATATTATGAGAAATATATTCATAAAACTCCTTGTATGATTTCTTCACAAATAGTAAATAGGTGATTGTTGGAGCTACTAGGGGAAGTGATGCACGTTGTTATAGAATGTTTAGAATGGATAAACATGTTTTTTCTAGATTATGTACTGATTTGCAAGATAACTATGGGTTGAAAGATTCAAGGAGAATTTGTGCTGCTGAGATGTTGGGAATTTTTGTGCACACTTTAGGACATGGTATAGGAAATAGGTTAGCTCAAGAATGATTTCAACATTCTGGTAAGACTGTGAGTAAGTATTTTGATATGTTACCATATATTGTATGTCGTATAGCCATAGATATCATCAAACCATTGAATCCTGAGTTTAATGGTACCCCGGAAGAGATAAATAGAGATTCTAGATATTAGCCTCATTTTAAGGTAATCATTAATTCAAATGTTTGAATTTTTTTTAATTACGTTATATGTACTAAATCTTTTTTATTTCCTATTATTTTTAAGATTTTGTTGGTGCAATAGATTGTGTGCATGTTCAAGCATCAATATCTCTTAGAAATCAAATACCTTATATTGGAAGTAAAGGAATACCGACTCAAAACATAATAGCTGCATGTAATTTTGACATGCAGTTCATATTTGCATGTGCAGGTTGGGAAGGCACTGCACATGATACTAGGGTATTCCTATTGATTCTGCAAAATGATAGTCTCAACTTTCCTAAACCTCCAAATGGTAATTAATAACTAAAATTTGATCTTAATGTTCAATTTTTTATGTTGCAATTTCTAATTATACTATTTTAAAACATGTGTATTTGACAGGAAAATATTATCTTGTGGATGTTGGGCATCCACAAATTGATGAGTATTTGGGACCATACAAAGGTGAAAGGTATCATCTTCCAGATTTCCGAAGGGGTAGCCAACCAATAGGTTATAAAGAAGTATTTAACCATGCACACTCTTCCCTTAGGAGTGTCATTGAGTGCACTTTTGGAGTATGGAAGAAAAAATGAAAGATTTTGAGGGATATGCCTAGTTATTCTTTCAAGAAACAAGTGAAAATTGTCATTACAACCATGGTACTTCATAACTCATAAGGAGGCATGCCGAACGTGATAGTGATTTCCACGAAAGTGGGGATGACACCCTGAATGAAGAGGTGGATATTGAGGTTGATTCACAAGAGGAAGGCCATGGTCTTGGATCACAAGAAATGAATACATTGAGGGATAGCATCGCACAAGTTTGATGAGTGTCAATCTTTAGGGTCATTTTTATTTTGTAGTTCATGACTAATTTTCATGTGGCCCATATGAATGGTATCAATGGATAATATCTAATATTTGTAATTATGTCAAACATTTTTATCAATGTTAGTTTTTTCCTCTTTTCCAACCAAAAAAAGTTATGATAAAAAAATAAAAAATAAAAAAATGTATCCCTACCCATTTCTAATTAACTATGCCGAAAATAAAGATCTACTATCATAAAGCTAGGCAAGCCTTCCATGTCATAAGACTTCATCACAATACAAGGAAACATAAGTACCTTTTAATTAACAAAATACAATAACAAAAAATATTAATTTAAAGTGAGTTTTATGTAAGTCAGAAGATTAGTTTGTACTTAAAAAAAATCATAAATAAAAGTTAAAAAAAGATCATAAATAAAAGTTAGAAAAGCAAGTGAAAGCACCCTTGTTTTACCAAATAGAAAAGTAAAAAACATTTTCAGCACTATGTCTATTTTGGTTATTATACATAGCCATAACACTTCTACATCAAAATTTACCAAACACTCTACTACTGCTTTTAACACTCACAGTACTTTTAAAAACACAGTTTACCAAACACTCAGCTGCTTTATCTCACAGTAGCTTTACCTTACAACAGCTTTTTCCGACCACACCTCAATCCCAAACTAGCCCTAAATCAATATTTAAGCTCATAGTTACCTATTGAAATGCCAAAAAAAAAAAACACATACACACACACACATACACAATTATAAAAAAATTTCAATCGATAGATATAAACAAGGAGTAAAATTTCGGTTTCGAGAAAATTTTCGATGAAAATTTATACAGAAATTGCTATCAAAATATGGAAATTTTGAATGAAACTTGACCATATGTTTATTTAACATATTATCTACTACATTGATAAAAAACATTGAAGAAACCAAATTATATAGTAGGTTTCATGTGATACAAGGTGAAATAATGCGCGCTAGAGGCAAATACTGTTAAATAAAATTAGTTTAATAAATAAATGAAATTAGTATATTCTTTATACTCTACAATCTATACACTAAATCCTAAAACTAAACTGTATATACTCTATAATTTATACACTAAATCCTAATACTAAATCCTATATACTCTATAATCTATACTTTATATTCTTTAAGATATGATATAAGATATTAGAATTTAGAACCTTTAGGGTATTTTTAATTACTTTTTATATAGAAATATATTAGAATTTAGGGTGTAAAAACAACTAAACAAAATCTCAAACCCTTTTTTATCTTTCTAATTGCCCAAAGGCCCTAAACCCCAATCAACCCTAAACCCCCCCTTTTTTTTTTCTTTCATTCCTTTTCTTGTTTTTTTTTTTCCTTCCTTTTTCTCCCCTTTTCCTCCCGTGACTTGACGCTCTCTTCCTTTTTTTTTTTTTTTTTTCTTGCCTTCCTTTTCTTTTTTTCTTTTTTTCTTTCCTTCCTTTTCCTCCCCTTTTCCTCCCGTGACAATCTCTTCCTCTTCCCTCTCATTTCTCTCTCCCAGGCTCCTAGCCCACTACACAACATCTCTTCTTTCTCTTCCCTCTCCCTCCCCCATCTCTTCCTCCTTCTCTTCCTCTTTCCCCGATCTCCCTCTCTTCCTCCTCTTCATCCCCGATCTCTTCTCCCTCCTAGATCTCCTCTCTCTTCTCTGAAAATGGCTCCCAGATCTCCTTTCTCTTCTTTGAAAATGGAAAGATGTTGTAAGACACAGCGAAATTTTGCCGAAATTTAGAGAAATTTTACAAAAACATATGTGCGGGGGTGTTCAAAATTTCGCCGAAATTTTTACGTAAAATACAGGATATGTGATAAAATTTCGAGACCCAAAAAAAAAGAAAATTTCGTCGAAATTTTTGAAATTTCATTCCTTGAATATAAACACCATATAAATACAATATTAATTTAAACTATATAATAACTCAATGCAATGAACACCTAAATAAAAACTAAATATATAACTAAACGTACAAATGATTTTCATGATGCTATATCAAATATCATATAAAAAAAAGGGAGAAATTTTAGCAAAAAGTCTTCAACTATACTATGTTTTGCAGTCGAAGATTTCGATTTCATTTGTTCCAATTAAGGACTATAATTAAATGTTACTCTCAATCAAGAGATTTCTGTTAAATCTATTAAAATATCCGTTAAGTTGGTCACGTGACCCGCACTTGACCAACTTTTAAGAGCAAAAGTTTTTTTTTTTTTTTTTTTTTTAGCAAAAAAGGGGCAAAAGCATTTAACCATTAAAAAATAGATATAAAAAACTAAAAAAACTAAAAAAACTAAATATAATGAAAAAAATTTAAAAAATTGGGAGGGAGGATGCAGAACTCTCCCATCCCCACCACTGACTCCCCCAACCTACCTCCTTCTAACATGACCGCTCCCGAATTCTACCCTGAAATCCGGAAAGGTCCAGTGGGATCTAAAATCAAGAAAAATCCTATCCAAAATTCGGCAGAACCTCCCCTGAAAACTTATAAAACCTGTAAAACTTATAAATTCGGCAGAACCCAAAATTTATAAAACTTCTAAAAACTTTAACCACCTCTACCACAACCAAAAAAAAGTCTTAAATCCTACAAATACAAAATAGTCTTATAATTTAAGTATGGTTATCAGAGTCACTACTCCTATTACAAAAATTTTTACAGTTAAGGAAAAGGAACTTTCAAATTGGAAGCGATGCCTACAAGATCCGAGTAGAGAAAATGGACGCTATGCCTCGACGTGATTGGCGCGACCTCCACCGCTGCTATTGCCTGGGGGGACAATTTAAGACAAACCAAGAAAAACTATGAGATAAACTCAGTAAGTGAACGAGTTAAGAAAATGAAACATAAAATTTATTTATCTTTTAGGAGTCATAAAATAATAGTCTCTAAGACCTTACAATCGCTCCTTGAAATCCCCAAGTTTTAAAACTATTTTCGAAATTTTTTCTAAAACGTCATAAAATCATTTAACATAAGATACATGAATAAATCTGATATGCAATCATTCATTGAGAACTTCTAAATAGAAGTATCATGCAAAACTGGAAGTCCAAGAATCAAGATAAAACATAAAAAAAACTTCTCGTTTAAACTTTTGTAATAGAATTCTTTGGAAGAATAATGAAACTACACCATACTTGTACCCGTACTGTAAACAATGTCCTGGCCACAATCCCACGCACGGGCAAGCTCAAATCCTGGCCACAATCTCGTACATAGAGGTTACTTTGCAAGAGCAGGCTCGTATTCTGGCAACAACCTCGTACGGAGAGGTCACTCCGCATGAGCAGGCTCATACCCTGGCCACAATCTCGTACGGAGAGGTCACTCCTCACGAGCAGTCTCATATCCTGGCCACAATCCCGTGCATTTACACAGGCAGGCTCGTCCGGTCAATACGTGCATTTACACAGCAGTTTTTAAATACTCTTTTCAAAATTCTCCTTAACAATCCAACTCATAAAAAATGTGTCTTTTCATAAACTAAGTAACAATTAAAACCTGTCTTTTAAATAAAGATATCTTCAATATGAAATCACATATAAAAGCATGTTGAAATATTTCTTAATCGCTTAAATTATAAATTCCAAGATAAGGATAATCGAACTAACATAAATGATTATTTAAGAAGACTTAAGATTTAAAACTCACAAAGATAGCCCTAGCTTAGATACTCTGCCGGATCGTCACGAGCTACGGGCGTCTCGCCTATAACATAAACAATAAATAAGAAATTAGTCTCAAATCCAAGACGTTAAATTTGTGTGTGTGTTGTACCTAACGTCTCACCCAACTTTTGTTCCTACACGATGGTCTATGATCTACACTATTTGACCAACAACACCTCCACAACTGCCCCTAAAGCTTCCCGGCTCAACCTAACCAAAATCAACATAACCAAGATCGATAACCCACTCAACAAATTGTCCTAAATACTCCCAAAAATTATGGAATTTCAGTGGGGGTTCAAAATCATAAAGGTTGCCGCCGAAGGTGGCTGTTTCAAGTCCAAAATAAGCCAAAATTGTCAAAATTCTTCAAACCCACTCCATTTCTGCATCCTAAACATTAATTGAACTTCCTAACATTGAAATTATGTCCAAATAACCAACAATAATCGCCCCCAATCTGAAACCCCAAAGAAATCCTGAAATGGCATCAAATTTTCCAAAATCAATCTTCAACAATCACTCAAATTCAAACAATCAAGCCACAAGAGAATGAAAGCCCACTAAGAAGAGAAGAAAACCCACCTAGGATGGAGGTGATTAGCGCTGAAATCTGGTCGGAAAAATGGAGGAGAAGTCGGCGGCAGAGGAGCCCTTCTTAAGCAGCAAACGCGCGCTGGGGGTGGTTGGCTGGCTGAAGGAGCTGGCCGGCTCGTGGGGAAGTCGTCGGAGGTTGGCGATGGAAAGGAATGGCTGGCGTTGATGGCTGGTGGCTGCGTAAAGAGAAAGGAGAAGAGAGAGAGAACACGGGGAGAGAGAATGAGGAGGAGGAGAGAAAGTGGGTGCCCTTGGGGGAGGGTGGTCGGCGCCGGGGGAGGGCTCGCTGGTGGTCGGTTGTGGTGGCTGTGGTCGGTTGTCGGTTGTCGGTGGTGGTGGTTGTGACACCTGGTGGTTTCGGGCAGAAGGGGGCTGCAGGAGAGAAAAGGAAAAATGGAGAGAGAGAGAGAGAGAAAAAAAGAGAGAGAGAGAGATTTGTAGAAATTTCTGAAGAGAGGAGAGAGAATGAGAGATTTCAAAAATAAAAAATGGGTTTTTAAAACCCTTAAGTGCAATTTTACACAATTGCCTCACACTTGTACGATCCGTAACTCCTAAACCGTAACTCGAATCAACGCGTGCTATGTGTCTATGAAATCGTGGGCTTGAGACCTTTGTAATGAACCCAGAGTCAAAATCAAAAGCCCATTAGTTTTAAAAGTCAACTTTTGGGTCAAGCCCAATTTAAAACAGAAATTAAAAATTAAACCAAAACCTTTTTATTTTCAAAATAAATCCCCAAAATGATCCAAATAAATTTTCAAAATATTTAAAATAAATTTTTGAAAAAAAAAATTGAGGTCTCACAATTCAATTTCTCACTACGCCTCTAAATGGCCATTACGAATAAAAATTTAAATTTCTCGTGAAATTTGGGTCGGGTCGTTACACTTTCCCCTCTCCGGCCTGCCTGTGGCTGCCGCTCCTCTCCCCTTTGCCATCTCTCTCTCTCTCTCTCTCTCTCTCTCTCTCTCTCTCTCTCTCTCTCTCTCTCTCTCTCTCTCCCCTCCCCCACCCAACCTTTCCCCCACTGGTCCCATTCCCACCCAGCCCCGGCTCTCCTCCCCAGCCCCTCCTTGCCCCACCCCTCCCTTATCCCCATTACGCCCCCTCATCCATCCCCGTCTCGACCCCCCACCCAGCCCCGACCCCATTCAGATCGGAGAGAGAGAAAGCGAAAAGCAAAAGAGAAAGAGAAGGAGAGAGACAGAGAAAGAGATAGAGAGAGATAGAGAAAAAGAGAGAGAGAGAGAGAGAGAAAAAGAGAGAGAGAGAGAGAGAGAAGTGGCAGAGGGGAGTGAAGGGCGCCACCGCCGTTTCTGTGGGGGTAGGGAGTCGTCGATCAACCGAAAAGGAGAGGGAGGTGGGTTGGGAGAGTCGGTGGTGGGGGGTTTTTGCATCCCCTACCCTTTTTTCATTTTTAATTTTTTTATTATATTTTAGTTTTATTTATTTTATTATATTATTTTATTTATAAAAAAATATTTTAGTTTCATTTTTTTTCTAATTATTTTTTAGAGGAATATACACTTTTACTCTTAAAAATTAGTCATATGCTTGACACATGATCAATTTTTTACCAAATTTTTAACAGTGTTAACGAAAAATTCTTAATTGAGACTAACAATTAACTATAGTCCTTAATTAGAACAAAATGAAATTGGAATCGTCAACTGCAAAACAGGGTATAGTTGGAGTCCTTTTGTTCAAATTTTCTCTAAAAAACAAAGAAATTTAATTAAATATACCTTTTTTATCCCACCTAAGCTTTTTTAACCCTAGACATAAAAAGTTTGTTTTTTAAACCCTTTTCCTTGTGGAAGGACAACTATACCCACACATACATACCAAGATTCATATATTTTTTTTTTCTCACTTTTTCTCCTTCTCTCCTTCTCTCCTTCCTACCACTAACTCATTCTCTCCTTCTTTCCTCTTTCGTGCTTCGGAAGCAGGCGCTTCAATATTGCCAGATATGGAAGAAACCAATTGAGAAGAAGAAGATGCAATTGATGGACTTCAACAACATAAAATCAAAGTTCAACATATATACTTTGCAAATCTGGAATCCACTCACACTTCAACATATATACTTTGCATCGGCAGTAAATTGATGGGTTGTTCATTTTGGTGAAGAAACTAGTAAATTTTGAGTTTATTAATTATTGTATTAAGACTTTTGAGTTTTAATATATATTGTAAAACAGATCTAGGTTCTTTAATTGTTTATCCCTTTATTACGAGAAGTTTCTTTCTTGTTTGAAAGTTGAACAAAAATGTTCAATTTGTATTTTTAAGCTACAATTAATATGAAATTATATTACAATGGTTTAGAGATTTAGTTTCTAGATAAGGTGTTGATGGTTTAGAGATCTAATGTATTTTATTTCAATGCACCCAGTATGATGCAGTTTAGATCTGAGTTGCATATGTGGTAGAATTTTTTTTTTTTTGGGTTTTCACCTAAAAAAGATGAATACTATAATGGTGGAGTTTATAGATCTAGGTTAACAAGATGAACTAAACTAAAGACGACAATGTTCAAAATCCGGATCTGGATTCAATGGAGAAGAAGAATGTTGCTCCTTTTTGTACAACTTGTTTTACTTAGAATTAGAATTGATTACTAAGCTGTAGCTCGCAAGTATACGAATCGCTTATATAAGCATAGCGTATAAATACGAGGTCGATCTCACGAGGAATAGGTAAATACATATCAAACCAATTCAACTTACCAAATAGCTAGAATTCACTACCACACACACACGACATGGGGGTTTGAAGATTGTGAAACTCACGCACACCACATACACACACGCACACATGATTAATTATCTTACAATGTTGAGAATTCAAAATACATTTCAATTATGCAATCCCTTATCACAAACCTTACTAGTCATTGATCCAGACACAATGTAATAAAGTTTGACTACTAAAAAGTGTCGATTATTATCTTTTCAGCAATTGCTCCTCTATGTCATAACTAAGGTTTGATTATGCCCTCGTTAGTTAACTATACATGTTTCTTAAGGCTTGATTATATCTATGGTTGTTAGCCATGCGAGAATCATTATCAATCTTGGGAAACGTCAAACACATAAAGCATAGACTCATCGATACCTGTAACCTATGAGCATCTATGGATTCTTATTATCATGGATACATTCTTAGGATATCCACTTGTTACCAATTGAAACTATCATTCTTTTGAGCTTGTTTAATTTCATAACATGAGTCTAGATACAATTTCCCCAAGGTGATCAGTCAAAGGAATCATACAACTAGCATGGCATTCAAAAATAGATAAAAGATTCTTATTATACGCAAACTCCAAATCAATTAACTAGAAGACTGATACACTCGTGGTTAATCACACAATCAAAATATCAATTCCCATCCCAACATGTAAGAATAATCAACTAAACCATAAATAAATTCAGAAACATAAAAAGAAACTAAAAGAATAAACTTTCATTATATAATCAAACATTGAATCCATAATGAAAGAAAAACAAACTAACTCACTAAAGAGAAACAAGGGAAAGAAAAACAAAGAAAAACCCAAGGGAAGATGCGGCTTCTTACTGCCCCCTCCTCCTCCTTGCGCCAACTTCTCTCTTTCTCTCTAAACTTTCAGAAAAATAAAGATGTGTAAGGTGTTATAAGATTGTCTATTGTGAGAGAATATATAATAGTGAGGAGGTGGAGACTTTCCTTGTCCCACAAGGCTAGGGTTTTGTGGCAAAGGATGGGCCTTGGGCTTATTTGGTCTATTTTGGGCGTAACTTGATTTTCTGTTCGGGGAACTACAGCGCTATCTCCACTAAAACGGTCATATCTTGAGCTAGATAACTTGGAATCGAAATCCGTAAAATTCTCTGTGAAGCTAACATCTGTACCTTTCAAACCATATATGGCATGCTACCTGGTTCGATCTGGAGAGGTACAGAATCACTGTCAAAATTCATGTCCAATTTTCCAGGATTTTGACTTCTTTTTCAGCTAGGATTCCTTGCGATCTTTGACTGAATCTTGTGAGATTTTCATTGCACATGTGGATTCCTTTCTTGGGCCTTGGATCAAACATGTATGTGCGACATACCTTGGGCCTGTGGACCCTAGGTTGCACGGCTTGGGCTTCCTCATGTGGGCTTGGCTATGTGCATGGTCTTAGTCCTCTTGGGCTAGGGTTGTGTGCATGGCCCAAGGTGCATGGGCTGCATGTGTGGTTCATGTCATGTGATGATGTGGCATGGTTGACTATTGACTTTGACCAAAAGTCAACATTGACCGAAAAAATTCCCCAAAAGATTATGTTCAAGATTCTCCAAAGATTCATTCTAGATTCTAGACTCTTCTAAAAGATTTCCTCAAGATTCTGTTTTCCATTTTTTCCATTTTTAGCTCAAAATCGCCCCATTAGGCTCCTTTTTTAGCTCAAAATCGCCCCATTATGTGAGACCCGGAAATTTTCAAATTTATTTTGTGATTTTTCCGTATTTTCAAAAAGGTTTTATAGAATTTATTTGTTAGAAAATCTAATTTTTTTTTCACCTTGAGCTTTAATTGTTTGACCAATTTTGACTATGGTTTTGACCCAAGTTAGAGCTTTAAAAGGTAGTACTTTTACTCACGAACCCAACGGTGCAAGTCTCGTATTATTCCGAGTCCGGGAGATTATTTTATGAATTTCCTAAATTTTCTTAGTTTGTGGAGCTTAAAATTTTCGAAATTTTTATAAAGGGCAGATTGGTAATTTGACCTCATAGTTAATTAGTACTAGTCGATACGAGTCCGTAGTATTTTTCGGGGTATTTTTCTGAGTCCCGAGCTATTTTTAAATAATTTTTGAAGTTGGGGAATTTAGGAAAAAGAAAATAAAATAGGAAACCACCAGATCGCGCCACGTGGCACGATCTGGGGCGTCCATCGCTGCATGGCAGCAAGATCTGATGGCTGCATGTGCAGCCAAGTGTCAAAGCCTTCGCCACGTGTCAATTTCTCATTGGTCAAAGTTATGACGGTTGACTTGAGTCAACCCAGTCAACTCGGATGAGTCAACCGAGTTGACTCACTCACTCTCCCTATAAATAGCAGCGCACCCCCCAGCTGATTTCCTCACATTTCAGCCGCACGCTTCCCAAGAGAGAGCTTCTCTCTCCTCTCTCCTCATTTCTCTCTCTTCTTCAATCTTGTTTTGAGTTTATCTTGAGTTCTGGAGCTCCGATCGACGATCCGATTTCGCCTACGCGATCGTGGCGACGAGCTCTTCAATTCTAGTAGTGTGAAGGCTATGTTTTGGTGAAGTTTTTAAAAAATCATTTCTGAGCTCCATAGGTAATTTCTTGATCCCTGTCGAACTTCTGCTAAAATTTTGTTAAATTAATCTCTTGTTAATTAGGTTCTTTTAATCTTGTTACTTAGCAAGTCTAGTAGTACCGAGACTCTGCCCGTGGGAAGTCTTCAACAGGTATACCCTCAACCCAGCTTATTTAACCTGCTGTTATTTAAGTTGTGGTTATAGACGAAACGCTGTTTAACTGTTGTTATCAAATGAACTTAATAAATATTGAGGCCATATCAGTGGTAACCAAATAACGTGATGACTAAGGTCAGTCCATGAGCATACAGGCGTTGGGTACTGAGCCAGAGCTCCCTCAGTTTCCCCATGCACTGACCTGGTCACGTTGTAGGTTCATATCTGATCAACCTCCTCGACAATAAATTAAAATAGATATAGAAACCACACGGTCTGACATGACTGTTTGCCTCGGGGTGCAAGGTCATGTCGGATTAAGAATTCAGAGAAGCCTAGCAGTTACGCTAGTGCCAAACCTCTGAATTATACCTGGTCTTAACAGACAAGGTCATCGATTTACGTGAAGACCGTTTTTAACACCAGTTGTTGTCAAACTAGGAACTCCAGTTACCTAAAAGAGATCGTTGCGACGTGGCAAATTGTGATTTGTACTCGAAAACAGGCAAAAGCTTTGGACGCTAGGTAGGGGGACAACACACTCTGACTAGTGGATTTCCTGCATGTACTATATAATAAATACTGTGTGATAAAGATGCATGTTTTTGATTGGCATATCTGCTTGGTTTTATGATGATGAGAATGATGACTGTTATGCATATTCTCGTGAGATTGTTATTGTGTTTGACTTGAGAGTGAAAGGTCCCTTACGGTAGACCCTGGGTTTCGATCCCCAAAACCTCATGAGGGGTTGTACGGACGGACTGGTCGATTGTCCTTCTTGGGAGGCCAGTCTAGGCGGTACAACCATGAAATGGCCACTTTCGCTACCCTGTCCCGGTCAAATGACTGCAGGACTTTGTTATGTTTTTGTGAGAGGGTAGTTAGCCCTAACGGCTGGTCAACAGGTATGATTCTGAACTTGGGCCCGGAAAACTGTATTTTGAAAATTGTGTGAGCATGCTACTCGTCTTACAAAGCTTGACAACTGGTTTGTGTTGTGCATTCGATTTTAAATTATCTCAAACTATTTTTCAAACCTAGCAGGGAGTTCCCTGAGGGGGAGCAATGAACGTATGTGATGCTCACCCCTACATTGTTGTTTTTCTCCCTCTCAGGTGCTGCGCGTGTGGACTTTGACGGCCTCGATTAAGGGGGTGGTGGTGCGGTCTCGAGCTTGTCAACTCCTGTGTTCCTGTTTAGTCAGTATATTTTCCTTGGGCAGGTCCTTGGTGTCCTTTTACTATCTTTATATACCCTTGGTCATATCTTGTATATACACTGAGTCCTTGGGTTGTCTACTTTTGAATTATCGAGTCTATATAAACAGTTTCTTTGAAGTTACTCCAAACAATAGTAGCTCCGAGGGTTGGTTTAATTATGAATTAATTATTTCTGAATAAACTTTCCGCTGCAAACTCAAGCACTCTGATCCAACCCATTTTTACTAAACCAAAAGGCTTAACCTATTTTGTGGATATTTGGGATTATAACACCGGGGGATTGGTTGTTGTAGTCTCAGGTATTCTCAAGATAGGTGCCTCTGTTACGTACCTGGGTTTCGGGGCGTGACACATTAGGCTCCATCTTGTAATCTAAGTTAGAGAGTTAGTATCATAAAATAACAGAAATTGAGCACTCAACAAAGAAAAAGATGCAAAAATTGCAGATGTGGACTTTTTGGTGGACTTTATGGTCGACATGGTGCTATAGCACTGTCTGGCAACCACAAATTCCACAACAATCAGATCTAAGTTTCTCCTTAAATTCCACAACAACCAGATCTGAGTTTCTTCAACAATTTGATGTGGCTGGCGGTGTGAGACCCCGTATTTTTCAAGGAATTTTATTTTAAATATTTTGAGAATTTATTTTAAGGATTTTGGGAATTTATTTGGAATTTTAAAAGGTTTTAATTTAATTTTAATTTTTGTTTTAAATTGGGCTTGACCCAAAAGTTGACTTTTAAAATTAGTGGACTTTTGTCTTTGACTTTGGGTGTGTTGGATATGTCTCGAGTCCACGAGTTCGTAGACGCGAAGCGTACATCAATCAGATCTACGGTTTAAGAGTTACGGGCATTTAAAGTAAAGGGCAATCTTGTAATTTGTACCAAAGGGGGTTTTAAAACCCAACATCAGTTTTTTAAAACTCTCTCTCTCTCTCTCTCTCTTTCTCTCTCCCCACGCCTCTGTCTCTCTCGCCTCTCACCCTCGTCGCGCTTCTCACCGGCGCGTGACAGCGCGTTTGGCCACGGCTGCCGGTGGTCGAAGCCCAGACGAGCTCGCCTCCCTCCCCCTGGCTACTGATCACCCATCGGAGCCACTACCGCGACGAATTGACGCACAGGCCGACGGTCTCCTCCGGCGATCTTGCTTTTTCGGCCATGACGCGATTCCGGACCACATGGGTTGTCTTCCCCTCGTTGTGGCGAGCCTTTCTGTGCTGTTCCCTCACGTTGATGACCACCGTACACAGCGGTGCAAAGATAGAGAAGCCGCGCCTTCTCCGGCCAGTTTCAAGCTTTTCCGGTGATAATTGGCCGTCGACCCAGGTATAAAAGTTGATCCTCTCGACGTCTTCTTCGTGCCTATGTAAATCGTTTAGGTTGATTTTGAGTTTGGAAATCGTGCAGGTTGGCCACCACGGACCACCGCGAGTCCCGTCGCGTTTAGCCGTGCCGATGACTTGAATTGTTGATTTTTGGCCTTTGGGCAGTCACCCGAAGCTTGTGGTGAGTTTTCAGTGATTTTGTGTGTTTTTTGGGGCGAGGCAGCCACCGTGGGTGGTGGCGGCCGCCCATTTTGATCATTTAGCGACCGTTTGTGTTTCTAGTTTGTATTTAATTGGTTGTCTGGTCTTAACAGGTACACGGGTTCGAAAAATCTAATTCTTGATGCCGTTATGCTACCGAATTTGATATCCGAGCAATGGTGCCGTGAAGGGCATTTCGGTCATTTCACGTGTTTGCACTGTGAGTGAAGCTTATCTGGTTATATTGTAGAGTACCGTTAGTGAATTGTCTGTTTTGTGTGTTGATTGTTATATGTTAGAGAAGGCTAGGTGTATGATTTGAATCATGAGAATGAATTAACGAGGATTTGAGGCTAAGGAATCAATTGGGAATTATAGAGTTG
Source organism: Dryas octopetala (assembly GCF_963921425.1). Taxonomy (NCBI): domain Eukaryota; kingdom Viridiplantae; phylum Streptophyta; class Magnoliopsida; order Rosales; family Rosaceae; genus Dryas; species Dryas octopetala. The sequence continues at coordinate 4,199,764 of NC_141370.1, forward strand.
CCCTGGGATTAATTATTGATTACATAAGAAATGTCTATTTTCGAGGATCAATGAATGCTGATTAGACAATTATTTTTACAGAATAATCAAGTACTTATTGAGGAAGTGTTGGTATGATTTGAGTGGCAAACAAGTGAGGGTCGTAAGTGGAAATCAATTTCGGAAATGATTCGGCATAGTTTGGAGTAAATAGTGAGTGGACCTTGTTTTATAAATGTTTTAAGAATAAATTTTCTCACAGCAAGTGTTGATGGTGATGCATATGTAGAGGTGAATTTGAAAAGGAATACAAGAGGCATTAAACAATGAAAGTTATGAGTTAGTTTCGAGAATGTTGTGATTGAGGTTGTGCAAGAATACATGCATGCCCGTGCATCGATTTGCTCTGTACGGGAAGTGGCGAGCCTAGTTACCTGCCTGCTCGTGTATAGATTCACTTTGCATGGGAAGTGGCGAGCATCCTGCCTGCTTGTGCATGGATTCGCTTTGCACGAGAAGTGGCGAGCATTCCTGCCTGCCTGTGCATTGATTCGCTCTGCATGAGAAGTGGCGAGTTTATCTTCCTGCTCGTGCCTATGCACGGGATGTGGCGAGCTTAATTACCTCAATATATGACCAGCAGTTCCCCGAGTACTAGTGTGGCGTGAGGTTTCAGTTGTGGAGTATTTTGAGAGTATTAATTGTTCTTCATAAGTCGATTTACAGTTTTTAGATGATTTAAAAATGAATTTGAGAAATTGTTTTAAAACTGCGGGATTTCAAAGAGTGATGTGAGTGAAATTAGATAGTTTGATTGTTTGCCTTGTTTGTTTGTATGCATTTGTTTGCTAAGACTTGGTTTGGTTAGGACTTTGTAAAGTCTAGGCTTGAATCTTGAAGGTGGAAATGAGGGTGATTATGCTTTGAGATTATTATTTAAGACGTGAATGATTATTATTTTTGGTGGGATTATGATGTGAATTTGAGGAATTATGTTTATCTTGATGCTTGGATAATTGTTGATGAAATTATGATGTGATTGGGTAATTATGGATTTTACTGTGGATTATTATTGAGTATGGAAATTGAAAAATTATTGAGAATATTTGTTTAAGTTATTTCACTCATACGAGCTTTCGAGCTTACCAGGTTTGTTGTATAACCCGGTACACTATGGATGTGGTGTAGGGTTTGTGTTTTGCAGGTTAAGCAGACTGATGAGGCAGTGAGGAGAAGTCGAGGCAGTGTGACCCACTTTGTTTTGTTTAAATGTTTTTATACAGAGGTTTTACATAAATGTTTTATTTGAAATAAATTTATTTATTTATATTTATGTGCATGACTCAAATGAAAGAGAAAACAGATTTAAAAGTTTGATGTTCAGTATTTTTATGGACCCGAGTTTCGGGGCGTTACAGGCGGTGTTCATGTTGTAGATCTGGGTTTAAAGATGGCTCTCTCCCTTTCTCCCTTCTCCCCCCTTCAAAACCAGATCTGGATTCATTGTATAGATGGGGTAATGGGGTAATTGATTCAATGGATTAGCTCAAGTTTTTTGTTTGGGTTGTTGCTCTCCATTACTACTGCATGAAGACGGTAGAAGAGGGTTTGATAGTTGCATGAAGGAGGTGAAAGAGCTGGTGGAATTTTTTGTGGATTATGTGGTGGACTGTGGCGCCCGTAAATTCCACACAAAGGTTATTTTGGTCTGAAAACAAAGAAAAAGGTTAGAAAAGTAAGTTTTTGAGAAATGGGTCAAAATAGCTTAAGTTGAATGAAAAGAAGTTATTTAATTAAATTACAAAAAAAAATGCTTATATTCCCACCCCTATGTCCTAGCTATTTCCTCACCTACCTTAATTTTACACCCTTATTAAAAATATAAAAACACTCTTCCCACCTCTCATTAGTCCTACAATACCCTTTGATATACCAACTCAAATACTCACTCACTAAATACTCTTCCTAACCCACTTAACTATCATTTCACCCACCCATTTTTTTTCATAATTTATTTATTCTATAAACCCTAGTTCTTCACCAAAACTCAAAATCAATGATACTATTTGGTTGATATATATACATCTATTAAAAGGTATGATTATTCTATATCCTACTTTTTAAATTATTTTTTTTATAGTTTTAAATCAAGAATTCATTATATTTTAATGTTTCTTTTGATATAAAAATTGAGTATTGATTTTAGGGATTTAATTTGAAGCTTAGGGATGAATTATAGGATTTATGTAAGTTTATTACTTTATTTTTTTGCATTGTCAAAGTGATTGAGAACATTATTCAACGATGCCCAAGCTTTCATTGTAGGAGTCGAATCATTGTTTGTAGATTCACTTTATCTATCCTAAAATTATTTTTGTTAGTTTGTAGGTATATGCTTACTATGAATGCAAATCATTGACACAAACCTTAAATGATACTAGCAGCCATAGAGGAGCTTAATTAACACATTTTCTGTTTGGTTCATTTGATTCTTATCATGTGGTTACTTCTAATGAGACTTTTGACAACTCAGATTTTGGTCGTCATCATCTTAAATTTGTATTATATGGTTTTATATTCAGTAATCCAAGAATTAATGATATGAAAAAAAAAAAAAAAAAGGAAAAAATTCTAAGATTTATGGAGTTTAAGTCATTGTAGGCAGGTAGGTGAGTAGAGAATATGTGGGTAGAGTAAATTTATTTATTTATTTTTTTAGTCAAGTTTTTAAAAGTTATTTTACAAAATGATAAATTTTTCATCATCAATTTTATTAAAATACGGGTGAAAAAATAAGACAATATATGAGAATATAACCCCTGAAAAAAAAAATCGTTCAAACATGATGTCTGTTCGCAGCGCGCATGTATAACGTGCAAGCCACCTCAATTAAGAAATCAAAAGTTAGACCAGTAAAGATAAGCAACCAGTGTTTCAACTTTACAAGCTTAGAACGTCAACTCTGACACAACTCAATTCAGATGACTTTTTATTATTAAAAGACCAAAATCGATTAACAGCAGCATCCTGTGGAATCTATCCGAATCTCATCTCTGCTCTCTACCGATTACAGGTCTCTCTCTCTCTCTCTCTCTGAAAATAGACAACTTGTGTGTGTTTTGTCTGATTATTGAAGCACAGTTCTAGTTTCAGACTTTAATGAAATGTACTTATGGTTTGTGGGTAATATTAATTCTGTTCCCATCTAGATTCTTGGATGTTTTATTAATTTGGCTGATATGTTTTGTGAATGAGAAAGGAATTTGAATTTTAGAAGGAAATTGTCCTTCCTAAGCTTACCATTACCATATCATTCTCATGTTCTGGTATCTCGAGTTTGATATGATGTGCGTAAATTGTCAACCTTTTCTTATTACCATGGATTTCTTGGATTCTGGGTTTACGAGAAATTTGAATCCTGAGTTGATTGAAAGTTAGAAGAAACTTAGAATCAAATGCAATAAGTTGAAAAGTAAGAATTTATCAGTAAATACACTTTTAATGGAATTTTATGTGACAAACCTAATATTAACCATTTTAATGTTTCAAATTAAGTGAGGTTTGATCTGGATTCATGATGGTAGAGGTTGATTGTTCTGGATGGAGATGACTCGTTTCAGTTTGTAAGTCTACAAAAGTTGTGGGTGTATAAGCCTAAATACCAAATTTGCATACTTTGAGCTATATTCATTCAATTTTTGAGGGAGACTTATCCTAGTAATGGCACCTTAGTTTTACAGCACTTAACTATAGAAGAAAGATAAGCCATAAAAAATCTCTCAAAGAATTTGTCTAATGTAAGAACTATTAATTTATAATATGCCGCAAGGGTTAACTCTTATGATCCACACACTCTCCCTTTCTGTTTCCTTTTTTTCACACAGGGAACATTTACCTCCCAAATATGGGGAATGGGGAGTCGACATATGATGATCCTCATGATAATTTTCTGCATGAACCACCTTCCTATGCAGGGACTTCAATGGATTCTAACTATCGAGAAAAGCTACAATCTACACACATTGCCGATAATTTCAATTCTTTGGATCAGGTTTTAATTACTAGCATTAAATTTCTTATTGATTGATACTTTTGAAGATAATGGATACACAAAATTTGTTTCTCTTTGTTACTTATTAGCATAACTCTGTTTTATGTATTAACTGCCTGCCAAGTATTTTAACAGCACAAACGATTAAAAGATGGCATTGTGATGACTGGAATAATTTTGAACCCAGGAAATTATTGGGGAATTACCCTAAATGACATGTTTGCATAATCATTCACAAGAATAACATCATTTTAAAATCCTTTCAGAACAAACACTTTTTGCTTGCGTGAGTACCAAGCTGCCACTCATTTAAGTACCTAGACATAAGCCCTGTCGACTCTTTATCGACACATTATGGACTCATTATTGACTCCCCACTTTCAACCTCATCCCTATCTGATTCCCTTCCAATCCCCTCCTTCCCTGTTCCACGGAAGATCTGCCATGGTCCCGTCAGCCCCATCTGTTCCTATACAATCCAATAAAATTTGTTGGAAATTGATATTATCTTGAGGACTGGGATTTCTTGACTCCCATTTTTTCTTCATGACATTCTCTTCACTGTCTTGTAAATTTATATTCTTTCCTCTGTACTCGAACAAGAGGAGCATCAAAGTGTACCAAGTAATGCATTAGAGGACAACTATTTGGATCATTAAGCTCTCTGAGAAGTCTCCATACATGCCCTTTAATAAGGGTATGCTCATGACCAGAGTGCTAGGGAGGGTGAAGAGGGAAAAAAAGAAAGTGATAGACCATTCTCAAGAGCCTCTTGAGCTGGTTCTTGACCATATGGCTAGGACCACCAAGATGATGACCTTTTGAAGTTTGTCAGCTACTATGAACCTGTAGTTCATGGCATATGGGTTGTTTGTTGAGATGGAGGGGAACTGAAAACTGATCAGTACTGAAGAAATTCCACCATTTCACTGAGCCATAGGCTAAGATCATGGCCACATAGAGTGGCACAACAGCTGTGAGAACATGGTGGAGGTCTGTGGAAGTGATCATGTTTTCTTGTTCTTTGTTTGTTGTTTTTTCTTTATAAAGGTCAGTCACGCTCACCTGTGAGACGTCGCGCAGGACCTTTTAGCACGACAAATTGAACATCAACCATTCATTCTTGATCGTGTGGCTGAGAGGAATGGGCACAAAAAGCATTCATAACATTCGACACGTGTCCATCTTTGGGAAAAAAAATAAAAATTTGTTTCTCAGTTCTCTTTCTTTCTTCTTCCCGAAAACCTTTCCTTCTCAATCTATCTGTATCCAAAATTTCTGTCTCTCTCCCAAACAGTCATGCTCACCTGTGAGACGTCGTGCAGGACCTATTTGCACGACAAATTGAATCTCAACTATTCATTCTTGGCTGAGAGGAATGAGCACAAACTTGATTACTTTGACAATAAACTTGATTCCTGGGTTTTCTTCAGTGGCTTTTATGGAGTTTGACAGCCATGGTTGTTAGGTGGTGAAGGTTTTGGGAGAGAGACAGAAATTTTGGATACAGAGAGATTGAGAAGGAAAGGTTTTCGGGAAGAAGAAAGAAAGAGAACTGAGAAACAAATTTTCTTTTTTTTTTCCCAAAGATGGACACGTGTCGAATGTTATGATTGCTTTTTGTGCCCATTCCTCTCAGCCACACAATCAAGAATGAATGGTTGATATTCAATTTGTCGTGCTAAAAGGTCCTGCGCGACGTCTCGCAGGTGAGCGTGACTGTTATAAAGGTTGTGCTTTTCTCTACAGTTGGTGGGATATGGTTTGATTCAAGGAATACCCACATGTGAAAATGGTATCGATGTACCAATGAGGGTTTAGTTGAGTGGTCAAGCCCATGGTTTGCTCCCACATGGTCCAAGGTTCGATTTCTCAAAAGGTACCTATCTAGCTTTTTGCTAGTGTTTCCTGCCTCCTAAAGATTGTAGCGTTCAGCAGAGGGCCCCAGTTTCAAATTCGGTTTGCTTGGGGGATCTCCGGAAGGAAAAAGAAAAATCCTGCTCTTCTGTGACTTTACCCACAAATATCAACCCAGTTCCTAAAAAGAGCCAAGGAGACAGGTGGAAAGAGATAGGGATGAGGAGGGGGGAGGAGGAGAATCACATAGGGATTAGGCTAAAAGTGGGGAGTCAATAAAGAGTCGACAAGGTTCATTTCTAGGTGTTTAAATGAGGGGCGTTTTGGTACGTTCTCAGGAAAAAAAGTGTTAGTTCTCAAAGGATTTTAAAATCATGTTATTGTTGTGATGTAGTTATGAAAACTTGTTTTGGGTAATTCCCGAAATTATTTGAATTATAAGTGATCAACTCAAGAATGATTCTCAATTATTGTTCACTTCAACATAAAACCATGTTCAGATGTGCATATTCAGATTTATATGGTTATACTTAAGTCAAGCATTAAAGTTACAAATTCAGCGCTAAATTTTGATTGTTAAATATTCAGTGCTTTTTATTTTTTTCATTTTTATCAAACCACATCCCAAAACTTCATTTGCAATCTTGATGCCTTGATGGGACACAGAATAAGTACATGAATGAAACTGGTTTTCACTATACTAAGAAGAATGATAGAACATTTATCAAATGGCACTTATATGAAAGGTGAAAAAGTATACATAACGTTAATCTGACAAAAGATATATGACTAAAAAGAGAACTGGTTTTACAAGTGTCACAAAAGGTCACATATATGTAAAAAGAGCTCATTCTTTCTTCCATCCTTCATATCCATAGTCAAACTCAGTGGACTTTAAGTGTATGTGGTATTAAGCATATTCATTAATCTGTTATTCATGGAGTGTGTTTGGTAACCAGAGGCATCACTATATATGCCCAGGTTATTTCGGCATTGAGAGAAGCAGGTCTTGAATCATCAAATTTAATACTTGGTATTGACTTCACAAAGAGCAATGAATGGACAGGTGATATTCTTTTGTAGATAAAATATTTGTACATGAGTTCTCGTGGATAGAGATAAAAGTTACATTTCAATGATTGTAGGCAAATATTCATTCAACCGGAAAAGCCTTCATGCAATCAGTAGCATGCCAAATCCTTACGAGCAAGCAATCTCTATAATTGGCCGTACGTTGTCCCCTTTTGATGAAGATAATCAAATTCCTTGTTTTGGATTTGGCGACGGTTAGTTTCTAGTTATCACTTTACTTTAGGTTGAAATTACTTGGTGATTTTTCAGTAGATAATTGTTTGATTATATCTTCATCTGTAGCATCAACACATGATCAATATGTGTTCAGTTTTTATCCTGATAACCGATCTTGTCTGGGTTTTGAGGAAGTACTTGCACGTTATAGAGAGATTGTGCCGTACTTGAAGTTATCAGGTATTTGACAGTTTTCCCTCTAGTTTATGCAATTTCCTTCTGCCAAGTGGCATCTGCCTGAAGTGCATACTTACCTGCATATGTAGGATGTCCTTGGCTTTATTTATTTTCCGTTACTGATTATTTGCTTTTCTTTTTTTCTTTTTCTTTTTTTTTTCGTTTTTCTTCTGTTTTGGAGTCTAAGATTTTGAATTCATGAATTCATGGCTTCTAAGATTTTGATTCATACGATTAATTTCTCATTCACCCCATACTTATGGGGGATAAGGTGAGACATTGACTACTGCTAAAGCTGCCTTTACTGTGTCAAAGATATTGTCCAACAGTTTCAGGTTATTGACCTTTGGTGTTTTATCTTTTTCCTTTTCTTGGGTTTAGTTACAAATAATGATTTGAATTTTCCTTAAATAAATCAACTGATCAAATTGTAATTTTCTCTTGAGCAAAAAGAAGCTATGATTTGAATTTTTGCAGTATCTGCTTCTCTCCGTTCTTTCTATGGTTTTATGGATTAGTCTGTATCTTGTTATAGTTTATTCAGAGTTACAGAACACCTTTGAAAAGGACTGAGTAATTTATATAAGAGGGTAGAGGAGAGGATGTAACAAAAGAGAACTCTGTTGGAAATTCAACATTTTTAGTACCATTTTCATAAATAACTCTAATAAATAGCTCAACAAATAGGTTTTTTGGGCTTCTATTCTTAATTATTGAAATGTTACCAATGTAAAAATGGAGATTAGCATTAAATTACCAAAGGACTGTTTTACTTGATGCCAGAAACTATAGTACATTTGAAAGAGTTGGAAACAATCTTGCAAAGTACTAATGCACTGAGAATTCTGTATGATAATGTGCCATAGTAGTATAGTACTTACATATAGAAACACAACATGAAGTTCATAGACAATCAGCTGCAAATTTAATTATCTTGGTATACGAAAGAGAGTATTAGTTCAAAGGGAGAAATTGAGCAATACACACAAATTTTAGACTGTGTCCAACTTTGATCCCTGAATCTCATCTTGACCCACTTTGGCCCCTAAACTTCATTTCATGTTTTTAAATGGTCTCTACTGTCAAATCTGTTGTCTAAAATGATCACCTGCCGTGTACATGCTCAAATGTTTAGGGGCATTTTCCTCAAATTAGGTCCCAACTTTAATCCTGAGCTCCCGCTACCCTAACCTTCCCATCCCTCAATTTTTTAGCCCATTCTCTCTCTTTTTCTCTTTTCTCACCTAAACTAGGTGTCCCTTAAAGGTTCAATCCGTACCTCTCTCTTTTCTCTTCTTAACCTCACCGTGCTGTTAGTTTCCATATTTGTACCCAATGGTGCACTAGGCCAAAAACTGAATGGTCCTCTTAGCTTGATTTTGGCCGCTGCTGCATTCACAACCACATCTGTATCCACTTATTTATTTTACTTGTCTGATATATGAAAAAAATTTCTTTAGTTCTACTTGTACATGTACTATTATAAATTAAGGGGGCGTATTCAGTATAGATTTATACAGGAAGGCTCCATTGTAGGATCCTACAAATAAAATTATTTGTAGGATACCTCATGGGGTCCACTCCCATATATTTTCAACAATCCGAACCGTTTATTTTTTAGATCTCTATTCATAGATCATTCTTGCAAAAAAAAAAAAGCCAAATCGGAAATCATTTGCCTATCTAACTTTGATCAAATAAATAGACTAACCAAATTTTTTTGATAAAACCGTCCATTTGTTTGATCAAAGTTAGATAGGCAAATGATTTCCGATTTGGCTAATTTTTTGCAAGAATGATCTATGAATAGAGGTCTAAAAAATAGACGGTTCGGATTGTTGAAAAACTACATGGGAGTGGGCCCCATGAGGTATCCTACAAATAATTTTATTTGTAGGATCCTACAATGGAGCCTTCCCATATTTTTGTGGGGTTTTTTAGAGTGATAGACTTCAGTAGAATTAATAATATTTATTGACTTCTATAAATACCACAAAGTCAAATGCTAAACTTTTGTGAAATTCTATATTGAGTCTTACAGAGTTCAACAGAATTTTGATATGATATATATAATTAAAATGGTTCATAAAACACTCTAAAATTAATAGAACACTCAAGAAAATGCCATTTTAGATTGAAAATTTTCGTTTCTGGAGATTTACTCTAAATAAGCAAAAGATAAATTACTAATACTAGTAACACTAACAAATTTTGTTCGTATCCTCTTTCTGTTTTCCTTTACTTCAACGGTAACACCACTACGAAAGACAACCTTCACCTTTACACATCACTACAGCCCCCAAACACAACCACCACTCCAGCTTTCCAAATCTTTATTTCACATCACCCACAAAGCACAATATCCAAAACCCATCTCAAACAATCATTAAAATTATAAAGGAAAAAAATCAGGAAAGTCAAACCAAAAAAGAAAAATTAAACAAATCTCCTTCATAGCCATCAATTCTGAACAACCCATACAAACAGTCTCAACTAGCGGCTATCCCATTAACAAAATTTACAAAAGAAACAAGAACTCAACCCAAGTTTACCCAAAAAAAAAAAAAACCGAATACACCACCCTATGTTGAGGATGAATTTTCAATCAATGTGGAAAATAGAGCTTTTTTAGACATTGTTGTGCAGTTGACATCACTATGATCTTATTTTTCAGTTCCTTTTTAACGGCTGTGGATGAGGTTGATATTTTGTTAGTTTTCTGATTATATTAGTGTCTTGCCCTCTTTTTCTATTCTTCGATTTGTAATCTTGATTCATATCATTTGTGTTTTAATTTTGTTATATAATTTTGCTAAGCTTTTTAATGGATCTTTTTTGAGCAGCTAACTTTTTCTGTCTTCGTCACATTTGGCTTACCTCTGTTCAAATTACGATAATGAAGCCAGCTTGAGTGCATCTATCTGATCATGATTGACTGCCTATTCATAACTATTAACCTATAATCAGTAGTCATTCATACCATTTGAGTTTTAAGTTTGTTAAATAATCTTGTCTAAGCTTTTTTTTTGGGAAAAATGTATTTTTAGTCCTTGTGTTTTACCTTGCAATCAATTTTAGTCCTTGTGTTTTCAAAATTGTCAATTTGGTCCCTATGTTTATGTTTGCAAGCAATTTTAGTCCACCACCACCAATTGTGGCGGCGAGTTTGTGGTGGATTTCACCTATTATGCCCAATAGAGAGAGAGAGAAAGAAAGCTGATGGGGGAGAGAGGGATGGAGTGAGGGTGAGGATGGTGGTGGTGTGTTGTTGTCGGTGGTGGAAGGGAATAGAGGATGATTTTGGTGGTGGGCTAAAATTGCTTGCAAACATAAACACAGGGACCAAATTGGTAATTTTGAAAACACAAGGACCAAAATTGATTACAAGGTAAAACATAGGGACGAAAAATGCATTTTTCCCTTTTTTTTTTTTTTTTTGGTCTGTTGCCTAAGGTTTTCAACAGATCCTTTTGCAGCAGCTAACTTTTTCTATTATTGTCACATTTGGTTTAGCTCTGCCCAAATTACGATAATGAAGCCAGCTTGTGTGCATGTATCTGATCATGATTGTCTGCTTGTGCATAGCTATAACTTGTTCTCACCTTTGGCTCGGCTATACCCTGTTTATTATAGTACCAGCATTCCGCATACACCTGATATTTTGCTTCCTTATTCACAGGACCAACCTCATTTGCCCCAATAATTGATGCATCAATTGACCTTGTTGAAAAAAGCAATGGGCAATACCACGTTCTTGTCATTATTGCAGACGGGCAGGTTGTTGAAACATGTTCAATGCCATTTCTTTTTTCTTCTTTATCATAGGTTTGTTTCTATTTTATAATTTTTATTGTACTATGTTGTTCTTATGGCCTTGGAGTGCTTCTATTTTCACGTAGGTTACTAGGAGCCCTGATACTCCACCAGGAAGATTTAGCCCGCAAGAACAAGCAACTGTAAATTCCATAGTTGCTGCTAGGTAAAGCAATGCATTCTGCGTCTTGGGTACTATGTCTGTTTTTGTTCTAGACTAGGGTCCTGACCATCCGAATCCTGTAAACAGCCAATATCCTCTCTCGATTATCTTGGTTGGAGTTGGGGATGGACCGTGGGATGCAATGAAGCATTTTGATGATAACATTCCTCAGCGCTCATTTGACAACTTCCAGGTATTTAGATCATTTCTGTTTTTTTACTTGGTTGGTTTTGATTACTGTTTGACCTTTTGGTGGCTTCTTAGATATTTGCTGATGTTGTTGGTATAATTTTATTTTTTTTGACCAATGATGTTGTTGGTATAATTAAATATGAGTTTCTGTATGCGACTAATGAAACATGTAAGTTTCTTGCTTTTTGATTGGTGTTGCTCTCTGAAGAATGGATACAGATATGAAATATGCCGTACAAGGACATATCAATATGGCTAGTTTTGAAAACTAGGATAGCAATCATAGCAAATGGTGGGGGACATTGGTACATAAATAAATTTGGAATGTGATAAATTTTATTTTTTTATTCTATTAAGTTTCGGTTCATATTTCCGAGAAAGGCTTGTACCAAATTGAAATCTCTTGTATCAAAGTTCTTTCTATTTAGTCCCAACCTCCTGTCTTTTTTTTTTTTTTTTTTTTTTCTTTTTGGTCCCATAAAAATGAAAATGTAAAATATAAGTTGAAGTTGACAAGAAAAGTTTCAACTTTTTCTACGAACATCCTTTTGTTTTCTCCTTATGAAGATAAAGTAAAATATAAAATTCAACTTGGGTCCACTAGGGAATTACAGAAGTAAAAAACATATTCCGGCTGTATCCCTGTAATGTTGAATGCATCCCAAACCCAATATGATGCTTTCACTGTTTTCAAACTCTTTTCTGTGGAATTCGTATTTAAATTTTCTGTGAAATGCATCTCTGGTATTCTTGTTTTTCTTAATAATTTAAGGTTCAAGGTAGTTGACACTACTGAAATAGCTATAGAGTATCGTATGTACATTTCCATGCACTGTATGTCTTACCATTTTTAGAAGCTCAGAACATCTTAGGTAAGCCTTAATGCCATCACTGAGGAAAAGAAGAAATTAAGAAAAAGGAATGTTATAATTTGGGAGTAATTGTTCTGCTTAATTGATGGCAAAAAATGCAATCCTTCTTATGTGTTTTGCTCCTACAGTTTGTCAACTTCACCAAAATCATGAAAGACAACACAGATACATCAAAGAAGGAAACAGCATTTGCACTTGCTGCTCTCATGGAAATTCCATATCAGTACAGAGCCACCCAAAAGCCTCATTTTGTCAAGTAAGGACATGAGTTGCAGTTTCTAGGAAATGTCTACTTTCAATTCAGGGATTCCCAAATATTTGACTCTCTGTCTTTCTCTCTCTCTACTTATGCAGTCACGAATCAGTAGGTGGTCCACGTACAAGGCCACTTCCACCTCCACAGGAAGTGATCAATCATGATAATGCAGTTAAATCAATTCCACAAATGGCAAACGTTCAGAAAGTTGAGCCAACAGCTCCCATACTGTCAGAAGCTCCTGTGGAACCGGTATCTTTTTCTCCCCCTCCCCCTGTTTCTACTACTATTTCTACACATGAGCTTATGGTTTTGAGATATGTGTCTTGTTTTGTTCAAGGTCTGTCCCATTTGCCTGACAAATCCAAAGGACATGGCTTTCGGATGTGGTCATACAGTAAGTGTACTTATCAAAGTAGTATTATCTTTTTTGAATGAGTGATATGAAACAAGAACTAAGCAAGTTACTTTTGCTTACTGTTTACTTTAAGGGACTGTATATGCTGTAGATGACTGCTATTTTAAGAATCAAATTATGGGGAGAATTTCTTCCCCTGACCTTAGTACATCATTCTCCCAGTCCACGAAGTCCAAGAATGTTTCCTAATAAGAAGGATTTAAGGAAGGGACTTTTCATGGTTAATCAAACTAATTAGACGAATGGAATTTTATTTTTCTATATGCATATCATATTTTTGTACTCCACTTTTTTATTTTGAATAAGTGGCCTGTCGTAGAGGGATTCTCAAAAATCCAACTTTCGGCCTGGTGAGAAGGGCATGAGTTTTGAAAGTCAAATGCTTTGTTTTTTATCAAAAAATGAAAAAGATCTTATTAAATTGAATGCTGGCATACGAGATACTCGACTTTTGGGTGTCATAATCCTTTTTTCTTATTTTTCCATGTGATTTAAATAAACTGAAATAATTTTCTTTTAATAATAACAAAAAGATGGCACTGAATGATCTTTTGTGTGTTCTCTTTGCATCTTTCTTTCTTGCTCAAGACCTGCAAGGATTGTGGAGTGGATCTTTCATTATGCCCTTTGTGTCGAGAACCCATATCAACACGCCTGAGACTATATACTTGAGCTGGGGATTGCTTTCTGGTACCCAAAGCTTCGGGGTTTATTAGGGTACTAAAAGAGAATCTCACAGAAATTGTATCACTGTATTTTTCTCAATTTCATCAGGTTCATTGTCAGGTAAAAACTGTATTTAGTATGCATACTGCAAAAATGAAATAAAAAGAAGCTATTTGTAAGTAGCCTTTGTTTAGCAAGGATTTCATTTATTTTGTTATTTTTTTACAAAACTTATTTTTTTTGTTATTGTAATGATATGTCTGAAAATCGTTATACTAGCATTAAATACTAATAATATTTCGAATAAGAAAAATTATCAAATTAGTTGTTTCATATAAAATTGCTCATACGAGAACCAAAGATATTGTGCTTCTCCCTGCAATTTGATTATTCGTTGGAAAATTATTTCAGATCAGAAAAAGGATAATGCACAATTGCTCTTTTGATAACCCAGGAATCCAGGATGCAGTTCTGCCTGTAATTTGATTTTGCTTTGAAAATGAATTTGTTTATAGAAAAGGCTTCCAATACTTCTAGCAATTTTTCATATTGCCATAACATCTCCAGACTTTTACCAATAGGAGACTTAGCACATGTTATTGCTAAGTGTGCTATTTTTTGTAGTGAGTTTTTGGTTTGGATTGAGAAGCACCATTTTGGCTCCCCTCCCTTCTGGCTGATGATGTATTTTACCTTTCTTACTCAATTGAATGGGCCACTTATAAAAAATAGGAATAAATTAAATGTATCGTACCTTTCTTACTCAATTAATTGTAGGGTGTTGCTATTCGAACTCAAATTTTTTATTTCTATCCTGAACACTTTAATAAAAATATAATTTTCAATTCTATCATAATGTAAATTGACTTTTAAGGACTTAAATATTTAATTAAAAAAAATAAAATTAACTTGAACCTATACTCAACATTTTTCACCTATACCCAAAATAAAATTATACCCACAGTAGGAGAATAATTTTAGGGATAAACTTGTAAAACCAAGTCCCCTCTTTTGTTTATAAATAGAGGAGCAAGCCTCAGTTGTACACCTCGGTTTTGAGAAGATAATAAGTCGCAAACCATGTAAGAAAATATTAGAATTGATATATAACTTAAAAAACCTTATGGAACAAGGAAATAAGGCAAAAACCTTATAGGATAAGAAAATAAGTCATAGACCTATATAGAAAGTTTAGAGATGAATTATGAATGAAACTCTGGTTGAAAAATGACTGTACTTAAACCTTAGAAATCGTCAAAAGTTTGACGGGATCGATCCTAGAACAATAGAATCCATCCTATGAACTACGGGATTGATCCTTTGAGCCATAGGATCGATCCTCTGAACCATAGAATGGTCGTACACTAGGATATATCCCTTTCTCCCCAACGAAGATGATGAAAGATCCTTGGACATGAAATACTATATCTTAGTGCAACAGTTGCTTTATTGTACCTAGCAAAATGTACTAGACCAAGCATAGCATTTCCAATGAATTTATTGGCAAGGTATAATTTTGCTCCAATGAACAGGAATTGGAATGGCATTAAAGATATTTTGTGAGACCTTAATTTGAGGACCGACGTATATGAGGTTGTTTTACTCAAGCACATCTACTCGCCCACATTTGGTTGGATACGCAAATTTTGAATATTCCTCTGGAAAACTGGATATGTGTTTGCCTATGGCAAAACTATGATATCATGTATATCTACCAAACAAACATTAGTTGCCACGTCATCTATTCACTCAAAGATAATTGCCCTCCATGAAGAAATTCAATAATGTGTATGGCTAAGATTTGTAATCCATCATATCTAGAGAGTACACGTGTAATCTACTTCCAGTCACAAGTACTCCAACAGTAATATATGAAGATAATGCTGCATGCATTGCTCAAATCAAAGCATGATATATTAAAGGTGTTGATGCTAAAAATCTCCGAAGCAGATAATCAATCAACAATAAATAAAATGAGCAATCTAACCTTTGGAATCGTGACGAGTTTGATATTCCTTGTGATCCTCGTGACTTTGATCGCCAAAAACCCTGGGGGGGGGGAGGGGGGATGTACCTGCAATGACACTCTGATGCCTAAATGAGTATTATCTCAATTGGATGCTTTGTCAAGAAGGTCTCAATTGCATACCTTGGATTGTCCTAAATGTAGGTATTTATAGGGCTGGGTTGGTTTGACCGAAAAACCGATACCGTACCAGAAACCGTTCCAACCGATGCCGAGAATAACCGTATCGGAGAGAAACCGTACCGAGATATCAGTTTGCCAACCGAACCAGTATGTTCGGTTCCGCTTTAGGTTCTCAGATCTTAGAACCGCCGGTTTACCGAACCGAACCAAGTATATATAACATTTAATTTAAATATTAAATTTTATACATTTTTATATCCTAAAATACCTTTCTATAATACATTTATATACATTTCTATAATTTATATAAAAAATATATAAATTTATAAACCCTAAACCCTTTCTATACCCTAAACCCTATAATTAATAATTTATATAATAAATTTCTATATAAAAACTAATTAAAAATACCTTAAACTAATATTATACTATATCCTAAAGAATTTATACCATATAACTATAAACTGAATACTAAACTCTATATCCTATTCCTATATCCCATAACCTAATTTTAAAATTTTAAAATCATATACCTTATAAGCCTTATTATATCCTATACCGATATAATTGATAATAATTCAATAATTTATAGTTGGTATATAACTAATAACTATAGTCTATAGAAATGTTTAGTATGGTGTAATATGATAATAGTCTATAACTAATAATTATAGTCTATATAAATGTTTAGGGTATAGAAATGTATTATATAAATTATAAAACATATGTAATACAAAGTAAAAAATCTAAACCCCAAAATCCAAACCCTAAACCCCGCCCAAACCCCAAAATACCCTAATGTATAAATTTTTAATGGATTTTTAACTTTTTTGGGTCAAATGGATTTTTAAAACTTAAAAATCAGAAATTTTCTTTTTTAATCTTCTCTTCTCTCTCCTGCCAACACTCTCATTTCTCTCACTTTCCTTTTCTCTCTCCCCGACCTCACGCTCTCTCTCTCACCGCGCCTTTGACCGGTAGTATCTTTGTCGTCCAGCGGCTGATGCAGGCGAGACCACCTTCGAAATGCTCGCTTCTCCCTCCTCTCTTTGCCCATATGTTTTGATTTTCCAAAAAAGCAAGGATTGCGGCGACTCGAGCTAGGGCAGAGTCGAGCCCTTTGCCGGTGATCTCTGTGCTCCGGCGGCTTCGCGACTTCCCACCACCCAAAACTCATTCCTCTCGTCGAGCTGGTCCCTCTGGTACCTTTCCTCACGCCGACGACGCCCCACGGCGGCAAATCGAAGCCACTCAGTTCGACGGGTTCTCTGCGAATCGAAGCCACCCAATCGAAGAGCAGCTCTCTCTCTCTCTCTCTCTCTCTCTCTCTCTCTCTATCTCTCTCTCTCTCAACTCAAGCCGATCAAGACCCATACCGAGCCGAGCCGACCAAAAATGCCGGTCCAACCGAGTGCCGGTTTACCGGCATTTCGATTCCGATCTAGGTAACCAAAACTGCCATCCAAGGGGGGTCCGGTCAGTAGCCGGTTTGGGGTTCTCGGTTCGGTTACCGGACCGAACCCACCCCTAGGTATTTATAGGATCTGATAACCCCAATGCTCGAGGTTCCATGATCTCCATGTCTCCACGTCTTCACGTCTCCACTATCCATGTTAGCCATGCATGTTGAGCGTGGAAGAAGGAGATGGAGATCATGGGTTTTAGGGGGTAAATCCACGTTTTCTCTTTTTGAAGGTAGTCGTGTACTGAAATCTAGTCGGCACATTTGACTTAATTGGTTTGGGCCTTGGTCCTTAGCTTTTTCCTTAGGCTCTAAACAAGAAGCCTTAGAGCAGGAAACCCAAGTCTCGGCCTAGAATGTGGTCGGGCTGATCTATGGAAATCGGGCCCCACAAAAAGTGACAGAACTAAAGCACATTTCACCAAAATTATTCTAAGCACTTGAGCTTGAGAAGAATTGTGAAGTCGAAATTAGACAAATCCACTCTTGTGAAAAATTTGCAGACTTCTTAACTAGTCTTTGCCGAAATGTACGTTTAAGAGATTGATGCATGGTATCAGTTTGCGTCGACATTCTCAACTATCAAATTGACAGATGCAGTCATCAGGGGGAGCATCCTACTACACTAAACATATGGGCACTATACTCTTTTTCCTTCAACTAGATTTTGTCCCACATGATTTTTTCTAACAAGGTTTTAACGAGATAACATTATGCGTGTCCAACACTATTTCAATGATCTTAGAAAGGTTGTACTATTTTTCGTTTCTTGCATCTCACTAGGTTTTCCTAATAAGGTTTGAATGAGGCAATTGTCACTGATTGGTGATCATTCAATAAGAAGTGTTGTAAACGATATATAATACATGTGGGATGTCCACTAATTCATGTTTATTAGAAATCCTTGTAAAATAGAGTAATGCCCAAGAGAACTTGGATTATAGGCTGGCCTCCAAGTTACAATTGCCTATGAATAGGCAAGTTATTGAAGAAATTAAAAAACATCTTTTGTTCTCTCAATTTCTTCTCTTTATTTCACTAATTCTATAACCGTCAGAGATTTTTAGTAGTCTGTTAATTTTATTTAAATATTTTTTAGGCTTATTATCAATTTTGCCCCCTGAATTATGATTCTATTCCTAATGTGCCCCCTTACTTTTTAATTCTATCAATTTACCCCCTAACAGTTACAACGTTATTCTAATGTACCCCTTCGGCTCAATTCTGTCATACTTTTCGTTAGTCTTGTTGACGTGGCGCCTACGTGGCAGAGTATATTGGCCATTTCACCTACCTGGATCACTCAGCACTCCAATTTTGCTACATAAACATAAAAAGTGGGACCCACCCCTTTAATTTAATTCAAAACTTAAAATTTAAAACAAAAAAATTATTTTAAACTCTAATATTTAGAAAGAAAATAAATAAATAAATAAAAAACCAAACCCACCATCCCCTCCCCTCCCCAACCCAACCCGTGCCCAGGCCACTCCCACCTCCCTAAACCCTCCCGATCAGAAACTCACCCCACCACCCTCTCCTCCCGATCACCCACCATTCCAGGCCAATGACCCCCTTCCCCTCTCTCTCTCTCTCTCTCTCTCTCTCTCTAGATCTGCAAGTTGGTTGAATTGGATCTACAAATCAAACTTCACAATCACTTCATGGTTTGTTGGGGAATTGGGGAGATCTTCAAAGATGACGGATGGGAGGAAGAAGTGGTCTATGGCGGTGGGAAGGGCGGCGAGGACGGAGGTCTGGGCTTTGGTGGGTGGTCGTCGGAGGGGATGATGAAGGTGACGGTGAAGTTGTGGTGGTGGACGAGAGAGTTGGTGGGTGGGTGCGACAGTGGGGCTAGGTGGGTGGGTGCCACGGGGTTGGGTAGGAGGGGGGGTGTGACGAGGCCGGGAGGTTGGGTTGGGGGGGAGGTGCGACGGGTCCGGGAGGGGCTAGGTTGGGGTGGGGGGGGGGGGAATGGAATTGCAGAAGAAAAAGAAAAAACAAGGGAGAAGAAGTTGGGGTGGGTTCCACTTTTGGATCTATGTGGCAAAATAAGGAGTGCTGAGTGGGTCTAGAGAGGTCAAAATGACTAATATGCCCTGCCACGTCAGTAAGGTTAACGGAAGTTACGACGGAATTGAGCCGAAGAGGTACATTAGAATAACATTGTAACTGTTAGGTGGTAAATTGATAGAATTAAAAAGTAAAGGGGCACATTAGGAATGGAATCAAAGTTCAGGGGACAAAATTGATAATAAGCCTATTTTTTATCAATATTAGAAAGACCAGCTCCATTCAAAAGTCGATAAATGAAGAGTGACCCACGTCCATTAACCTATCACTACTCATCGTTTACTTAGACCATGAGGAGACAATAATTAAGCTGACACACAGATATATAAGGGGAAATTCTATTCATACCCAAAAATTTTCTTTTCTTACCCAACATAAATTTTGAAGATGAATGGACCATTATGTCCCACCATAAAATTATTATTAAGGACAAATTATATTTAAAAATAAAAAACCTCAATTTTCTCTCCATACTCAACATCTCATTTCATCAACCTCCCTCCCTCTCAAGCTTACCTTCATAACTAAACTCCAAACCCTAAACTAATTTTTGTCCTCATATCATCCAATCAAGATTGTTTTGACGAATGGAGAGTCAAATCGTTGTTTGGAAGCCTTCAAACAAGGGTTGTGTGCAAATTTTTTCATGTTCTGAACACCATGAACAGTTTTGGGTTTGCGCAGTGTTTTGTGGACCAGGTACGAACATTTGCATTATATTTTATAGATGTCTTTCGAACATTTGCATTATATTCGGCAGGTACCCACCGAATAGTGATAGGATATTCAGCAGGTGCCCACCAAATATCCTATCCGAATAGTAATAGGATATTCGGTAGGTGCCCACCAAATAGTGCATAAATGCCTAAAATTATCACACAACCCTCGTTCAATGGGCACTTGCTAAATATCCTGACCATATTCGGTGAGCACCTGCCGAATACCCTATCACTATTCGATAGGTACCTGCCGAATATAATGCAAATGTTCGGATTTGGTCCACCGAACACTGTGCAAACCCAAAACTTTTCATGAGAACAAAAATTAATTTCTTTATGTTCATGGAGAAAGAGGGTGGGCTATTTCGGGTGGGATGTTGTGGGTGAGATCTACTAGCGAGGCGACAAAGGCGGGTCGTCTTTGTGGGGGCGGCAAGAGCGGCGGTTGATTCAAAGGGTGGTGGCTGTGTGATCTTGATGTCTACAGTTGGGTAAGGTGAGAACACTTAAGGGTATGATAATAACTTGGGTTGGGTAAAATGAGTAAATGTTGTATTTAAAAAGGTAATATTGGGTAAATTGAGAAGGTTGGGTAAAATAAAAAAAATGTTGGGTACCAATAGAATTACCCATACATAGGTCGTATATACATTGAGAAACATTTGTACAAACTGATAATCGAACATGCTATCAGAATACGAGTCCAAACTATCTAAGTCTAAAATTAGTAGGAGAAAAGTAAAATTTGTATGAACAGCATCTTGGAGAAGGCCGTGGCCATAATAAATATGCACTGACGAGTAACTAGTCACCTTCTCAACTACCAAAGCCTGTAATGTATATATATTGGACCAGCATAAGATGCATATTCTCTTACCAATAAGTTGAGCATCTTTCTCAAAGCTCAAAGATAAACATCCAAGTCAGACAAATGCAAGCAATTCATGCTTGACGTGGTAGTCAAAGGAAAATGTGGAGAACTCCAAATTTTGTCGATTGGTTCCATGTCACCCGAGAACCTCCACCTTCCATCTTCATTTTAGTCATTCAAAAACAGTAACACCCATTTTCAATTTCTTTGGTCCAAAAGTTTCTTTAAAATTTCTGTTTTATAAACCCAATTTCCTTGAACATCATCACAATTGGACAAATCCCGCCTGCTCAACGTGCACTAGGGATGAGAATCCATCAGCCTCAGACGATTCTCAGAAATTCCACCGGTCTAATTGAACTTTGGCTTCAGCCATGTCTTTTTGTGCCTTCTTTCTCCTATAAAATATAGGGCAATCCCGACTGGAAGAAAGCATAGAGTTAAATACAAAATCCTGCTGAGAGACATATAGCAAAAGTAAAATGATTGCATTCCAGGACAGATAAACATGCCTCCCTTCCAGATGGGGGGTATTGCATTGTATATTCCAACTCCAAATACATGACATAATTAGAAAATGCCAATACTTTTTAAAATAAAAAACAGCCGACTAGCATGCAACTTTGTTCCAATCAAATCCCCCACTGGGAAATAATAGCAACGTATAAAAGTCACTCAAATTGATGAAATTGTAATACCTTGTGCAGAGCACATCTTGATGAAGAGAGGCTTGGCACTCTTGGCATTGTGTCCATAACCTCCCAAAAAGAGTCTCTAGCTCAGACACTGCAACCATTACAAAACCATCTTTTTAAACCTCATGCAGTTCAGTCCCAATATAAGAATGTCATTTCAATTTAGCACAGAATACAAGTCTGAAATAGATGCATACCATGAGCCACTGTTTTGCCGTAGAGTTCAGCTTCTCTTCCCTTACAGTGTGAGCAAAGAGTTCGGTCCGTGTTGCTGGTGGATTAACACAACATATATAAGGATCTGGGTTCTTTATCCCATCAAATGTGAAGAAATCAAAGCAATATCCATACACTGGACAAATCCACACCCACAAAACCTCAAAGAGTAAAGAATAATGAGTTGATTACTTGAAGGTGATTTTTTGTTTAGTACTTCAACCAACAATATCATGCAAGAATGTACTGTATCCCATTGCATGCTTCAAATAAAAAGCAATTTTAACCTCCCATTACATTTTGCACAAACATGGTAAGACAGATCTAAAATCCCCAAAGTGATCACAACATTTACCCTGATTTAACAAGGATGTTTGAGAACTTAATATCCTGCCGGTGTAAGATAAAGGTTTAAAGCCTCTACGCTACGCCCGGTTCACTCTTTTCAAGCATAAGGGCTTTACCCGCTCAACCATCAGAAGAGGGCTTTTCCCATCGCCATGGAGTGAGTAACTAGCTCGGCTAACCACTAAGTCACTCATGCAAATATTCTTACTAAAAGGAGAGGCACCAACGGTGTTGACCGAGAGGAGTTTACTTGCTCGACTATAAAAGGAGAGGGTTTAGACCTCGACCGTTAGGGAGGACTATAATGGATTTTATAAAAGGGAGAGGAACAAAGTGAATAGCGGTGAAGCGGGAGAGGCAGGAAGTGAATAGAAGAAGTGAAGAAGTCACTCAATTGAACCAATGTGTATACCGGTGATAGTAACAGTGGATCCAAATCTACCTCTAAAACTGCACAAAGATGAGGCAGTGTAGACCCATGTGCTTAGAGTGAATAGTACTGTCTACAATGCTTTGATTGGTCATCTTGGAGGTCCTTCTGTGTGTAATGGTTAGGTGCACGATGATTCTATGAAAGATGCATTTGAGAATGCCAGGTGCCAAGCTTCTTGGTGTGCTTGACAGTACTCAAGATTTTGACCTTGATGATCTTAATTCTAAACTTTGTGCTCAACAGATGTAAGCTTTGTAAAAGCTATAAAATTAGGTCAATAACCTTTCCATTGTCCCTCCCAGGCTCAAAATTTCTTGAAATTGGCGCCCCTTGAATGAATTTTAAAAATACTATGGTACACCCACTTAAAAATTGTTTTAAACCTGTAGCTCTCTACACAAGCAAAAAAAAGAAAAAAAAAAAAGTAGTTTTACTTATTGCTTAAGGGTTACAGTGCCTAACACTGTCCATCTATTTCAAAACACTCCTCAAGTCTGTCCATAAGTCAAAGCTTTCCTAGTCTAAACACTCATACCAACAATCTTCTTTATGATATAAATATTATACACGTACAATGTTTATGTTGGTCAAACTTAGGGGACAAAATATACTTTCTACATAATTTCTGTCCAAGCTAAGCCTTCATGAACTTGTGGACTTGCTAACTAACAATCAGCAAGTTACTAAAGTAGCTAACGCTGATAAGAAAATTTAGGGTCATTTATCTCTTCAGTACGCTCACCATAAAATGACTCGTTTAGAACAAAAACTGCATATGGTAGTACCTAAGTAGAGCTTTGCAACCAATGCAAGTGAGTTGTTTCTTTGCAAATTTCATTATGCCACTATTTGAAGGAGTAGAGATTGAGATAGATCTTGTGTGACTTCCATGGAGAAGTTCCTTGCTAGCATTCTTCAAAATGGGCTCAAAAATTCTTAAAAGTGGCTGTAACATAAAACATCATGTAAGCAGGTAAGTAAATAAAATTACATTTTGAATAATAGAATGTATGCAAAATGCAATAGTTTAAACTAGCCTTTATCCTGTCAAATAAAATATAATAATATTAAAATAGTTACCTTGCTAATTTGATTTTCAAGATAGTATTGAGGGTCTATAGGAATGTTATTCTCGAGCACATAGATGGGGTCCTCTGACTTCTCATACGCCTGATTATATCATGTACTGATTAATATTTGATAACCCCCGCCTAAAGCATATGCAATGAAAAGAAAAGAAAAATCTGCAGAAGGATTACCTTAGCACCTTTGGCAGCTTTAATAATGACATAAGGTACTCGATCCCCAACATTTGGAGCAGTAGCAGCATCTCGCTGTCAGTCCCAAATTGAACAAGAGTTGTAAGAGATGGAATAACTTGTTTTCTAGCCCAAAGACATGAGCATTTTACTAGGAAGTTGAAGTTCTCATGAAAAATGTAAATAAAAGGCCCAGGCCTCACAATAAACATGTTCAAGAGTGTTATGGTGTGTGTCAATGTTGAGGATAGGATCCTGGAGTCCCTGGCTAGGGGTGTGAAATCGGTAAGTGTGACCATTGAATTATTTGGGCTCCCTTTGCTGGGTAATTTGTGGTCTTGGGAATTGATTTTAAGGCAAAACTTGAATGTTTGGAGTTTCTCTGCATCAGAAATTTTTCTTGTAAATCAATTTTCAATCCTTACAGAAAACCTCTAGGATGATTTGGAAGTCTGGCATCGCTACTAAAGTTCAGGTTCTAGCTTGGATGGTGGCCCATGGAAAAATTAAGACGTAATCTACTCCAAAAGAAAAAAAATAAAAAATACCTAGTTATTGCCTCATAGGATCTCTTTGTTCTGTAGAGATGCTGAGCAAGAGCATTGATCAATCTTTTTGCATTGTTCTTTTACCACTCATATTTGTGGAAGGTTGCTTCAGCTCTTTGGTATTTGTGGCTGTGCTACCTAGAGATTGCTACTGTTTATGGGCCAAGGATCCGACGGAAGTTAGTTTAAACAAGAAAGCTAGTACTTGTAGTGTGGTGAAGTTTTGTTAATTTTGTGGACTGTTTCAGATGGAAAGACAACAGGTTTTTTTAAGATAAGAGGGAGGATGTGGAATTCCTGTGGAGGACGAGAGATTTTTGACATTGTTGTGGAAAGACAATAGGATTCTTCATAAAACATTATAAGAACATTTCCCATTTCCTCTACTTTGATTTATTTTGATCGGGAACGAGTAATGTAGCCTGAGGGGCTTTTATTCTTAGTTGATTGTTGTTCTCTTTCCTAAGATGGACATCTTTTTTGTCTTGGTACTTTTTTCTTCTCTTAGTAAAACTTTTGTTTTTTGTAAGAAAAAAAAAATCCGAAGTTTACATTACAGAATAATACAAGATAACACACATCTCATAATATATGAAACGATGCGAAACAGTATGCATATTTCTGAAAAATGACACAAGCACTTTCAAGATTCCAATTTTAATTTTTTTCTTAAACAATAATAATGCATTGTTTAGAAATTGACTAGGATCATAACATACGCATTCACATGACGTCCACATGCCCCATAAAATTTTTTTAAGGAAAAAAAAAAATTTACCAACACCACTAATTGTGTCTGTAAATAATAAAGATAAAACCACTATCATTTCTCTTTCTTTTTCAATAAATGAAATAATTTTTAATAACATCAGTATTTAACTATACTATTCGTAATTCTCACACAAAAAATCTCATGATTTCTTTGTCATATATACCAAAAAGTGTTTATAATGCAAACATCAAAGCAATCTTTTCACTTCCCAAAGTAACCCGTGCTCACTCTAGATTTTGTAGAGAAATTTTCTCCACCTTTGGTAGAGGCAAAGTTGTAAAGTGTAATGCTACAGATAATATAGTGATGCAATAATTCTTTCAAAGAATTTATAAAGCAAGTGTGTGAAATCAGTTGGAAACATGCATTTATAAAGCAAGTCAAGTCAATAGTACATACCTTGCGCATACGTTCAGCAAGTTCAACATGAGCTGCCTTTACTTCATAGTCATCCCCGGTTTTTGTCAGGCCCTGAAAAATTATGGTTTGAGCATTACCACTTGACCTTTTTTATGGGTAGGGGGGCTGAAAGAGTTTTAAGTAACAGAACTCTGAGAAGAAGCCAAGGGACTAAGTGATGACAATCTAAGGCACTATGTAAGCATAGCACTTTCCCCACCTTAGTGATAACCAAAAGCGATAAATCCATGCGGTTCATGAGAAGATCTGAGATGGTATTCTTGACATACTGGACTGCCCCAGGAATATCTCTGTCAATAAGTATTTTGTGCAGGCACTCATTTACCAGGTTTTTGACCAATAAGCAATTGTCTCTTCGCACTGTTTCAATGCCTGCCAATGATAGATAATTAATAAGTGATGCATTCAACAAAACACTGAGCAGAAAGAGAGCTTAAAAAATTCTAATTAACCTTTAGTATCCATTTTGTCAAACTTGTCTGGATTTGTCCATAATAAACCAGCATATCTCTTCTTGCTAATCAGTAGATATGGATGATAAACCTTGTCAAACTCGAGTTTGATAGGCTTCATGGCACAGATACCCCAAATACAATGTTAGAAAATAAAAATTATTAAAGAAAGAAAAAGGCTGAGATATGTGTGATGATAGCATTCAGGGAGTAAGGAAGTGTCAAATGACAAATTACTACCATGTCTCACGTATAATAGTCTCACCAACTAAATTACTATGTATATAAGTGATCTCAACATTACAAATTAAGAAAGAACTGACAAAAAGTTTGCTGACAAAGCACAAAACTAAAAGTCTACTTGTGAAGTTTCAGCTCTGTCATCCCCATTATTTGTAATAACACTTCCGTTAAAACATTGGTTTATGACTCATTAATCCCTTCTTTTGTCTATAGAAAATGCACATATATTGAAACCATTTCACTAAAAGATTAGTATGCCAAAGAGATAGTCAAAATGACCACCAAATTTATCACATCTGCTCACAAGAGGATTTATTATAAACCCTCCCAAGAACTTTCCGTGTGTGCATGTGTGTGAGTGTGTCCATCAGGAATCTCTAATTTTGCACCATACCATGAACAAACTAAGACACATGAGTACAACAAAAGCATATCAACTCCTACTTTTGAGAAGGTTCCGCTGATATATTCAGCAGCTTCTCTCCCCAAGTTCATTGCTGCTTCCACGGTGGCCACACCGAATTGCACCATAACCGAGTCTGTGTCCCCATATATAACCTATGGCAATAAAATTGTGAACTTCCATCAATTACATATTTTAATGTAAGTATAAAGAAAAGAGAAAGGTTCACAACAAAAAATAAAATGGAAAAGAATTAATCTGCCGTCATGTATGAGAAGAAATAACAATTACTCAAATTTTTTAATACACTCATGGTGCATTTGGATGAGGAAATTAAACTTGGTATCTAGGGAAAAGTTGGTATTTGGTAAATGACAATCTCTAATTTCATTTGGTATCATCAAAGAGGAAAGGGTGGAAGGTTGACTTTAATACAATACACTCATGGTGCATTTGGATGAGGAAATTAAACTCGGTATCTAGGGAAAAGTTGGTATTTGGTAAATGACAATCTCTAATTTCATTTGGTATCATCAAAGAGGAAAGGGTGGAAGGTTGACTTTAATACACAATCAGTATTGAGTAGCTTACCAATTTATTATCTCTCGCTATTCAAGATTCCTAGTAGTGTGGCGAAAAAATTGGAGAAACTAATGAGGGATTTTTTATGGGAAGGAGTAGCAGAAGGAAAGGACCAATTGGTGAGATGGGAGGTAGTTGCTCAAGCTAAAGAGAAAGGTGGTCTTGGGGTAGGCAATTTGGTGAAGAAAAATGAGGCTTTACTTGGGAAATGGCTGTGAAGGTTTTCAATAAAGAGGGAGTCCCTGTGGCATGCTATCATCAAAAGCAAATATGGGATGCATAGGAATGGTTGGTATTCCAACATTGTGGTTCAAGGCTCAAGTCGTTGCCCTTGGAAAGATATTTCTCAAGGCCTTCCTCAATTTTCGTCTTATTGCCATTTTGGGGTGGGGAATGGGGAAAGGGTCAGGTTTTGGGAAGAGTGCTGGGTTGGTCAAACAGAATTCTGTTTTATTTTTCCTCGGGTCTATAGGCTCTCTCAACTTCAAAATTCGTTCATAGCAAGTCTATGTGTTGACTCTTCTTCTTTACCTCTGAGCTGGAATTTTGGGGTTAGGAGAAATCTAAATGGTTTAGAGGTGGAGGAGTTAACATCTTTATTGTCTTGTCTAAATGATATTGTGCTGGTCCCACAAACAGAAGATAGGAGAATTTGGACTTTAGAGTCTGCAGGGGTTTTTTCGTGTAAGTCTTTTTCGAGGGTCTTAATGGATAATCCTTCTCTCATTTTCCTCCCTCTCGTGTAATCTGGAAGGCCAAAGTACCACCTAAGGTACGAGTATTAGCTTGGATTGTTGCTTATGGAAGGCTGAACACCTGTGACTTGGTTCAGCGAAGAAGACCTTCTTCCTGCTTATCTCCTCATTGGTGCGTGATGTGTAGACAAGAGGCGTAAATTTTGGATCATTTATTGCTGCAGTGCCCAGTCGCTTCATCGTTGTGGCAGAGACTCTTTAGAGAGTGTGGGCTGAGATGGGAGGTTCCAGCTTCTACTACTGCCTTGCTGTCGGAGAGTTTTAAGTTTTTTGAAGGGAAAAAGAAGGGGATGGTGTTGGGGAGTGTGCTATGATGGCCATTTTGTGGGTAATTTGGGTGGAGAGAAAAGGATTTTTGATGATGCAAGGGAGGAAGAGGTGCATATTCTATGGGAGAGAGTTTGATTATGGGCTTCTTTATGGGCATCAGTTACTCCAATTTTTAGGGATTTTTCATTTTCTGTAATCTTGTCTAATTGGGGGGCTGTTGTGTATTAGGGAGACTTTCTCATAACTTTTGTATGATTGGTGCTTTATCATCCAAGAGTTTATTATCTTGGAAGGTGTAGGTTAGTGGACGTCTTTTTCACTGCATTATATGTTGTATTGTTCTTTTTTTCTTTTAATGAAAGTTTGTTTCTAATAAAAAAAAAAAAAGAGGAAATCTTGAGACTCAGTGTGGAAAACAGTTGTCGAAGTTGGGGTCATAAAATCTGACTTTAAATTCCACCTTTTTTATTATATATAAGAAACCCAAACTTTAGTAAAGAAAAATTTTGAAGAGAATATGTGGATCCATCCCCTCCCAAAAAACCAAGAATAAGTATGCCGAAGGAAATGTTCTTGAAATGTTTTGACAAGGATGCCAAAGGGAAGCAAGCAGTCTAATCCTATCCCAAATTAATTCCACTTCCTCCTCATCTTCCAAGATTCTCTTGTTCAGTTGCAGCCAAACATACCACAAGAAAGCCAGAACAGCACATCTTCAAAAAGTAATCACCTAATCCTTAGCCCCTTCTACCATCTAGCCCCCTATTGCATCTTGAGGGGCAAGAAAATCAGCCCAAACAGGGTTTGCAGACCCAAAATAGAATAAAAAAGGAAAAAAGAGCCTCCCTAGGGGGTGCCAAGACTGGGCCCACCTCCCTAGGAGGCGAGTGCAGAAAGGTGAGGGGAGAGTTGGGAGAGTTAGGAGAGGTGGGGCAGATAGGCGAGACTGGGCCCACCTCCCTAGGGTGCAATAGGGCAGAAAGGTGAGGGAAGAGTTGGGCGGGCTAGGGTGCTTTATTTGAGAAAGGGGCTGGTGGCTACTACGTAAAAGCTAGGGTTTTTTGTTAATCTCCTTACAGGATGTGGAAGCTAGGAATGGGAGGCTTTGATACCAAATAGAAAATGTATATATGGCTGTAATTGCCTTTCACAATGTGAGACCAAGCACATATATTAACATTACAAATATTCACATGACTGACAAAAACACCCTTATAGGTGAAACGAATAAAGAGTAATGAAGGATAATAATAAAGTTAAATAACGCCTGTTAAACACGGTTTCCAACAA
Organism: Dryas octopetala; assembly: GCF_963921425.1. Classification (NCBI taxonomy): domain Eukaryota; kingdom Viridiplantae; phylum Streptophyta; class Magnoliopsida; order Rosales; family Rosaceae; genus Dryas; species Dryas octopetala. The sequence goes on from NC_141370.1 coordinate 4,229,476, forward strand.
TTGCAAACCCATTATTATGGAAAAATTGAGATGACATACCTCAGCATTGTGTTCATAGCCTTTAAGTGTAGTAAATTTGTCTTTTACAAGGTTTTTTGTGTGCTCAATCATCTGTCGACCTTTAGAAGACAGCCAACTCATTAGATCGAGCACAACTCAAAGAGGGATATATTCAATATGGCAAAAAAAATGATAAATACATGATTTTGTTCAAAATATACCATAGCTCGTGACACTTGATGATATCTCTAAACATGGTAACTGACCAACAGTAGCTCCAGTAAACCCATATACGGAATTTGCACTTATCTGCACGAATGGACTAATCAATATATATATATGTACACAATTTTAAGAGTGGAAACTATGATTAAAAAAATTATAAATTTAACAGTTCAGAGTTTACTTTTAAGGCCAACTGTCGACCGTCTAGCACTGCTTTCTCAAGTGGATCCTTTGCTTCCTAGGATTAGAAAATAATAATTTATATAGTTGCATGCAGAAAAGGCCTAGTAATAATGTAGTAAGCTGAAATAAAAGAAATAATATCATGCCCATAATTTCTTTTTTCTTAAATAGTCAGCAAATGCCAATGAAATGCCCATGAGCTTTAGTTCATGTGGCATTGGGAAGAGGGAGTGTAAAGGGTTAGATCCTAACTTTGAGCTTTGTTGTAAGCAAAAAAAAAAATATCCATTAAAATATATAAGGGTAATATACCTTCAAATCTGCTTTTGCTCTCTTCCGAGCAGCTAGTAGTTCTTCAAGAATTTCAGGAAGTATTCCCTGAAAGCATATTATGATACATATTTATATTTGCCCCTTTTTTATTAATACAAAATTAAAGATACGTCATACACAATAAATAAAAAGCTTTTAGAAGTTGGCATCTTTGATGAGAAAAGGAACCCACAACTAATACCATTTAAAAACAATCACCTTCTGCAAATTTGATTTAACAAATGTTTCTCCAGATGGCGTTTTGTTGAAACATTCTGGAGGGAGGTTGAGTTTGCGAACATCTTCAGGTGTCACCTTCACAGAGACGAAGGGATTTTGGCCAAAAGTTTCTCAGTTAGAACTTATTTGATGTTAGATAATAAAATTAATTTTAAAATACATAAAAGGCAAATAACAGAAAAAAAAAAAAAAAAAAAAAAAAGAGTCAGAACTACCAGAGTGCAATAGCATAAATTATACGCCATCATGATTGATGGATATAAAGATGCAAAATCCAAAGTTGCAATTGGCTTTTCATAGAATCCTGCCTTTGCTTCTAAAACCTGGATTTGAAAATTCAGACTATCAAAACTTGTATACTGTCTGATACCATCCAAAGCCAGTAAGGCAGACAAGGGAAGCATCATATGCATACAGAAAGAAAAAAAAATAGAAACAATAAATACTAGGTTACAACATGAAATTTGTAAACTTAAGCATATATTGGTATCCTTACTATTGCCTTAAATGATTACAAATAATATTATGCATTCACAAATCTTAACCACATCTAACTCCGTTAGCTAGTCTTATAGACCTCCAGTAAATTTTTCTTTTACATTTAAAGATATTCCTAGACCATACGTGATTGCACATTCCTTTTCAAGCACCATGTTCCAATTTACTGCATAATCCTCAATATCCTCAACTTGAAAATAACCAACCGAATGCCCTGGGTTCAAACTGTGGGAGCAAAGGGAAAAGACTATCTTGTTGTGTTGTTTTCAATTACTGTCAAATAGAAAATCATGGTAATAACAATGCTTGTAGCAAAAATAGTAATAGTTTCAATATTCACCCTAGACATCCAAAATCAACTCCAATATTTTACTTTTATAAGAAACATATTTTATATTTTTGCAAAACATCACATGTTTTTTAGAAGAAACAAATTTTATTTCTATGAAAAATTGGTTACATAGCAGCGGACAAGAAGTCCATGAAAAGAAAGAAACATCCAGAAGAGCTAAAAACTATCAGCTACTATAGAATAAGGTTACAAACAAGTCAAAACAAAACAAAGAAGACTTAGACCCTAGCATTTTAACACACAGCAGCCTTCCGATCAAGCAAAATAGTAGAGAAAGGGAGATCTCCAAATTCTGAAGAAACTGATGCCCAAAGTGAGGCCCAAAAGTTAACGCTGTACCATAATTCTTCCTGCCCATCGCCAAACTTATCTCAAAAATTCCTTTATTCATTTCCAGCCAATAACCCACATAACAACAAGCACCAAGCAGAGTTACCATATTCATATAACATTGGTGTTCATTTAGGAAGCCAAGACTTATTTAAGCTGAAGATAAGCCTTCAATTAAGCTAATTAAACAATCAGACCTTAAAGGCTTAAACCAATCAATTAGACCTTAATTTAAGCTAACAGACTTAATTTAGGCTAAATGCTTACTAACCAACCATTAAGTTAAATGACCAATACCCAGCCTATATCAACAACAACCATCTTTATTGAACCACTCCTTAATCTGAAAATATTTAGAGTAATTTAGTTCTAAAATTGTACTTTGTCAAAATGTTAAAGACACATTGCTATGATAAAGAATGGGAGAAAATTTTGGGTGGATTGATCTTCAATTTCATAGAGTACTCCCTACCCATTTATTACAAGCGAAGACCTCATTTAGAATAAAGCCAGTGAAATACAAAATTATACTGCTGTGGACAAGTTGGTCCCCCTGCAATAGTAAGAAATGAAAGCTACCTCTAATCCACTATCTCTTCAATCCTTCAAATTTTACAAAGTAAAAATTATGGTCAAAAATTTAAGAAATGTAGATTGAGAAACATTATTAGTTTGGCAGTTCAAATAAATATAAGAGGTCTATTTAAAAAACATGCCCATAAATCTGCAAATAAAACTAAAGTTCATAGACTGAAACATCCACCCAAGAAAGACAATAATCTATTTTATACAACCGAGAACCTTTATTAGTGACTTATAAGACAAGACAATTCAGAGAGACAGTAGTGCTGAAAGATTGATATTATAAGATGATGCATCATAAGAAACTTAAAGGGCAGTCAAAAAGATGAACTTACAGTGGCACCTTCATATGTTCCTTGTTCAGATCCAGCCTGTTTGACATTTGGAATAAGAAGGTTCTTTTGTTTTGCCTTCCTAAGAAGTTGAGAAAGCACCTGAAAAACAATGGGTCAATGTTCTAAAATCTAAATCTTTTTATCACAATTCATCATTTCAAAAACTTGCTATATTAACCTTGATGCTCTGCCCTCTGGAAAGAAGAAAGGAAATGGGAACACCTGTGACTCGAGCCATCTCTACATAATTGTAAATAAACATCAGTTTGTCCAAAAGCCTCTGGGGTAGGTAAGCATCCTGCAATGAAACAAAAGTTGATTATTTGCGGCACATAGTTTGAAATCGATTTTCTTTTATTTAAAGTTGCATTGATGATAAGTTTCGTCAATGTTACACCAATACAGAATAAAAGTTACGATATGTGATGTAGGACAGGAGCAAAGGCTGCTGTCTTGCTCCAATAATAGGGCAAAAACCACAGTATAAAGGAAAATCCAGCAATAACAGTAGAAAAGAGAGAGAAAAAGCTATAGAATCAAAGTTGGAACGTAGATAGATGAGTTCTAGGGTTTAGGAACCCAAAAGAAGCTCTCACATCAGAAATCTCTGAATAATATTATGCCAAAAACTGTCTATTACAACCTAAACCTTAAGCTTATACAGGGAAACATAAACCTAAGATAACTAGGAAAAGCATAAACCTAAACTAACTAGGAAAACATAAAGTAAAATTACCTTAAAAGACCTAATGAAACAAGGAAACTAGACTCTAAATCCAGCTAGGAAATAAAAATTAAAAAGCTACTAAAAAATAATAATAAGTCTTGGAACCCTAGGAGATGCTCCTGCATCAACACCACCGGGTTGGGAAAAAGTCGACTCCGGCGAGTAAGTCTTTACGACTTCTGCGGAAAATCCAGATAAACTCTTCTTGAACTTATAGTCTTGAAATTGATATCTTCCTTTCCAACAAAGAGATATTTGGAATATTTGATCCTTCTTAAATAGTTAGCTTTATTGTCCATGATCAATCTCGCATTCCATAATTTCTTCACATCAGTTTTCATTTGATTTACAAAATCGATCAGGTTCTTAGCAATCTTGAAGTTCATTGCATCAACTACAATGAAATCAACATATTCAGAAGCATTATTTCCTATAGAGTCTTGGGACTTCAGGATTGTGGGCTCAATGTCTATGATGTCTTCAAGAATTTCCTGTACCACCTTATCTTCAAAAAAATTTCAGACCCAACATTTTCTTTACTCACCAGATTCTTTGTCAAAAGTTTTCTCAAGCCCCAAACAAATAACATAACAAGCTTCACAATCATCTTCTAGACAACTATCAAATACTGGAGGAAGATCTAAATTTAGAGAACTATCATCTTCCAAGTCATCCAAAGTTTCTTCAAAAGGGCTATCCAACTCATGAGAACCATGATTCTCAGATTCAACGTCATCATAAGCGGAACCTGGATAATCATAACTCACCACTTCTTCCACAAAGCGTTCATCCTCAAGACTACCTTCTGGTATGTCCGAGGGGTTGCGTCCGCCTTCCGGAATCTCCATACGGGCTTTCACACGTTCCTGTCGTCGGAGCGTTTCCACCGCTCTTGACAGATCTTCAATCATACGCCACATCTCTGCCATCTCTGTTTGTAGAGCTTGGTTTCCTTGTCCCCGGCTTCTACCACGTCCAGCCATGGTGTAGAACTAGGGTTTGCAACCAGGGTTTGCTCTGATACCAATTGATGTAGGACAGGAGCAAAGGCTGCTGTCTTGCTCCAATAATAGGGCAAAAACCACAGTATAAAGGAAAATCCAGCAATAACAGTAGAAAAGAGAGAGAGAAAAAGCTATAGAATCAAAGTTGGAACGTAGATAGATGAGTTCTAGGGTTTAGGAACCCAAAAGAAGCTCTCACATCAGAAATCTCTGAATAATATTCTGCCAAAAACTGTCTATTACAACCTAAACCTTAAGCTTATACAGGGAAAACATAAACCTAAGATAACTAGGAAAAGCATAAACCTAAACTAACTAGGAAAACATAAAGTAAAATTACCTTAAAAGACCTAATGAAATAAGGAAACTAGACTCTAAATCCAGCTAGGAAATAAAAATTAAAAAGCTACTAAAAAATAATAATAAGTCTTGGAACCCTAGGAGATGCTCCTGCATCAATATGATATAAAATTTTGATATGAAAACGGCAAGAATACGACAATAAATGACGTTAAACATTTAAAAAATAACAATCATATCTACTGATTCAAAAAATAATTGTTAGTCCACATCCTAATAGCTTAGACTTTTGGGAATGATGGTAAACCTACAATCCTTATAATGGAATCATATCAGGAAATCCTGAGTTCAAATTCCTGCAATTACATCTTCCCAATATAAGTTCAATTCCACATGTTGGGCTCAATGGCAGAGAGAGACCCACATGTGACGGGGGAGTGGTAGAACATCAAAACAATTGTTCCATTACTATCTACTGATAGTAAGTCTTATATACTTTTGGTTTACAAATGCATTCACTCATGGTACCTAAATTAATTATTTTATTCTGTCCAAAAAATAATTATTATGTTAGAATATAAAAATAACTGTTGGCACACATCCTAATAGAATGATGGTAAACCAACAAACATTATATTGGTAACAGAGCAGGACATCCTTTCCTGCAATTTCATCTTCCTAAAATAAGTTGAGTTCCATATGTTGAGCTCTAATGGCAAAGTCGGGGAGAGTTCCACGTGTGAGGGGGAGTGGTCAACACGAAAACAACCATATCCGAATAGTGGAAGTAATGGCCATTTATCAAATTACAAACCAGCAAACTTTATCAAATTATAGTGACTATTTAAATAATTGATAAAGCCTACAAGCATCTTCGAATTGATAAAGCCGGGCCCACTAGAAAGCTTTCTGTGGAAACTGAGTTAGTCTTAAAACAATATTACAGAAGGCCAAAAGAAAGTAACGGCACCTCACCCATATCAAGACCTTTTCAAACAATTTATTCTATTCCCTCTTAAACCACCAAATATTCCTTGCACTGTGTACAGACTATACAATTTAGCTTAGACGCACTTGATTATATCATGCAATATTTTGCATTATTAATCACATAAAGGTCAAATAGAGAAATTAATGTACAGATGAAAGAAGTCATTGTATGATGTTATCATTTGCACTTTTCTGTGAAACAAAGCAGTGTAAGAATTGCAGTCCATTCCATTGACCACAAACCACACTTTGTATTTGAAAGAAAGTAAAATAAAAAATAACTTAACAACAATTTTGCAACCTTCATAAATTGTACACTTGTAGATAACCTACCAATATATATGAGATTCCAGAACAGCCATAGACGACTAACATTATTAATAAAGATAAGGCAGAAGAATCAAAATATGAAGAAACCAAGATATGCACCTTCAGACAATACACGGCAAGTCGCCTCCTAGTTTCCGCATTTCCATTCTGAAGATCAGATATTATTGAATGGTGGACATCCTCTTTCTGCACATGATCCAAATGATGCCAGCAATATTAATAAGGAACATGAATCATTACTTCCCAGAAATAAACAAATCAAGAAAAAAGAGTATAATGATCTCTCTCCTATTCATACAAAGATCAAATGGAGAATTATTTATGAAAGATATATGAGTGAATTAAAACTAGAAAATTCATTAGCATTCAGAAACTGAGAACTAATAAGGTGTATCCCATTCATTCCTGGCAAACAACAAGAAATGTGGCAGACTTAGAGAAGATATTTTAACTAAAGCAAGGGCCCGTTTGGCACTGCTTCTTAGAAGCACTTTTATTTAGTAGCGCTTTTATCAGAAGCGCTTATGTTAAGAAGCACATATAAATTTTTATAAAACTTCTAAATTATTTATGCAAAAGCACTTGAAAGTGCTTCTTGAGAAAGCACCTGTCAGGTGCTTCTCAAAAAACCTCTTAGAAGTGCTTTTATAACTCAAAAGCACTTCTAATTATTTTTGTCAAACGCTATCAAAAGTGCTTTTACTAATTTGAAAGCGCTTTTGACAATTTTAAAAGCAGTGTCAAACGAGCCCCAAATTAGAAAGGTTTTAAAGCTTGGATGTGCTTATAGAATGGAAAATGTCAAAGGTGGGGACTTAGAGTGGGGAAAGTGAAACATGGGAAACCAAGGAAGAACCATTACCAAGGATAACTTGATCCAGCAAAGAAAGTTGGTGGATCTCTGATGTCTGACCACATAGCTCTGAGTGGTCAAAAGAAAACTAGGCGAAGGTACAAAGGAAAGATATGAAATCATGTGACTTCAATGGAAATATAGCCCAGGATAAGAGCGAATGGAGGACCAGGATTCAAGTAGCCAACCACAAATAGTTGGGACAAGTCTCTGCTTCTTTTGTACCATGGACTGTGTTCACAACCCATGCTATCAGAATTATTTCCAGTTTGGGCACAATAATAAATGGAAATAAACCATGCAACACAAACAAAACCTGAAGCTAGAGCTTTTGGCTTATAAATTCACAGCATAATTCAATTCTAGTGGCAAACCACGACTTTATGCATTAAACTATGCTTATAATCGTTATGCACAAGAATGTGTTCACAGCTTTTCTATCAATGATATTTCTCAAATCAAATCCTTCACATGCATTCCCGTGTATGGAATAATCGAGTCAAGCCAATTAATTAGACAGATACAAAGGGTCTTTTGTCACAGCTGGAGACATTTCAAAAGTGGTGAAAAAAAAAAAACAAATCTACAAAAAATAAAAATAAAAAAACCAGCAGATTGTAGCTTTTTCTGTTTTAGAGGTTGATATAGTAAAAAATAAGCTTCTATTAACTTAGAAAGAAACCTCACCTGCTCAGAAAGAAAGTGCGCTGAGACAGAATTCAATGAATATGAACTTAATTTATAATCCCTCTGCATAGCCTACAAGGTAGGTAAGACAAAAGAATATCATAATTCACTAAATCTAGATGAACACATTTCATTGATTGAATCAAGATGAACAAACCTGGAGTAAATCAAATTGAACCCTCCCTTCAACTGTTACTTCTTTACTTTCCCTGGTTCCTAACTGCCTGTAATACGAATAGGTACAGTAAAATTAGGTAAATAACAGAAATTAATTTCAAAACATAGAAATTTTGTATGAAACTTAAGAAATGCTAAGCCAATTAATAATGCCTCAATTAAAGAAGTAAAATTCTTAAAGTAGTATATCCAGGATAAATATATGGCACATAGCTTGAAAACAGTATGTGCCACTGCAACCGACAATTATGGTCTTGAAAATTGAATTCTAATGCGCAAAAATTTCTTAATTCATTAAGCATGACTGAGTATAAGCATTCTAATTCGTAAAATTAAAATGTTATTTTATTTTTTTTTACACAGCATACTGCATGACATTTTATTTTTAGATTGCCTAAGTGCCCAAACCTAGCATTGCCACTTCCAAATTTGTTTATCAAGGATGTGTGTGGGTGTCTATTCTGAAAGCCCATTCATTTAACTTAACTAAATTAACATGCAATAATATCCATCATCAACATTTTGATGACATATTTTGTCCAAATGTTGCTAAAATACTTCCATCCCCTTATTGATGAGAATCTAAGAGGAAATTCTCCAACCCTTATGGAACAGAGGAAAAGAAGAAGAAAAAAAAAAATTAATGGTCTAGTGACATTGGCAGGTGGCTTCATTTTTTATTCTGTAGAACACAAGGGAGGAAAATATGTAACATGGAGTACTAGAAACTCAGCTGCTTGTGACTATTTAGTGCTTAGAACACGCCCATTAAAAGGGATTTCAACTAAAAAATCACTATTGTTGATTACAACACGCCCATTTAAGAAAATCCTCCACACCCAATGGCCAAGCAATATTTCATAAAAGAGAAAAAAAAAAAAAAAAAAAAAAAAAAAAAAAAAAAAAAAAAAAAAAAAAAAACAACCACAGACACAAATCTCATCAAATTTGTGGCATGCATAACAAAGTAGTAGAAATAAATGTAGCAGGAATACATAAAATTAAGGTAATATTCCCAGCCCTTGTCATTCTATGAATCAGACTGTTAATTCACCTCCTCTTGAAAATAATATACATTACATTAGTTATATAAACAAGAAAACAACGAAGAAACATCAGCAAGATGATCAAATTGGCATAGTAATGATATCAATAATGATAACAAAAGTTTTTAAGCCTAATAACAGTAATCGAAACAATATAATATATTACCTTGAAGAAAAAGTAGTCTCCCTGACCCGAACCCTGCTATTTCTGATGCGGCCAAGAATTGGAAATTCAGCTATTCCCAAGGTCTCAGCTCTCTGTAAACCAGAAATTCAGGCCAATTAAATAGCTCAGCTTTTCTTCTTGATAATCGATAAAAATCTATTAAAAGAGACTCGAACTTTAGGAGATCACTTATTTTTCTCCTTATCCCCAAATTTGGGCAGCAAAAGTCCCTCCTAAAGTTCGAGTTTTTTTTCGGTTGGTGGCTCTTGGGAGGGTAAACACTTGTGATCTTGTTCAAAGGAGGAGGCCTTTTAGCTGTTTTTCACCTCAATGGTGCATTCTATGTAAAGCGGGGGAGGAAAGTGTGGACCAAGTTTTCCTCCATTGCTCTTACTCTTGACAATTATGGTGGAAGTTGTTTAGGGAGGTTGGCGCTTCATGGGTAATACCACAAAATTGTTCTGAGCTTTTGAGTACATTCTTTCAGGCCTTAGGGAAGGGGAAAAAAGCAAAAACCCTATGGAGATGCTTGTTGCTGGCAGTTTTTTGGGTTTTATGGATGGAGCGCAATAGAAGAATTTTCGATGATTATAAGAGGGTTGAAGTGGAAGTTCTTTGGGAGCGAGCGAAATTCTGGGCTGCTTTATGGGCATTAGTTACAGCTGATTTTTGGGCACACTCTATATCTTCTATTATGCTGAACATGTTAGCTGTTGTGCAGTGAGACTAGTTGTGGGGTGATGTCTTGGGTTCTTTCCTATCTGAGATCAGTTTTGTTTTTTATTTTTATTTTTTTTCTTTATAAGTTTGTGGATTCCTGATCCACTCTGTGTTTTTTAACTTTTTAATTTTAATAAAAGTTCTCATTTCTTCTCAAAAAAAAAAAAAAAGAGCACCATGGGGAGTCCAATCCTTTATGCTTTAAATAAGGTGTTCCACAAAAACGCTTAGCATTCTTCCCCCAAGAAGTAAATGAATGGGTCAAGGAAACACCTTCCAGAAAGGGCTTGGTTTAGGAATGACAACTTTGAAAAGGACATGAAAGCATGCCCCACACAATTCGAAATTGACAGGAGATATTGTATGTGTGCCAAGATTTTTTGGTACGACATTATTTCTTGTCATGTTTGTGCCAACATTTTCACATGAAATTGACAAAAGAAATTGAAACAAGACCAACTTGACATGAAATTGACAGAAAATGGGCATAAATTGATACAAAGTTGACACAACGCAAATTGGCACAAATTGACACAAATAACTAAGTAAATCACAAAATAACCCTCTCAAAATAAATTAAATTTGTTACTCTTGTTGTGTTGGGTCACCAATTTAATAAAGACCATGTTCATGTGAGGCAAACATAAAAGAAATAGTGTTGTGTCTTGTCCTGTCTTCATATTTTCTCTGTGTTGTGTCATGTCAGTCAAAAACACAAATTGTCATCTCTTGAGGTTTTAAAGTTGATGCAAATTAAAATCATCGATAGCATTTTGTCAGAAATTTGTTGATATCATCATAAAAATCTCTAAATGACAAAATTAACTCTGCTCGTTTAAAATAACTAAAAAAAGATAACCCACTAAACAAAATAGGATAACCCTTGAGCTTGAGGATGATATCACCCTACAAGAATAATATGGAGACCATAAAACAAAATAACTAAGAAAGTTTGTACTGAAAATATTTTGCTTATTGTTAGGTTATCTAAGTTTTAGTTATTTCTGATACTCAAGGTTAATTTTGTTATTTAGAGATTCTTTAATGTTGATGCTAGCAAACTTTTGACAGAATGCTTAGTTTGCAGCCACTTTAAAACCACAGGGTGTTCGTGTAAATTCTGGAGGTTCCGGTCTAAAGTAAAAACTCACTAAACCTCAAGGGTGTTTGTGGAATTTAACCCAAAAGAAAAACATAACATTTCAAGACACGTCTTATAAAAGGCTTTTTTATAATATAAAGCAATTATATAAAACAAAATAGACAATGTGAACCATGTTAATCTGAATGGAAAATGAAAATGTAATGCTTAAATTACCTCAATGAGATATGGCAAATCAAATTTACAAATGTTATATCCAATTATGATATCTGGGTCCACCTCGCGGATTAAATCCTGCAAACAATTATCATGCATAAAAGTGTAACAAACATTAGATTTACTTACTATCAAGATTGACTAACCTTTTTGTGCAGAACATATGAATGAAAATCAGGGAAGAAAAAGTAGTGGCATTAATCTATTAATCAGCTTTACATCTAAAACTTCATGCATAAAAAAATAGATAAAATACAATGTTATTGTTAGAATAGAAAATAATCTTTGGCCCACATGCTAACAGCTTAAGCTTTTAGGAATAGTGATAAACCAACAAAAGAAGAAAAAAAAATTATCATTGTATTAGAGCAGGAGACCCTATGTTTGGATTACTGCAATTGTAACTTCCCAATATTATGTTGATTTCCCCATGTAACGTTCTGGTGGTGGAGAAAGGGCCCACATACAGCCCCTTATCCATTTCCTCCATACAGCCCCAAATCCTTCTTATTCCAAAACAAAATCCGAAAAGAACCCCAATCCACATGGTCAAGTCATAAGCCTTTTAAAAGTCAACTTTGAAAACTAAGCCTTCTTGGTTGTTTTTTCTCACTTCCTCCACTATTACATTTGCAATCAAAACAGCATCCAAAATCTGCCTCCCCTTTACAAACCGCCCCTTGACCCTGGAAAAATAGTATCATCCAATACGTCCTCCCTTAACCTTTGTGATAACACTTTGGCAATGATCTTATATAGACTTTTGAGTGAACTAATTGGCCTAAACTCCCAACCCTTACAACCTCTGCTTTTTTAGACTAGAGTATACCCATCACGGCCTGGTAATCTCTCTTTGCCACTGAAAAAAAAAAAAAAACCCCTTGATGTAGAACAAGGGTAAGAGTGAGGAAGAGAAGAGAGAGATCCAGACTCACTCCGGCTTTTGGCATCGCACCAAAGGTGTATTGGAATCACTCCAACAGAAAATAGAAAAATTCCAGCTTCGCACCAGCCTTCGGCATCTCACCGAAAGTGGCTTGGAATTACTCCCAAGTCAACCCATGCTTCACACATAAGCATAAAATCTGATTCCTTTCACCATTCACTTAATTTCAAAGATTACAAAGTAGCCCTTTTCTTGAGTCATTGGTACACTCACTTAGTTATTCTGAAAGGCATAACTTATGACACCTAATACATTGATTATAGGACATAAAAGAGACTCACCACAGTAAATATAAGACTCCAGAACAATCAAAATGCATAAATTGCATTTATTGAGTGCAAAGACTCTTCATATGGTGCTTGGAACTTGGATGGTCTTATTTATATACTTTCAACTTGGCTCCTGCATTAACCCTCCTTATCTCTTCCTCTTCAAATGGTCTCTCCAACCAATAAGCTCTCTCCTGCAAAATAGGATGCCAATCCAAACCCTCTACCCTTGGCCTCTCGCTTTCTTGGTTCAAATAAAAGACTTGAAATAAAATTAATAATTTCTTCCTCTATCCTCCCCTCCCTTTCAATAAACGACCTGCCACTTAATTCCAATCTTGTCGTCTCCCTTCGACCCTCCAATAACTTTTCTGCTTCATCCAACAGGTCCGGCTCTTTGATTCTTTCCTTCACTTCCCTCTTTTCCTTTTTTACATCTCCAAAAACATCCTTATCACACTCCGTTTTTTTTTATAGGAAACATAAAAATCATATCAATACATTAGAAATGGAGTACAATAAAAGTGAAACAGCAGTCCATAAGAAAAGAACTACCCAAAAATTACAAAAATTAAAATCATATGCAAGTCATTATTCCACTTCATAATCTTCTCTTTTATCAACTTTAATTTTTTCATAAAATTATAACCTTCCCAGCCTTGTTCCTCCCCACTTTCCCACCATTCCTTGAAACATTTTCTAAAGGAGTGATGCTCCAACCATATATTTTCAAACCTACAACGTCCCAGCCCCCATTTCACCCTATTCAAATATAGTAATACCAGGCACTGATCTGAGGCAAATCCAGTAAGGACAATCTGCCTCGCATGAGGAAAAAAACAAATTACTTACAGTTAACAATTTTTAGTGGAAGCTAATCATTTGCTTTATAGGAGACAGCATAATTATATTAATAAACAGTACATTCAAAGTGGACCACTAGTCCACAGAAGACAGCCCTTACACAGCATAAGATAGAACATTCTTAGCATAAAGACAAACAAAACAGCACCTATCCAAATACTCTAGCATAAGATACAATCAAAGTGGAAGATGATCATATTTATAAAATCATATAACATGAACAGTTTTAGCCTTTTTCTATTAAAAATAAAAATGAACGGTTTAGTCTGTAAATAGTAGATGTGTGTCAAAATCACAATAACAAGTATCTTCCCCCTTTTTTATATTGAGTATAATATAATATGAAAGTTCAAAAATATTACCCTCCAAGCTAGCAAGACTTCTCTTTCTGTATCAAAAGACATAACATCAACACCAACTATAGGAGAGCATGACTTGAGAGTCATGACATTACGAATAAATGGCTGATTCTCTCCCTGCAAAGTAACTAGATTGGCAACCTATAGGAAGAAACAGAAATTCATTTCAGAAACAACAGTTAAATAAATATAAAAAATAAAAATTGGCTACCATGAAGCAGGTAAGACGCTAAATTTTTCTATTCCAGAAACTCAGATTGAAAAGAATTAAACCTGGATAACAGGATCTTGGGTAGGCTCAGGAAAATGACCTTTACGGCCAGCACACTCAATGTCAAAACTCAAAATGCGAAATGGTGCCATCTTAGAAAATTCCCCTTCTGGAGCATGGCTGATCAAGTCTGAATATCTAACAAATTGGTTGTCAAGGAAAGATTTACAGACACCATATATTGCTAACAGACACCATATATAATGCCTTGCATGCGTAAGGATACAGGCAATCGAACTCTAATTGGCAGTACGACATATTTTTCACTGTCTTATATTTTCCAGCAGGTACCTCAATCCAATTACCACCAACTATATTGCAATCAATCATGTAACGAAGAGCAAAAAGAACATTGCTTTCATATGTCATGAACCTCATCATACCAAGACCATCAATTTGTATGCCTCCATCAAGAATACCTGACAGTTTTGGAACAAAATGACAGGAAAACATAGAATATGAATAAACCATTATCAAACACAATCCTCATGATGCAAACATTAGAACGCACCATTAGATGCAAGACACAATATGAGAACTATAGTTTTCCAAATTTATCCTACCAAGAGCAATTAAGATAAGTTTGATGATACACAATAGAGTGTGAAAGAAATTGGAAAGCAATTATCATCAAAGAAATTCTTTCATAATCCACCATAAAATGCACTCCCCTAATTGGTGTTTCAAAGAAAAGTAATGCAGACCGTGTATGCTTGTAAATTGCTAAAACAATATGCATGCTAATGAATCTGAATTTTTTTTTTTTTATGAGGAACACTCTTTCATTAAATGAAAATAAAAGAGTACATATTACAATACAGTGGACAAGACATCCACCGTCTTAATAGATAACAAGCTCTAGGATATGCGAAAGTCTGAACCAACAGATAACAATCAGTATAGTAAAGGCCTAAAAAAACAGTTAAGCTCTAGACTAGTAAAACAGAAAAAATGGAACTCTAACACACAACAGCCTCCCAATTAGACATAATTGTATAAATAATGAATCTGAAATTTTACTCCGGCATTTGGCCACCATTGTTGGCAAAGCAACAACAATTTTGAGAAAGGGATGAGAATCCTGCTGCTGGTAATACATGATGCTCCTCTTCTGCACCATTTCAATACGGCGGATGAATTTTGGGACCTTACTGTTCTTGTTTGCCTCCCCCATTCTTCTCTTTAGCATCAACAAACGAAAAAAAAAAAGACAATTATGGTAAGGGAACTTAACAAAAACAAAGAAATAAGAGCTGTTCAAGCAATAATGCCAAAGTACCTCAAGATCCTGATGAAATCGGGAAATATCATCAGGTCCCATTCCCGAAGGGCAGCTAATATAGAAATATGGCTCAAATCCATGAACATGGGAGCAAACACTATGTCCTAAAACAATACGACAATTTATCAGAAAAGGCATTAGTTTAGTTAAAAAGCAACCATCCTTCGAGCTAATAATATAATTGAATAATTTTGGAAAATACACTCGCATAATGACTCCAATGCACCAGCATAGAAGTTAGAACTGCACCTATAACCCAATAGGGTTGTCTTAGTAAACAAATAACAACAATACTTAACCCAAACAAGGGTGATGCATAAAAATAATACAAAAATTACCCTCTTTGAACACTTTCTCAAGTTTGAGGTTTCTCACCAAACAAAGATAATTTTAGCAGAATAAAAATTTAAAACAAATTATGAGCACAAGCTGACCTTCCTTTGAAACCCCAAAAATTCGTATAATTGCAGCAGACCCAGACCATTTAGGCAACAATTCTCTATGGCTCTCTCCAATCACATAATCAATCTCCAATTGTTGAAAAACTGAATTCCAGAAGGAGAAAAAAAAAGCATCAAATTCCAAGGTCCAAACACAAAAATTAAGGGTAACCCACTAGAGCAAAATTGGGAGACTCGCCTATGCTTCGGGAGGCGGAGTTGTAGGCATCGGAGAGAGGCGGGCGGGCCCACTTGTTGAGGCGGGAGGCGAGGGCCTGGCGCTCCTCAAGGTCACGGAGAATGAGGTCGTCTTCGGTCTCGAAGAGGGTTTCGTCGAGGAAGACGTCCTCGTCGAGAATTTCGTCTTCTTGGGAGGTGGCGAGTTGCTTGGGTGGTGGGTTCATTGAGGAGGGCTGTTGTGGCGGCGTTGGCCGTTTTCGGCTTCTGCCGTTGTTCATGGTTGGGTTTTTGAGGGTTTTGGGGTCTGGTGCAGTGGAGAGCAGACAGTGTGAGAGTGAAGAAGAAAAACGAGATTCCCGCCAGATTTGAGAAGGAGGCTTCTATTTATTTTGGGTACTGCACACCACATTTCCTTTCACTACAAACCCTCTTCATTTTGAAATTGACACATTTGACCCAAAGTGAAAAGACCCTAAGCGCCTGTGTTTGGTAATTTTCTTTTTTTTTTCATTTCCTTGTTTGGTTTGTGCAAGAATAAAAAATAAAATTGGTCTAGTTTTCTAATTATACCCTTATTTATTAAACAAAAGCAATATTTTTTTAATTAATTTAATAAAATATCATGATTAGTTTAAGGGAGACTTAGAGTTCAGTCCATTTTATAAGTCTTTCTTAGACTAAGACCTGTAGTGATTTAGAATTTTTAATTAAGTCCTTTTATTTTTCTTCTTTGACGGCTTTATGTTATGTTTTAACTCCGAGATTTTGGGCATGCAGTCCCACAAAACCCACTCTACACCCTAAGAAAGGAAATACCTTTCAAATAAGGGGAAATACCATTCAAATTGAGAAAGGACTTTATTATGAATTAAAATGATTTTCTTATAAATTATTATGAATTAAAAATATTTTTTATAAATCATAAAACACCTTCGGTCTGGATCTAAAAACTATTTTTCTAAAGTACCTAAGCCTAATTATCTCTTAGTTTAATCCACAAAATAAGTAATAAATATTTTCACAATAGGGAGGAAAACAAAATCCAAGCTCCAGCAAGGGTTTCATTTTCCCCCCAATAAGGGAAATCATTTCTCTTGGGCCAGGAAATGATTTCCCTTCCATGTACTTACCAAATATGAGAATGAAATTGATTTCTCATTTTTAGGTCTTCAAAACTTAAACCAAACAGGCCATAAAAAACAACCTATATATTATGTGAAAAAAAATAAAAAAACTTTCTTTACGCACGCCAAACCCATCACTCCAAAACCCCACCCACAATCTTTGAGGCACACCCCCTCCTCCTACAACCTCATTTCTTCATCTTTCATCCACTAAACCCTAAACATTCTCTCTTGTTTAATATAGGTAATCATATTATAAAAAAATAAAAAAAATAAAACTTACTAATTTTGATGAATGGAGCCTCCACTCGTCCCTTATTCGTCTTCAGATAAGTTATGATAGTAAATTTTTGTGTTTTTTGAAAAAAAAAAAAAAAAATTTATGTTCTTCATTTTCAGGTCGCGGTTCGTTAGGCAAACTAGTGCCAAACGATTTTAAAATGTTCGACAGATGTCAACCGAACACATGAAAACCATTCATTGTGAACCTGCCGAACAAAATGAATATGTTTGGTAGTTATCTGCCAAACGTATCACTATAGTTCGACATGTCCCTGTTGAATGAACTGTTGGCCATCAAAACATGATGATATAGTTCAATGCATTTGATGTAAGGCTACCGAACTAAGTGAACTTATTCGACAGGTCCATGCCGAACAAATAAGAATTCATTCGACAGATTATTGCCGAACAAATAAAAATTCATTCGATAGATTATTGCCGAGCCAACTGTACGTATGAAATCCAAGGGAGTTTTATTTATCCATTTTGTCAAGGTGTATTTGTTATTCATCATGCAAATATCCATCCAAATATGGTTTTCTTTATTTATTAATATGAGAATAATATTAATTAAGCCTAAACATAGTCGAATTACATAAGATCCAAACCATTTTCAAACTGCGAAAGTGACAACCTCCAACCCGAAATTTCAACCTTAAACCCTAAAAATCGGCACTCAAAATCATCTCAAACTAAGAAAAAATGTGTTGGGATGGATTAACCAATTGAAATTGCATAAGAAAGCCTTAGATTTACATTTGAATCCAAAAAGTTAGATTAGGGCATACCTCCAACTTGCAGCAATGACTATGGTGGGGAGAGAAAATGTTGCAACAACGTGGTGAGACCGGGAAATGGTATGGTCCAATGACCTCGATGTCGACTTAGACAGCGACGTTGACGGTAGGTTGACGGAGGGTTGACAGTGGGGAATGGGCTGTGTCATTTGTTGTGTGTTGGGTGGTGGGTGTGTAGTGTTTGGATGTATTGGGTGGGATGTGTAGTGAGAAATTTTGTGAGAGGAATAAAATATAGGTATTTAATTTGGTAATGAGAGGGGTGTGTTATAAGAAATTATAAATTTTAAAAAGTTGGAGGGGGTGTGTAGTGAGAGGAAATGAGGTGTGCAAATAGCAGCACTCTTTATTTTCAAGTCATTTACATTATTGTTTTCTTTTTAGTCGAACATTATTTACATATAAATCAATATAATGGTTGAAAAATATGAGAATTTTTCAAAATTTATTATGGATTTAATACTATTTTTAGTAATTTTCTATAATTTTTATAAAGTTATTTAATTTTCCCGAATTTAATTTGAGAAGTTGGAAATCTTCGTAAAAATTATGTAAGTCAAAATAATATTTTGACCCCTAAAATGGTATTGTAGAATGTTTTGAAGTTGCCCGAACTATTTTTAGCGAATTTTTAAAGTTATAATAAATAAACAATTTTACTGATATGGCATCATGCGGCGCATACTAGTTGGACGATGCGGGTGCTGACGAACCGCCTCGTTAGTACTGACTGGCACCGGACGTGCGAACGACACGCTACACCATGCAACTTTTTGAAATTGGGAATAGCTCCCGTGTTTTTTAGTCCAAACGGCATCACCTGGTAACAATAAATACATTTCAGAGTACGGAATGTTGTCAGCAGTTCTTCATCCTCAAGTGTCATTCTTATTTTATTGTACCTAGACGAACCATCCATACATTAAGGACAAAGCTTCATGCCCCGTAGTTGCATCAATCATAAGTTCGATTATCAGCAAGGGAAAGTCATCCTTTGGACAAGCATCATTCAAGTCCCGGGGATCGAAAGAATAAGACTTGGGAGCTTTCCTTATTCTCTTGGTTCGTTAGGCATCTTCATTTTTTACACTTTACCATTCTTCTTTCCGAAATGCTCGCTCGAAGCTTCAATTCTCTCAAAACACAGATTTTCTTGTACAAGAAGGTAAGTCTTTTTCTGACTGGTCAGAAATAGCTAGCCTGTTGAATACTGAGGCTCGAATAGTTGGTGTATTAGAACAATGAGATGTTGACCTGCCAACGCGACCAAACACAAAAGCTCTTGGCGCTCCAAAATTGATGTGTCAAACATCGAGACTCGTGAAGTTGTGTGGATTATGTCTAACGCTAAGGTTCAAGGAATTGGTTGCGGATCTTCACTTTCCTCCCTCACTTCCACATTGATGTACATTGCATTTGCCTTCTTCTCTTTTGCCCGGACGGAGATTCTGATAGGCTCACTTAGCGTAAAACCAAATCTTATTCTAACAGGTTTAACTGCATAACCCTTCTGCTTTAACTTATTTTGAGTTTCATTGAGACCATGTATTTTCTCAATTGTGGCATTTGGACTAAGTTATACTCAGCCTTTGATAGTAACTTATAAACATTAGGGTTAAAACCCTTTGTTCTTTTAGTTTGGAGGACTTCATGTTCTGTCTAACATTGGGATGGTCTCACAAATCCCTTCAACGGTAACTTCTGAGGAGCTAAATTATCCTACTTTGGAAGATGCATTGTTGACTTCTCTTTCAAGACCTTAAGGTCCATCTCCTTTAATTTTCTTATCTGATCTTTCTCGCCTTCCACCATAAATGGTGATTGCCCCTCCTTTCATCTAGACTTCAAAATGTATCGAAGAACTGGGGTCGATACCATGTTGGGTTGCTGTGAAGATGACCCTCTTCCTTCATACTTGACATCCTTTAGCAATCCATCCTCGTCTTCCGACATGGTTTTCTTATCTTTCTTTAATTTTGACTTTTCAGTTGAGGAGATTTCAACTAGGATGACCTCATCCATAATGTTGTCATATATCCACTCAAAACTTTACATCGGCAAAATGTATCTCAGCCTCAATGAAAGGTTTCATATCACTTACCACCTTCTTTATCGTGTCTCTATAAAATTTGAAGCATTGATGGAGTGTTGAAGGTACAATATGATTTTCATAGACCTAAGGTCGCCCCAACAACAGATTATACGAAGTCCTTGCATCGATCACGTGGAAAAAAGCATTTGATTTTAGTTCACTAATCACAAGTTCTAATCTAACCATGCCAATAACTTTATGTCCCCTTGATTAAAACCTTGGATCATGAGGCGAATTCGAGACAATTCCTCAACCGTAATTCTCAGCTGTTTCATTGTCGACTTGGGCATGTGTTCACAACAGAACCTTCATCAATAAACATACGGTTAACATTTTGTTCTCGTATATATCCAGACACAAAGAGGGCAGTTGTGTGGTTTAGACTTTAGACTCTAATTAGAGGTCTTCGTCGATAAATGTAATAGCCGTATAACAGTTGGCAGACTCAAATGACACTAGCTCTAGCTTTCTCACCCCACTAAGTGCAAGGAAGTAACGACCTGGTCTTTCGATACTCACACCAATGAGCCTTTCACCTCCTTTGAGAGTCATAATATTTCCTGAATATTGAAACCAGGCGACAATCCCTCCATTTGCGTTAGCACCTTCTGCTTCTCAATAGCTTTGTTTGTACTAATAGTACCGACCTCCTCATCAATCTCGTGGCTGGTTGTCATGTAAACGATCTCCACATACTCATCTTCGAATAAACCTTTGGGAAAGTATTCTCGTAGTGTGATAGAGGTGAATGGTTTCCACTCTGAGAGTCTATCCACCTAACCAACGTTTCCTTTTTTAGTGACTTTCTTCCACCCTTCTCTCTAGGCATCGACAAGTATCTCTTTTTTTTTTTTGCTCTTTCTTCGATCACTTGATTTGTGGTACAACACCTACCTTTTACTAGGCCTTCTTTGGATGATTAGAATCCATCCCTCATCATCATCGGCCGACTGAACAACATAATAGTTGATATTACATAAGAAGCTTGTTTAAACATCCTATTTCTTCTGCTCAAGTTGGGCTTTCTTGGCACTTGCCTCCACTTATCAAAACAAAGGCAGTAACGGTGAAGTAGACAATGGCACAAGATCAAGAGACCCAAACACCATAGTTGCATTTTTTCTTTTTGTTGAGCTCATTTTATATATAATTTTTATCCTTAAAACTATACATTTTTGTCTATGTCTTTTAGCAATTTTTAGTGTTTTAATTCTTATTTTTATTGTTTAGTTAATTAGTGGATTTTATTAGTTTTTATCATTTTTTCTTAGATTTTATTAGGTTGCATTTGTTTTTCATTTAGGCTAGATTTAAAATTAGAATTTTTATTAATTAGTTTATTTGAAATTTGTAGGTTTAATTAAAATAAAGAGGGAAGCCCAAAAGAAAAAAAAGAGTTGCAGCGGCCCAAATTCATGCATATGGCCCGGCCTAATTCAAATGGAAGCTGAAGAATCACAACCACACTTCCGCCCAAATCAAATGGTTTGATTAATATTGGCTCCAGCCAATACCACAGTGCCACGTGGCCATCATTTCTTCCTCCCAGCAACAAGCAACCAATTGGTTTGATTAATCAAACTCTCAGCCAATACAACAGTGACACGTGGCAAAGCTGGCACCAGATTTTTTCCTTCCCTTCCGTGAGCCTTTCTCTCACCCATGTGAGCCAGCAGCCAAGCTGCACAGCCGAGCCCGCCTCCCTTCTCTTCTCTCTCCCTCACGTCTTCCCATGCAACCGCAACTCCTGCAAGCCGCATAGCCGAGCCGCATGCCTCTTCTTCTGTGCCAAAGAAATCACGCAAAATGCTTGATTAATCAAGCATTCCTCCAACCAGCAGGCGACCCGTGGCACCTCTTGCAGCTGTACGCAACCTTTCTCTAGCTCTTTCCTTCCGCCTTTCTCCTTTCACAAATACCCCCTCTTAGCCAATCAGCATGCGACATGTGGCAGAAATTTCAGATATTTCCAGCCTTGCACCAACTTTGGGCTGATTTTTCCTCATCCCTAGCCCTAGTATTTGCCTATTTAAAGGAACATTCAGCCCCCTTTTCACATCTTTTACTCTAGAATTATATTTTTACCTTTTTTAGTATTCTCCTAGGATTTCTCTCTCAAGCCATTTGATTATGATGTTTGAGAGAGAATATGAATGTAATGTTCTTGCATTTTAGTTAATGAAATTTTAATATTATGTATCTCTTTTTTCTTCTCCTAATCTTTTATTTACTTCATGTCTTTTATTTTATGTAGTTATTTACTTTATTGTTAGTAGTATTATATATTTTATTGTTCTTTAAATTTTATGCTCATTTATTTATTTCTTTATTTTTATTTAAGATATAAGCTCATGAGTGGTCACTAAACCCCTTTACCAAGGTAAGGGAGAAGCATCACCATGAATATTATTAAATGAGGTCTTTATGTTAATTTTCCCCTTGTTTAAGATCCTACAAGTTCTAGATTTTGATATTAAAATGAAAAAGAGATCATCTTTCACGCATAATGTCATATATTATGGATAGTTAGATTCTCTTTCCGCATTTTAGCTTTATGGTTAATCTTTTAAAACACAAACCTTTTTGAACTCTAGTTGTTCCTTAGTTTTAGTTCACTTGAGTTGCTTTAAGTTTGTACTTTCTAAGCAAAATCAAGATCTACCATATAAATCTTCCATTTTTGTGCTTAATTCATATTTATCTTTGTAAGAGAGCATTAAAGTAATTCTTGGGTGCCCTCCTTTTTGGGAAAATTACTAAAAATCTCATTTAATATATTCATAAGTGGTGTGGAACCCTAACCTTGGTTATTATACCATTGTTTAGCTTCTATAACCAAAAAGTTGTTATTTTTCTTTCTAGATTTAATATTTAATTTCTTGCAGCTTTATTTACTTTATTTTCTTTTCATCTACTTTATTTGCTTTTTAATTTAGTTGCATTTTATTTTAAGTTGCCTCACAAACCAACAAAATTTCCAAATTAGGTTAGTTTTAAATTAACTTAAGTTTAAGTTTAGTGTATCGTTTTTCATCACTCTTTGAGGTTCGACCTCGTTAATATACTACTAGACTCGTATATTTGCGAGTAAATAAAATTTTACAATAAGTTTTTGGCGCTGTTGCCGGGGAGTGTTTTGATGCACTAGTTTAGGCTTTTTGTTAGTTTAAATCTTCCACTAGTTTTCATTTGTTTTGCTTTTCTAAACAAAAATAAAAAATAAAAAAATAAAAAAAAATTTCAAATTTTCCTTTAATTAGTATTTTTTAGTTTTCTTGTTCTTTTTCCCACTTTTATAAGTGCCGAAAAAATAAAAAAAATATTTTTTTCTTTACACTTTCTTGCATCTTTTCTCTTGTAGGTGCCAAGACAAGAAAGAAAAAAAAATTATATATTTATAGTCTACCATTTATAGTTTATTATTTATTTTAATAGTCTTCTTTATTTTGTACTTGTGTTAAATATAAATTCTTGCTTTTATTTAGCATATTTATAGTTGTCTCTTTCTTTGTAGTTTCCATAACTAGTATCTAGCATCATCTTTTATTTTCTTTACCATTAGTTTTATCTTCTTTGCCATCTAAAAATAAAAAAACATTTATATATATAGTAGCATATTTATTTCTTTGTTGTCTTTAGGTTGTTGCATCTAGTTTCAATTGTTGAATTTTTCTTCTTGCTTTTATTTATTGTTAAAAAAAAAAATCAAATATTTTTGTCATTTAGTATAATTTGGTTAGATCTTATTTATTGTTGTGTTGTGCATCTTATCTATTGCAACATTAGATAAGGTAATTTCTATTTTCTCTTATTTCATTTCTCTTTTCTTATTTTCATCTCTTGTTTATTTTTATTTTAGTTCTATTTCCCTTTCTCCTTTTGTTGTAGTTTTAGTATTTATTATAATATTTTCTTTTTAGTGCTTGCATTGGGGAGAAGTTTGCAAAGATGTGGTCATCAAAAAAGGGGAATTGCTAGCAAAAGTTTGGTTGCCTTCTCCTAGTGTGTTGTGGCCAATGACACCACACTAGTGGTATACTCTAAACTTTTTCTTTTTAAAGCTTTCTTGAGTGGTGTTTGCCTTACTTGTGCAATTTCAACTTCCATATATCTTTGTTTTGTTGGTTGTTGCATAATCAACTAGTAAGCGCATTCACCCCCAACAAGATAAGGATTGGATTTAATCACCAAGTCCTTGCCCACCTAGGCTAACCATCTCTTGCATTTGTTAATCCCAAACTCAATTTAATTAAAATCAAGTAGATATTTGCCAAAGGGTTCACGAAGCTCATAGGACCCTTTTGGAATGAGCCAATTAGTGGATACTCCGGTGAGTGTTTTTGAAAGTACAATGTCTAGAAAGGTTCTTTAAGGTTGCAATCATCTTGATGCTTAAAGAGGATTGGTTTTTAACTTTGGCTTCTCTTTCTCTCTTTAGAAAGATTATTATTCTTTCTATTTTGGAGCAAACTCATATTTTTTAGAAGCTCTCTCCTAGTAAAATATTTTGAACTCTTTTCTTGGAGAAGAAGTCCCAAATTTGAGAGTTTATTTGGAGTCTAGCTAAAGAGGTCTACAACCGAGTAAATATTCTAACATTTCTTATTTATTTTTAGGCTTTTAATTTTAATCTTGCATTTTTGGTTAAACAAGTATGATTTATTTATTAATTAAGCATGCCTAGTTTTATTTTTGAAGATATAATTGCTTAATTAAAGGTCAATAACATGCTATGTTTAGCAAGTTTCTATTGTAGAGATTAAGTTGGTTTAATCTAAATTAATTTGTGGAATTGTTTTGAATTAAAGCAATTAGTAAAGTGATTTGACTTTAAGATAAAACTTGAAACTTATAAATACTTGAAACTTATAAATACTTAAAGAGTAGAGTTTGGTTCACTTAGGACTAGAGTCTTCTAGGGACGTGAGACCTAAAATGAAGGGTCATAACGAGATTTTGTTGAACTTAATTTTTGACTAAGTTCACTAGGAACACGAGTTACCGAAGTATTTTTTTGTGATGTGACAAGAAGAAGGATGGATTCGAGACGGATGAGGAGGCATAGACAAGAAGAGCATTGGATTCTAAGTAAGGAGATTTATCTTACATTCCTGATTATGGACTTTTGTGTGTGTATGTAATTTTTAAACTGTTATAACATGCTATTATGTTTATTATGATGGATTTAAGAGTTATGGTTACAAAAGTGACCTTAGGTTCAAATCTCTAAAACTTCTAGAAGGGTTATTATTAAAGTTGTGAAGGGCCTATCTAAGGTATTACGTTGCAACGTGTGCCCATGCGAAACATATGCTCATAACTTATAGGTGATATGGTTATTCAATTGAGAGTTCCTACCTCTGTTGACCACGACATTCTCAATATGGTAGTTGTTTCTTTTGATTATAGCTGGTCGTAGTTGTACTTAACGTGTATCGACCATTAGGTATGAATGATTTGTTATGAATTTGCATGTTTATAATATTACTGTACAACCGAGTTATTAATGTTTTGAAAGAATTTCAAAGGGAAGGTTTTGAAGAACTTATTTTGGATGATTTAAGGATCCGACAGAAAATGATTTCCACTATATTTTTCACTAGAAAAGGATTTAGAGGTTTCCAAACCTAGCAAGGTCCCCTGAGGGGAAGCTATAATCGTATGTGATGCTTGCCCCCTACGTTTGTTTTTTTTTTCTTGTTTATTGGATGCTTTTATAGGTATGAGTACGGTAAATAGACGAACTTGGACAAGGGTTGAGCAGAACAACATCGTGAGACTTGTCAACTTCCTGGATTCAATTAGTGATTTCATTTATTTTTTTTTTTTCGTGTCGAGTATGTTTTAATGATTTTTCCTCCATTGTTTGGAGATGGTTTTGAGCTACTTACTTTGATTTTACGTGTTGTGTAGTTTTGGAACCTTTATTTTATTTTTAATATGTATTTCGAATTTATTAAATTCTTGAAGGTTGCAATGAACTACAGTAACCTTGGAGGTTGGTTTTATAAAGAAGTTTTATTTTTACTTCTCGTGTTTCCGCTATTTATTATTTATCTCTGATCCAACCCATGCATACTAAACTAAAACGCTTAACCCGCCTTGGGGAGCTTGGGGGTTTAAAACTTGATTTAGTAGCATTAGGCTTTTGGAAACTTCAAGGTCCTATGTTGCATACCCGGAGTTTTGGGTGGAACATTTAGTGAGAAAAAGGGTGTGCAATGAGAGGAAATAGGGGGGGCAAATAGCAGCACTTAAAGCAAAAGAACAAAAAATTAGTTTAAAAGGTCCACCTAATTAGTTTTAAACCCACCTTTTAAAAAAACAGGTAGCTCTCTCTCTCTCTCTCCTCTGCTCTCTCCATTCTCTTCCTATGTTCTATCTCTTAACATGGTTCTCTCTCATCTTGGTTCTACTATCTCTCATCTTGGTTTTACTATCTTTCATCGTGGTTCTTTCTATCTCTTTGACGATCTCTTTCTCTCTCTCTTCACTATAAGCTATTGTTAGATCCTTGATTGGAGTTTCTCGACCGGCGATGTGAAAGTACGTGTCAGCCTCTAGATTGGAGTTTTTCGATCGCCAATCTGGATGTATTATACCGATAATTACTGTTGGACAATTGCAATGATTTGTCACTGTTGAAATTAGGCTTTTGGACTACATAAACTTGAATTTTTGATGTGTTTTATGGAAGAAAAAAAGACAAAATGTGTCATGTTTATGCCTTTTTTTAGTTGTTTGTTGCCAGAAAAAAATGGAGCGTACTGCGTTTTTCATGTGATTTCATTAAAGTAGGTTGGATTATCATATGTTTTTGGATAAATTTGTATTCTTTATTTTGGACTTAAAAAAATACTTGTAAATTTTGTAATTTCTAATTTTTAATTGGGATGAGTCACTAAGGCGAAGGAGATGACTTTTTTTTTTTGTCGAAATAGAATTGCATTAAACTAGCCCACAATGCAAATAAAATACAAAATTAGAACCCAAAGTTCACAACGAAACAACAAATTAACAAATAATAATGCTAGGTGTATCATATTTTGGTATCATTATGTGTATTACCTTTTTAATAGAGATGAGACCTATTTATATTAGTGGGTCTTACCTCTATTAGAGAGTTTGTACACGAGATAATACTAAAATGTGATAGATCTAATATTTTTTATTAACAAAAGTCCAAACATGTAGGCCAACAAAAACAAAAGTTCAGAACTAAGCAAAAGCCCATAGGAGGACTAAAGAAGCAATTTGAGAGTCAACGTAGCATTAGCTGCCCTGCAACTCTCATCTCTCTCACCCAACAAGAAACCAAAGAAGCAATATTGACAAGTGCCAACAACAACAAAAAAAAAGTTATCATTCTCCGATCTATAGAACCTCAGCTATATTGACAAGTGCCAACAACAACAACAACAACAAGAACGCTAAATTTGAAACATGTTATCATCAATTCCCCCAACAATCACCTTAATCTTGATGTTGCTCCTATCAATAACAACAACACCACCTTCCCAAGTTGTTGCTGGTCATCCTTCACCCACTGCCACTCCCACTCCCACTACTACCGTCTGCATCATCGGCGGCGGCATCGGCGGCTCCTCCGTGGCCCACTTCCTCCGCCACTACTCCCCCCCTAATCTCAACAGCAACAACTTCACCATCCGAATCTTCGAGCGAAATGCCGTCGTCGGGGGTCGCATGGCCACCGTCAACGTCTCCGGCCACACTTTCGAGGCCGGCGCCTCCATTCTCCACCCCAAGAACTTACACGCCTTGGCCTACACCAACCTCCTCAACCTCACCGTCAACGACCCATCTTCTGCTTCTTCAGGTTTTGGAATTTGGGATGGTAAAAAGTTCGTGTTCAAGACTCTCACCGTCAAATCCAAGCTTCCCTTTGTGGATAAGATTGTTTCGCTTGCGAATTCGCTGCTCTTGTTCGTTAGATACCGCTTCTCGCTCATCAGAATGGATAGATTTGTAGAGGTTAGCTACTGTCTTCTCTTTTTTTTTTTTTTTTTCTCATCTATGTATGTGTATATGTTTGTGTGGGTTTTATTGTTGATTGTGATATGGGTTTGTGGTGCAGAGTGCTGTAAATAGCTTCTTGAAGTATTATGAAAGCTTTGAGACAAGACCGGTTTTTGAGACAGTGGATGACATGCTTAAATGGGCTGGTTTGTACAACCTTACCACAAGGACTTTGGGTGTTGAATTGACTGATGCTGGGTTGTCTCCCTTACTAATACAAGAGCTTGTCACTGTAAGAACTTTTCGCTTCAACAATTTTGGAGGGTGTTTTGTTTAGTTATTAAATATAAAAAAAAAATGGCATTCTATAGTTTTTCTTTTTCTTTAAATATAAACAAATAGGGTGTTCTTTAGTTTTTGTTTGTTTGTTTATGGCATCCATTACATTTGTTAATAGTTTAACTTCATTTAAATTCTTTTGTGACTGTTATGTAAAAAGAAGATTGGAGTTTATGGTGTGAAGCAACTCCAAAATGCTAGATAATTAGGTTTGGATACGCATATGGTCCACATGTATGTAGCTTGTATGCCTTTAGAAGCTTTGAATTCATGCTATAGCAGTGTATTGGAGCCTCTGGAGCTTGTAAATATAGTAGAAAGAAGGGGGGGGGGGGGGGGGGGGGGGGAAGGGCCTTTGTGATTCTCTGATGGTTTTGTTAGAAACATGGTTAATGGGGTTTTGAAATTCAGAAATGTGGTGTGGGGCATGATCGACTTTCTGTCTCTACGTAGAATAGTAAGAGAACTCCCAACCAATAATTATAAACAAAATAGAAAGACAAAGAAACAATGCCAATCAAAATATTTCAGTTAGAAAGAGTTGACTGCTAATGTATAAACTAGTTAAGAGTGTGTGTGTGGGGAGAGGGGGGGAGAATGAATCTATTAGAATGGTAGCATGATTCTATTGAGCGTAACTTTTATTGGCAGTAGAAATGTAAAAAAATGGATACTAGGAACCTGCAAAATGTAGGATATCTTATGCTCTATTGTGAGTGGATTCAAAACCATGCAACTACAAGTTTTTTACAAAATTGGCACAAATCAATACAGTGTTTACTATCCTTTATGATCTTTCATGGGATTGCTAAATTTGCAACATATGTAGCTTAGAGTTGTAAAATGTCATTTTGGTGTTTAAAGTGATATTCTATGGAATTTGGTGTTTACTAGGAAAGGATATAAGTTTGCAAGACAGGGGATTGAATACAATGTATGGGGTTTACAAACTCAAATAAAGAACAAGCATATGCGACCCTGCTCACCCTACTGTGTTGGCCTAGCTTCAAGTTTGAAAATTACTTTCTTTGATTTTTGGTTTTCTTGTATGTGTATAAAATATTTGCTCATGGATGAGGATGAGGGAAATGTTTAGTTTTATGTTTTGTTGGAGTAGGCCATGTCATTCATTTTCCTTATCCTACAATTGTTATTGCAGTTCTTTTATGTTTAGATTGTTTTTAGCATATAGGGTTTCTAGTTTTTCTGGTTTCATTTCATTAAGTGTATATTTTGATATGTTGAACTATAAATTTCGCTAATAATTGTAGCAGTCTTTGAGGGTTTAGAAATTTCATTAGAAGTTATTACTCTTCTGAATTCTTCAGGTCATCACAAGAATCAATTACGGCCAAAGTGTCAGTATGAGTGGGCTTGCTGGTGCAGTTTCTTTGGCAGGATCTGGTGGAGGATTGTGGTCCATCAAAGGAGGGAACTGGCAGATGGCTGCTGGACTGATTGATCATTCAAATGTTGCATTGCACCTTAATGAAGAGATAGAATCTCTCTCTTCAAATGGAGAATATTATGAACTTAACTCCACCCTGAGAAACAGTTATACATGCGAAGTAGCAGTGGTTGCCACACCTCTAGATGAGTTGAGTATTCAGTTTACTCCTCCAATTTCAATTCCTAAGAGAGAGTTACAACACACACATGCAACTTTTGTTAGGGGCCTCTTAAATCCCGTAAGTAACCCGGCATGGATAAAACTCATGTGTGACTTCTATGCTTATTTATTTAATTATGTTTGGAGTTAAATTGTTTGTTATCACAAACCATTTTCTATATATTTACTTTGGGCTAGGTATATTTTGGTCTGAATGCTGTAGTAGAAATTCCAGAACTGGTTGGGACAGTTGAGGATCTTGACCTTCCATTCACAAGTATCTCCATTCTCAAGCAACATGATGAGAAGGACATCATTTACAAGATATTCTCTCGTAAACCAATGGCGGATGCAATTCTAGATAGCATCTTCAGGTAACAGTCTAAGTTTCTAACTAGCCAGCACTCATTTGCATTCAACAAGAAAAGAGAATATGATGGGTGCATACACTTCCACTGATGCAGGATATGATACTAAAGCCAAGATTAACCAGAATTAATTTTAAGCTTTGAATTTAAATTAGCTAACACCCACACTCATATAAGGAAAATAAGTAAATTAGTATGAAACGAATCAGCTTTAAACCCACATAAAGTTCCTTGTAAAATGTTGTGTTCAAGTGGTAATAATGAATGTGTTGAATCCTCTAGCTTAGGGTTGTTCTAATTTAATGCAGAGAACTAAATAGAATATAGTAGTGAGTTCAACAATAGATGTAAGATTGAAGAAACAAAGAAAGAAAGAGTTTGCAGGGAAAGGGAATAATATATCAAGGAACACTTACTTGAGAGATGTATAATGAAAGCTAAAAGACAAGAAAGATTAACCTCAAATTATAGACAGATAAAGTAGCTGGATGATCACAAGGTTTCACACCCAAAACTTGGCTTCACACCAAAAGTTCCCATCGCAGGAAAATTAACAAACCAGAAAATTTTTGATAAAATGTTTTATTCATCATCATCATTATTTTTCTCCAGCAAGATACATCAAAAAATACCTCCCAAATAGACTAGCATTAAAGTCCCAATTACAAAGAAGAACTCCCCAAATTCCTAAAGATAACTAATGCATAAGTGTCCTAATTAATTTTATGAAACTGAAACTTATGCATTAAAAGTTTATTTGAACTGAAACTGACACAAGTATTGAAGAAAATAAAACTGAAAATAAACCCAATAAATTGCTGGAAACAAAGCCATAAATGCAGAGAAGTAATGGTCTGCACTTAATCAAGCCACAATGAAAGGACTCGATCATTTTTTTTCTTTTTCCATCTTTTCTGCTCATAAACCTTGAATGGTTTAATAATGATGTCCTCATCATCTACCCTCAGAGCTTGCTCGGGTTTTTCGTATTTGGTCTAATGTCAATAATGTTAATCTTGAATCTTCAACATTGTTTCATTGTAAATCTTCTGTTCAACATCATTATATAAAGTGGACAGAAGAAAATCTTGCGACTTTGAAACCAGATTCAAAAAGTGACAGGATTAAAGTTGAATAACCTCAGATATCCCTTGTTTTTGCTCTCTCTCTCTCTCACACACTTTCTCTCTCTCTGAAATCTCTGTTGAAAATATTCCTAAACGCTCTCTCAATCTGTTGGTCTCTAGCATTTGGTCATAAAACTATTTCTTTTATTTTTTTTTCTTTTGCTGGAAAAACCATTTGTTTTAGTTTCTGGATATTATTTGTTTTTTGAGCAATAATATGTTGTAAATGAAAAATAAATTTTAAGTATCTTGTCTACATGGAAGTGACATGCTAGACCTTTCAGCTAACATAACGGCATTGGCCATTTGGTCATAATATGTTGTAACAATTTAAAAATTTCAGGGTTGACATTGTTGAAAACTTGAAATTTAGCCTGGGGTTAAAAATAAACATCGAGCAAACACTGAGGGTTAGAGGTGTACAGCACAAAATCTTTATGTTTTCATTTAATTTTTTTTCTTTTTCTTTTTGGGTCAATAGAGAACTAGGTAGTTTCAAAAGTCTATATTTGCAAATCTTAGTGAGATAAGAAATACAAAATGTTGATGTCAGCCAACAGCGGTCAACAGGTCCACTAGGCAGCTTTACCTTTTCTTGTTAGCTAAGTAGCTAATCTGTAATTTTAGAGTTCTTCTTGATTGGGGGGGAGTTTTGTTCTGAGTGCCTATCGGACTTTGGTCTTTTTTATGCTGTTTTAGTTGTTTGATGGACTTCTCATCCTTGTTGTTTGTAGTTCCTTCTTCTTTTCTAATTAAATTGTGTTTCTTGTAAAAAAAAAAAGTAGTATTTGGGTAACGTATTTGTTATGTTTGAGAAGCTAGATTGTTGAATGCAATTCAGTTTTGATTAGTTATTCTTCAGTTTTTGCTTAGATGAAAGGACTTTTTGACAGACCATTCCCTAATAATAATCCAATAGGTTGAGGTGCTATCGATTAATTTACCATTTTTTTAGAGTGCTGCTATTTGCACACCCTTTTTTTCTCTTTGCACACCCTTTCCTAAAAAAAAAAAAAAAAACCTCAAGGGAAAAGACCCTTATACCCCATTTATTTTTCTTTCTGCACACCCTTCCTAAACAGAAAAAAAAAACACACACCCAAAAATCACACACCCCATCCCCCATCTCCCCCCCCCCCGTACACACTCCCTCACCCACACACCCCATCCCCACCTCTCCTCTCTCCGGCACCACCTCTCCTCTCTCCGGCACCACCCCTCCCCTCCACCAAGCCTCAGCCCCGTCGCACCCTCCCTCCAGCCCACCTCCTTCCCCTCCACCCAGCCCGACCTCTTCCCTCCCCTCCACCCAGCCCCGGCCCCACTCTCTCTCCTTCCCTCTCTCTCTTTCTCTGTTAACACACCCGCGCAGAACCTTCTGCACCACCCTACTCGCAGCAGTACCACCACCGGACCTTCCTCGCGCGCAGGCCGTTCGGTAGTCATCCGCCGAAACCGGCGGGTTCGTTCGGTAGCCATCCGTCGAAGCTGTCAGTTTCGTTCGGCAGTCATTTGCCGAAACCATTAGTTTCGTTCGGTGGTTGTCTACCGAACCAACCGCAGCGACAGAGAAAGGGAGGGAAGAGAGAAGGGAGAGAGGAGAGAGGGAAGGAGAGAGAGAGAGATGGAGGAGCCGAGGAGGGGCTTCCGGGCTGGTTGTGGTGGCTGTTTTGGGGGTGCTGTGGTGATGGTGCATGCGGAGAGAAAGGAAGATGGTGGTTAGTGGTGGCGCGCGGTGGTGGTGCTGCGAGGAAGGTGGTGCTGCGCGCGGTGGTGATTGGGCGAGTGGAAAGGAGAAAGGGGCTGCCGGGCTTGGAAGGAAAAAAAAACAGAGGGCTGCGTGGGTGGGTGGGTGTGGTCGGGTGAGGGAGATGAAGGGGGGTGTGTGTGGCTGGGTGTGTGTGTTTTTTTTTGTCTGTTGATGGGGTGTGCAAAAGAGAAAAAATGGAGTTGGGGTGTGTTGGGTGAGGGTGAGTGTGTCTTTTCCTTTAATTTTTTATTGTTTTTTTACAAAAGGGTGTGCAAAAAGAAAAAAAAGGGTGTGCAAATAGCAGCACTCTTTTTTTATCCATAAACCATCAGAATCTTTGTTTGGTCCACAAAACGCTTGATCCTTTATATACTGATTATAGTTTTGCTTCTGCTACTTTTAGTGTGAGGATGGAGACAATTCGAATAAATTGGGGTGCATACCCACGATACAGTGCTCCTGAAGTTTTCGCACCATTTATTTTGGATGGTCAGCATTTGTACTATGTGAATGCTTTTGAGAATGCAGCAAGTACAATGGAGACGAGTGCTGTTGCTGCTGAGAATATTGCAAGACTCATCCTGTCAAGATTTTTTAGCCATGTACCTTTGAGTTTGGCAAACTTGAGCTCCCATTCCGATGGAGGGGCTCTTCATGTAGATCTGTGAATTGTACTTGTGTTTGCAAATCTTTAGTTTTGGTTGTAATTAAAGGTTAGGTGACACAAATGTAAGATTTTGTAATTCCTTGCAACAGTAAAAACAACTCAAAGAATGTATTGTTTATGAGTGATAGTGATACTACACAATATTTATTGTAGAATGTGAAGAACTTTAGTTTTTGTTTTTGGGCTGGTTTCAGAAGTACTGTACGGATTTACCAAAGTGTTGCATTCATAAAGCAAAAATTAAAATCCAACCTGCAATATTGTAGACATTAGTTTTGCCGACAAAAATAATTTATACTCTAACTTGCCTAATCTTTGGATTTTGTCTTTTTGGCAGCTAGGTTTGATGGTTAAATTCTTAAGTATGAATACTGAATGGTAACTTTTTTGCTAGTAGATTTCATCTGCAAGGATTAAATTGATAGAGCAAAAGCGTCACTATGAACAAATTGCCAAAAGCCAAAATACGGCATGAGTTTTGACCACAGGAGCTTTACCACTTCCCATCATCGGCTGCATTGGAGGAGCTTTAGCACCCATGTTTTTGAAGGGCATTATAGATTGTCTAAAAGGGGTGTATGTTTGGGAGTGTTTATGTAGAAAGCGTTTTTGCTCAAATGCGCTTTAACTAGAAGCGTTTTTGTTAGAAACACATAATTTTTTTAAAAAAAGTCGGTGTTTTTTGTAAATGTACTTGGAGGCTCTTTCTAAGGAAGCGCTTCCATAACCCAAAAATACTTTTAATTTTTTTTTTTTTCAAATACAAGCAAAAGCGTTTTTGACTATTTGAAATTAAAAGCATTTTTAAGTCTTCTAAAAGCACTTTTAAACAAGCCAAGTCTCTAGTAGTCCACAAAAAAATCTATTTATCATGATACTAGCAAAATTAAAGAAAAAAGAGAGGCCAAAAGATATTTTTGGTCATTGTCATTTGCCGCAACTTACACTTTTGTCCCGTAGTATTTTTTTTTTTGTCATTTTTATGCATATAGTTTCATTTTGTTTGCACTTGTGGTCCAAATCATCAAATGAGCTAATTTCTATTTATTTTCGGTGTTCATATTATCCATTGACAAACCCAATTTTAAATTGTTTGTTTTTGTTTAAAATGACCTTAGAGTTTTTAAAGAACTCTTTTTGGAAATTCTAATCTATTTTCAATTTTGATTTTCATGCTCATATGATGGGGTAATTGGTGTTCAAAGTTTTCTTAAGGTTTGATCTTAAAATTTGGGATTTATTTGACTCTGGTTTGAAAACCAAATTAAAGATTTTATTGAATCGAAAGAGTTTAACCAATTCCAACAAATTTACTTATGAATTTTAAATTTTCTTGAATTGGATCTATTTTAAATTTATATATCGAAAATATACTTACCTATATTCAATTGATACTAACCTTAGATTCTTGCCGTTGAGAAATGAATCAGTACTTCTACTCGAGCACCATCATGTACTATTTACTGCATGTTTTCGATCATTTGTAGTTTAAACGCATGAATTTAGATAAGTATTTCGAATTGATTTGAAGCATTTGAAGAAAAATTCATAGATGCATTTTATACCTCCCATGTTCAAATTGTCACTTTTGAGTTTCAATTTCTTTCACTCTATATAATTTATCAACCGTCAAATTTTTTTCATGATTTAAATTTATTACAAGCTTTAAACCCCATATAATTGTGTTGAGGAAATTACAGATTTAGTCCAGTTATTTTATACTTAGTTTAATTTTGGTCCACAATCTTTTTTAAGTTCTGTTTTGGTCCACTAATTGTTTCACTTGTTCAATAAAGGTCTAGATTTGTTTTCTCAAATTTGGCCTGCTTTTTACCCTATCAAATCTCACCCAAATTCAGCAAATATATACTTGTTTTAAAGCTATGCATTTATTCTTTACAACCATATAAAGATCATTCAAATTGGAGTTCTAAAACTCAAGATAATTGACCCTAAAGTAGGGTACCCAAAACTGCCAATTTTTCAAATTTCACCAAATCTCAATTCTCTTAGATTATAATACTCCAAATTTGTTTTTATGACTAAGAAATGATGAAATATAACTTATACTTCAATTATAATTGAAGAAAACACAACCCAAAAGATTTAAAGTCACAAATCTGGATCTTTATTGAACAAATGAAACAATTAGTGGACCAAAACAGAACTTAAAAAAGATTGTGGACCAAAATTGAACTAGGTATAAAATAAGTGGACCAAATCTGTAATTTCCTCTAATTGTGTTATTGAAATGAAGTTCTTACGGGTAAAAATGAGGCTGAACATCACAAGTTGTGCATGAAAAATCCTAGTTTTGAAACATTTAACCAAATTTACGATTTGGATTAACAATGTTAATAAAATGAAACTATAAGGACAAAAATGACTAAAAAAACTATATGGATGATAGTGTAAGTTGAGGCAAACTATATAATGGACTAAAAATGTATTTTGGCCAAAGAGGGGCCTGTTTGGTATTCTATTTAAAAACTATTTTTTGTTTTCAAAAACAAAAAAACAAGTTTTAGTTGTTTGGTAGACCATTTTTAAAAACAATTTTTAGAAAAAAATTCAAAAACATGCCTCTTTTTAAAAATGATAAAACATCGTTTTTCTCAATTTTTTTTACACTTTTTTTTTTTTTAGATGTCATCATTTTTTAAATTTAAAAATTGTTTTCAAATTTCATACCAAACACGTTTTCAAATTTTAAAAATTGATTTTGAAAACTCACATTAAAAAAAAAAATCTTAATTTTTGAAAAAAAAATTTGAGTAGATACTTCCTGGTATCAATTCTGGAAACTATTTTTTATTTTCATCTATAATATTTATAAATGAAATAAGAAGAATTTTTTTAAAAAATTTATAGATCTACAAAGATGTATACAGTATTATATAAAAAAGAACAAAATC
The DNA here is from genome assembly GCF_963921425.1 of Dryas octopetala. Classification (NCBI taxonomy): domain Eukaryota; kingdom Viridiplantae; phylum Streptophyta; class Magnoliopsida; order Rosales; family Rosaceae; genus Dryas; species Dryas octopetala. The sequence continues at coordinate 4,266,509 of NC_141370.1, forward strand.
AATCCTTACCAGCTAATTCTGTGTAAATTCAAGTCATAAAATTGCGTCCTATTGAGCTCTTGAAGAAGCCCTAAGTACTAACTGGCAAACTGCACTAATGCTTGAGTCCTCATGTTTGAGAACTAACCTTGTTCTTATGGCCAATCAAATGAACTCCACCATGAGAGAGAGAAGAGAGAGTTCGGGATGGTGAACCCCATCATAAGCTCATTTGATTGACCATGAGAATAAAATTGATCCTCAAACATGAGGACTCAAGCATTGCTTCTTTCAGATTGCCCAGATTTTTTGTTCTCTCGTCAAAGTTTACCCAAATTTGAAGTGCCACATTAGTACAGATGAATGCATCAAAGTTAAAAACTCCAAAACTCCACATTAGTGTTAACATTTTTTTTTTGGTTGGGCGCTAACCCCAACAAACAAAAGTTAATAACTTACAAGACGGCCTCTAGTGAGACCAACATAGTCCTTAAACAGTGATTGCTAGCAAACAGCAGGTGGGGGGTGTCAAAAACCATCAGACCCAGCTCCAACGACTGCCTGAGATTGGCAAACCCATCAACCACCATTTTAGACTCTTTATAGAAGTCAACATGTTTGTTTTGGTAGCAAAACGTACTAATTTCACAGCATCACAAAAGCCTACACAATGTGGATTATGCTCACAAACAGAACGATTATCTCCGAGCATTTGTTTCTAGTTTTCCCTTGTTCATTGTGTGAACAAAGACTATGATGAGGAATTGAGGTTTGATAGTACCCATTTAAAAGAATCAAGAGAGAACAAGGGCGGTTCCTTTAGTTTGCAGACTCAACTTAGGAAGGGAAAAACGATAATATATGCTGGAGCAATACATATCTGTACAATCCCATTTGGAAAATAAAGGTACACCAATCAAAGTCATTCAAACCAAATAATTTTTTACAAATGCATGCATGGTTGTGGACAGGATGGTCAAATTTAAGTTTGGAAACAGTTTGAGCAGATGACAACCCAATTCAACTGTTCTATCCAATCAAGCCGGCAATGGTTCCTCCATAACTGCATATCCAAAAATATGGTCAAGCATTTGCAATTGATTTGAAGTGAGAAAGTGAATGAGTGGGTGAGTGATATACCTTTTCTCTTAGTGGAAACTTCAGCATCATCTGTGACCACATCAGGTGCAACTGGGGCTTTGGTTGGTACATCAGGAAGGTCCAACTTCTCAGTTTCTTGAGATGGCACTGAAGCAGGAACTTTAGGCAGATCTTGATCAGTAATCTGACAAAGGGAGAGGAGTTTCTCTTTTAGATGAGATAAAATCATGCGTTCATGGGGTTGTTGCCCATATGCCAACATAGTGAAACCAACAAGACAACAAACAATCTAAATTACAGTTCATGCTATAAATTGATTTATGATTAGCTCAGAAACAATTTAATTGGAAATTTGTAATCGCAAGATCCAATTTCAACTTACATGAAGGTCCAATGAAAGACCTGAAGCATAAGGCTCAACAACAATCATGCTAAAGCAACACAATGCACACACAAGAAGTTCATATTCAACCTATATTTTGTTTGAAAGGTAAGAGAATTATGGGGGGGAAATAAATCATAACATATTCTAAATGTCAAAAACCCGAACAGGCATAGATTTGAATCAGAATTCCACAGATTTTGAAAAAAAAAAAAAGTGTTTTGGGGTTTTTCATGACCATTTTGCGGCAAATATACAATGTCAGTATTTAACATGGCATCACCTTGTGTATTTCAACAAGTCAAATCAAACAAAAAGTTATCTTACACACAATGTAGGATATGTTTTTTGGAGGGATGATCCTTTATGGGGATCTAAAAATGTAGGATTTAGATCATAAGACAACAATGTGGAATGGACCCAACACATGATCCTCAAGTTAGGTACTCAACTTAGGTCCTTAGGTCTTCTTTAGATACCTCCTTGTGTGTAAATATATGCATATATATATATAGTCTCTCTCTCTGCAGGACGTTCGTTCTTCAAGACACATATATTTTATGGTTTTTTATTCATCATTTGATCTTATTCTTGGCAGGGGTGTAATACTTTAGGGTATAAATCATCAACAAAGACATGTTCTTCGGTTTTAGCTCTCATGGTTTTTAACTCCCGTTCCTCAGTTAGATTTTAGTTTTAACTCTCATGGGTCATATCATAAAATGGCCCATGTCTAAAGAACGAGCATCCTACAGAGAGAACAATTAATTCTATACACTAAATATAGAACCTATACCCTAACATGTTGAACCCTGTAAAAAATGGCCTAAAAAATGACAAAATGTCATAGACATACCCATGTCCATTCTTTAGTTAAAGAATGGACATCCTGTAGAGAGAATTTGTGTGTATATATATATATATATATATATATATATATATATTCCACTTATATTATGTGGCAATTCCGCCAAGATCTCTTCTTTTGTTGGGGGAAGAATCCGCACGAATCGGATTTTTTGAGGAACATATCGAGAGAGAATTGGTTAGACAATGTGTGGTTGTTAAACAAGGATCGGTTTTTTAGCAAGGTACGGAATGTATCGTCAAATATTCAATATGATTCCACAAGATCTAGTTTCGTTCAAGTAACGGATTCTAGCCAATTGAAAGGATTGCTCTTAAAGGGCTTAAAATCAGTCCACAGTCCCAACAAAGTGGGATATGCATAATCTATCAATTCTCCATCCTAGAAGTCCTGCAGTAAAACTGCCGGAAAAAGGATGATAAGACACCACATTGCAATGTTCTGATGATTACACAAACTGGACGCTGCGCATTGAATAAAAAAAATAATTGGGGTGTAGCAAAATTGGTAATGGGATAAATGAAGAGCACCTAGGAGGAAGGGATAAATGAAGAGCACCTAGGAGGAAGGGATAAATGAAGAGCACCTAGGAGGAAAGAATCACTCTTCATCATGTTTAACAGTCTGAACAAAATGAATTGTAAAATGATCCTAAATACGGAACCTGGTTGCTATAATTCTCGGAGAGCAGTAATGCACTGTATGCTAATATTTTTATTTCTTTTTAGAGAAACATAATTTTATTAAATCAGAAACAGCTACTTACAATCCGTGAACAAGAAATCCACACCTATAACATCAGTAAATTGTGTGCTAATCACTAAATAAAGCCTAAATACGGTAATAGCTTGGCTAAATATAGAATAACCAGAAGGGAATAAATGACAATCAGGATGAATCGTTAGGTTTGTGGATCTATTATTTGAATAAAAGTTATCATACCTGAGCTTCCAAGTTCTCAAATTCTGCTAAAACTTCCTCTTCATCTTCTGTGGATAATTTCTCCCCCAAGATTGCATTAATTTCCTACAAAGTCATAATAAAGACGGAAGAACTTATTAAAGAGAAAAAAGTTAAGAGGGAGAAGATGCTAAGCAAAGAAGAAACGAAATGTAAATGTTAACACCATCATTGATATATAATAAGTCCATTAAAGGAATATACACAAGTGGTACGAAAAATGCAGGAGCATTAATTAAAGTAGGTATCTTTTGTTCCAAAAATGAGAAGGTAGGAGCTAAATGGTTCGTGACAAAAAAAATTCACTACATGGTTATTTAACCAAAGCAGAGATATGATCCTTTTGATGTCCAATATCCCCTTTAAGCAAACCAATTCCCAATATTCATGGTGCATCTTTTTTTGGAAACTAAAAACAAGTGCCTCATGAGTGGTTAAATATAAGAGAAAGTGGTCATACTATGCCATGGTTTCCTTCAATGCCTGTGAGGACAACAAGTCTAGGGAAACAAACTCAACTTAGAGGTAATCTTTTGTCCCATATTTCTCACTCTTTATTTAGAACCAAAAACAACTTAATACACCTGCCCCCCTCCCCAAAGGAGACAGGAATTCTTAATAGGAAGATATTAAATCACCCTTATAAGTTTTGGGAAAAAAAAAATTGCCCTTATAAGTGCCTAAAACCTGAGAGAGAGAGAGAGAGAGAGAGAGTATGGATCTTGCACATAACAAGCATAAGAAACTTCAATACTTTATAGAACTCTTCTCAAATGACCAAAAAAGTGTTTTGTAATTGGTTAGTGATACTCATTCTAAGAATGCAGCCCAAGCAAAATCAGTTGAAATACCAAATTTTTAACTGTGCAATTAAAGAAAAATGAGAAAAATAAAAGAGAAAAGTCAAGCTCACATCTTGGTAAGCCTTAGCTTCATCAGTATCATCCATTAGCTTTTGAACATCCTCAAGATTGATCTCACTTTGCATGGCTTTGATCGCGTTATTACCAGCCTTCAAACTCTCAAATACAGCTTTCTGCTTGCTTGTCAGTTCAATATCTTGCAACTGCACCAAAAGGTATACTGGAATGTCAACATGTTCTCTTCTTAAAGTATAAGATCTTATTAAAAAGCAATCTTGGCACAATTGTGAAGGTATTCAAAGGAGTGAAGTGGGTTATAGGTATATGTTTAAATCTTAGCAATGACCGGAAAAGAGCAAAGGAAACTGAAAGAAACAAAAGAAATTGGAGGTTTGCATAATTACTTACTTGTTGCTCAACATTAATAACCCAGGTATCTACTTGCTTCAATAATTCTTCTTGTGCCTTTTTCTTCTTTAATGCCAATAATGCTCTTTCCTTTCTCTTTTCACGAATCAAGTCCCTTGCAGCTTGCTTTTCTGCTTCAATTACAGCTTCAAGCTGTGAAAAATTATCAAGAGATGTGAATTCGATTGTTAACCTGGAAAAGTTGCAGCCTTTCAAAAGTGTATGCAAATTGATTTTCTTAATAAAATATTTCACTTAATTAAAAAAAAAAAAAAAAAAAAAAGAGGAACTCCTTTTACCACGTTATATAACAACATTCATTATGTTCATCATTTTCAACTGTTCATTATGCGATCAGAGATACAATTTTAAAGTTTCTCCAAATTCTCAGCGACCAAACAGACCATAACAAAAATTTTGCATAATACCCACAACACAAATTTAAAAAAGGAAACACAATTCACAAAAGGTAAACCCCAAAAATAATAAAGTACCTGTTGTTGGTACTGAGCAAGTTTGCGTCTCTGGGTCTTAAGAGAGAGGATAGCTCGATCGACCTCGGTGATCTTGGGCTTCTTCACGAACAAATTCCCCATCTACTCGTATATCATTCCGTTCCAATAAACCAAAGATGGGTTTGCACCCAATACTCCAATAGAGAGAGAGAGAGAGAGAGAGAGAGAGAGAGAGAGAGAGAGAGAGAGAGAGAGAGATTCAAGCAGCCGGAGAGTCCAACAGAGACAGAGAGTTTTGGCTGTGCTGTCCTGTCTCCTTTTTCAGAGAGCTCTTTTAAATCTGGACGGTTGTTTTGATCCAACGGTTCACATCGCATTGTGTATATATTTATGTTTATTTTTTTGAGCTACTACTAATAAACATTAAACTCAACCGTGCCGGCATTTGATGGGTATCTAGTTAGAATTTGGAAGGTGATAAAATTACCCATAATACATCTAAGTTCGATCCCCCTCTCTAGACTCCAAAAAAAAAAAAAAAAACCCCAACTGTGCCGAGTCATCACATGGTCAACGTCTTAAAGACACATTACACTCTCAGATTTCTTGTAGGAGAAGAATCCATGACATCCTATTTTTAACACAAATTTTTAGTGGGGCCTACTTCATATAGGAATTATTATAATCAAATAGCTAAATGGATTTCGATTTTGGATATTTTTTACAGGGATGATCTTTGAAGTATGGCCTAAAAAATAGACGGTTCGGATTTTGAGATTACATTGTGCAGTGGGCCCAACAGAGTGGTTAGCTTTGTATTAATGAAGGTTGGTTGGTATTAGGTGATTTATTAAAACTACAATCAGTAATCGGACTCCAATTTTTGTTTACGTGATGACTCAGAGACTAATCAAACAGATTTAAATCTGAAGCTACAGATTGACACTTCAAAAACCAAATACAAATTTTGTAGCCAACACAAATCAAACATGCCCAAGGATTAAGTGACAACCTATACACTCAAAGGATCCATCACAGTAGGCATCACAGTGTTATCCACAACCACAGTGGTGTGTGATTAACTAAATAGTTCAATATGAAATATAACAACATTAAATACAAATGTTCAAGGCAAATTCGTGTTTAAATGTTAAATATGTCAGTAAACATCATGACACAGAATAGAAAAGAAAACACACAAGATGTTTATCCAAAAAAACCACAAAGGGTAAAAACTGGGGGTTTTTTTTCAGCTGATCGGACAATCCACTATGTAGGAAGTTCAATACAAAGACATCATATAACACACAAGCTCAATCACTAAGTCCTAAACTAAGTACGTGGCAGCTTCTTACCCCTTTGTACTACTTCCATAAGCTAGGCAATCAGTCAATCATGAAGTAGGCAACTTAATCTCCAAGCTTATCAACGCATGGCACCGATTCACACTAAGCACAGTGGATTCTCCAATGTATGAACATGAAATGCAGATTTGAATTCTATAGAAATCAGCTTCCTCAAGTTAAAAAACTTAAAGAAGTTGATGAAGAATCTATATCTAAAATCTAAATGAATGTATGATGAAGAAAAGAACACTCAAGACCCACTCAGATTTTAAAAACCAAAACCCAGATTTAGAAAACAATTTTCATAAGAAAAATGATTTTTCTTTACTAGTATAACAAAAAGACACTCTCTCTAGAAATGCCACAGACATAAATTCAGAAATGAAAGAGGTGAAGAGAAGTGTGTGTCGTACCCAATGTTTTGATCAAAACCAATTTCACCAACTCTTGGACAAGTGGAGGATTCCATTTGGTTTGAGCTAAAAACAAAATGACAACAAATAGAATATCCCAGAATAGAATCCTAGGTTGGTTGTTGATAAAAATGATGATGTGGAGAAAAGATAATATTGAGCAAAAATTTCAGCTGTGAGAGTGTCTCCAGCTATTTGCGTGAGTGTTGAAGAGGATGATGAATAGTGCATGTGAGATGTATTAAAAACATGTGAGTGAGAACATGTGCACATCACATGACTTATTAAAAGAAGCTGGGCTTGCAGATATGACAATGTATGACTGGTTCAACTTTAGCACAATTTAACACATGTAATAGGCTGCGAAAGAAATGGGCTTTAAAAGCCAATTCACGAAATGAGCTTTGAAGTATCAACAGTCATTTAAGTGATGAAAATGCATGTGCAGTGCACGTGTAAAGAAAACTGTTCTTATGATGAGTGTGTGGCTAGTCAAACAGACACAAAACTGATTTTGTGAAATGCATGAAATGTATTATACTTTAGAGCCTTTTGCATTGTAACTTCGATCTTTATTTCTTCATCTCAAGTGTTTTAACCTTAATTCTAGCCTAGAGCTTGTAAGTGAATAATTAAAAATAAATACATTAATTTTGGCAAGGAAAAGCCAATTCACATTAACCAAATTAATTAAGGGTCGAACCATATAGAGTCATGAGTGCAAACCAAGACATATAGATATAACTTCCATATATCAAAAATTGTCCATGCAACAATTAACCATGGAATCAAAATTGGAATTAATATTTGTTCATAAAGCAACTCATACTCTACATCACAGATTTAACAAGAGCCATTAAATAATTAATAAAGTATATCCTCGAATCAAAACATTCAAATGCAATTGCTTTATTCCTATACTTATATATATATATATATATATATATATATACACCCAATAAGGCAATAATGCATAGATGAAAGAGTTCCTCAAGCAGTCATTCAAATCATTCAAATTTTACATGATTCTTTATCCAAGTAATTAACATAAGACATATAAAAAAAAAATCTTACAAGTCATATAATCACACACGGTATACATAAGTCATGATACTTTTCTTTCTAGATCAAGATTTCAAATTAATCAATATATAACATAAATCAACCAACACAGATTGATATCGTCATTAGTGGCGCTTATACAAGAGCATGCAGATTCATAGCACCATTAATTATAAACCGAAACATGAAAGATACATAAAGCCAAACAGTACCATGACACCCAAATAATATATATGCCGATCGATATGATATTCAATCAAGATAAATTAATCATTAAATTCAATAACGGAGAACGATGAGATTCTTAAACCATGCTTTGATACCACATGTAAGCTTATATGCATGTAAACTTTATATTGAGAAATCATTAGACTCAATCAATAAATCTAAGACTAGAATTTCATGATTCTCACAGTTACTTAAGGCGGAAATTCAATTAACATAAATACATATCTTGATCCATGAGACTCGATACTTGAATGCGGAATAACAATTGACAATGAGTTGCTCTCGAAGCCTAAGAACTGGAATTCGAGTTTCTCTCCCTTCTGTATAAACCGAAGTCATAAAAGTGTATTATGCGTGTGTAGGGTTTTAGATGGATTTATCCTACATATTTATAGAGAGAGATGAGTGAATTTCCCATTACAATCCCTTTAATCTCTACCGTCCATCATAGTAGATATAGACTAGGAAACTAACCCAAATCCTTTTATTATTATGACTATATCAATTACAATCTTTATTAGTTCGAGATTGTTATATAGACCACAATTAATAGGATATTTACTTGTCGGGCAAATAATTAACTCCAACATGGTGTGGTGATCAACACAAGGTGAACAGAGAGAGGCTTTGGTGGTTCACTTGGCTAGGGCTCCTATCTAGAATAAGAGGATGTTGTTTAGCTTATGTTACCATGTTATATGTTTCCATTAGAATCTCATGCTAGTGTCATTTCACCAAGGTCGTGTTTGTTTGGTTGCTATCCTGAACTTTAATGGGAATACGTTTCCTATTTTATTTAAATGCGGTGTTTGGTACGTTGCACTTAACCTTGGAAAGGAAATAGAAAAATTGAAATTGACGAGAGTCAAACTCCTGAAGATAGGCGTAATAGCAATACCAGGGAGGGGATGGTATTGCAATTACATCCAATAACTAGAATGCAAATTACGCTTATTATCCCTATAAATATCAACAAGTATAAAAGAAAATTATAGAATATTGGGAACCCTTGTTAGACTTTCTTTCTTCCGTGAAGGCTTCCGTCAACCTTGTTGAACCTGCTTCTTGAAGTCGACGCAGAGAAGCAAATATGGCTTCTTACTTCATGCTTTCACTTTTGAGAGCTTTGGATAAAAGCCCATTTCGGCAATGCAATATTGGATTTAACCCAAGGATTTTTGTCTTTGGATTTTAACCCATTGTTTATTTTTGTATGTCCATTTTGCCCATTTATATAAATAATGGAAATAAATTAGAAATCCCTAATTTTAGGCATTTATTACTCATAATTTTGAATTTTAACATTTTTATTTCCAAAAGTTTGATGACACCTGCATCTAATTAAAAAAAATCGTTAAAAAAATATGAAGGTCAACATATAAAAACCTAATTTTCATTAACATGTTAAACACCCAATATATATTTATATAACTTACCTACTATATAGTGGAAAAAAGATCTATCATAGTTCAAAAAGCTAATTATCATTAACATGTTAAACATCCAATACTTCTATCATAGTTCAGAAAAAAAAAAAAAAAAAAAAGATGATACCTCTCACTTAGGTAAAGAAAAATATAAAATACAAATAAGAATAAGAAAATACCTAACTTAGAAGTTGAGGTTGAAATGAAAAAAGGCACGAAGAAGATCGAAAAATAATAATATACATCTAGTTAAGGTAAAAGGTATATAATATAGAATTAACAACCTATTTGTGAGGTATATAAAACATAAATCAAAATATGCACCAATATCTATAACTTTGGTTGAAAAAAATTGAAAAAAGATATCTCTATGTCAGGTTTTTTAAAAAAAATATAAGGAAAAAATAGAATAATAAGGAGATACCTCTAATTTAGGCCGAAAAATGATGCAAGAGAAATAGGATACCTCTAATTTAGGTTAGAAAAAGATAGAATTAAGAAAAAGAAGAAACCTTTGACTCAAGTCGAAAGGAAGACGAAAAAGATACCTCTAGTTCAGGTAAAAAAAACATATAAGAAATACAGTGTCACTAAGAGCAAGATCAGTAGTAGACTAGAAAAAATCACTGAATCAGTACCAAAATCAACAATTTAAGCTGATTCACAAACTACCCAAATTGAAGATCTGAATCTACTAGCAAAACATCAAATTTCAAAAACAAAACAAATACTCTGGGAGTTGAAATACTCTATCTAGAAAATTACATTGCAATTATAAAAAAATGATAAATAAAAAATGGTGAAAGTATTACCACTGCGGGATTGAAGGAGATTGAAAAGGCAATATATAGAAGCTTGTGCAAGAGAAGCCATTGGGTTAGAGAGAGAGAGAGAGATCAAATATCGAAGGAAGTGAAAGAGAGATCGAGAAGAACTTAAGGTGTGATTTTTATTGGTTTTTACAAACAACTCATTTTTATTAAGAAAGTTTTTCTCTATACGAAATCAACTTAAATAAAATGTAATTATTATGAAAATCATAATTAAAGATTGTTTAATATAAAGAATTAATTGACACGACATTAAAACTAGTCATTTGTCAACTAAAAGGCAAAATAGACATTCAAAATAAATAAAAAAATACAGCAAAAATATAAATCCAACGTGTCAAGATAAAATAGGGTCTAATTTGATAACCCAAAATTGTGGGTTTAATCCAAAATCAACGATCATATTTGGGTTTTTATCCAATTATCTCTTCACTTTTTTGGGTTATTATTCTATAAATTTTTCCTTTCTTTTGAGTTTTTTTTTTTTTTTTTTTTTTTTTTTTTTCTGCAATTTTAAGCTCAATCTGGACGATGAAGAAGAAGACGATGTGCCTTTTAGATATTACAAAAATTATTGAATCTCGTGTTTTGGTGAATAGCCCAATGCGTTGTTGAAGTGCTTGGCATACTTGTTTTTCTTCTACACAAAAATCAATGTGATAATATAAAATATTAATCCTTTTTTACTTTATGTTACAGTTGGTGATGAATGAAGACTGATTTTGATTTAATAATATTTCATGACTTGTTGTATTGTCATATTAATTTATTAGTTCAACAATTTGTTTTGCAAAATAAATTTATGATACAGTCATATAAATTGTTATCATTGGTTCTACATTTTGTTTTGGCATTACTTTATTATAGTACTAAAATATATATACTTTTAGTATTGAAAAATTGTTTTTTTATTTTTTGAAAATTATTATGCTTTTTCATTCCATTCATGAATTTACCAAACACTAGATTAAAAATGGAAGTCATTTCCTAATCTTGATTCCATAATTGTTCCAAAAGCTGTAATGGAAATCTCAATACCATTTCATTCAAAGATAGTAATGTAATGAAATACAATTTCAATTCTCGTTCTTAGATTACGGTCAAACAAACACGACTCAAGTATAATTTACATCTCATTTTAATATAATATGTCATATTTGATTTTAGTTTATTCAATGTACCTACATTTGAATGATTTTTATTTTTTGTGTACATTATGGCTTTAAATATAAGCCAATTGGCTATGAAAAATAGTTGCCTAACCTATTGTTTGGTTTTGGTTTTTCAAATGGCCGACATATAGATTCCTAAATATACATAATATATGTTCATTTTACTTAATGGTCAAATGCATATACAATTTGGAATATGCATAAGAGTAACTTGCAAAATTAATATATTCAAAAAGTATGAATTTTGCAATTTGTGAACATTTTGATGACACTTGGTCATAAAAATATTTGCAACCTTTTTTTAAATATCTAAAAAGGATAATGATCGAAAAGTACGTCAAAGAAGGAAAGTAGGGTGCTAGCAACCGCTAAAGTGAATCATGCCACAAGCCATGTTAATCATGGTGTCAAGTCCGAGAATTGAAGTTCAATAAACTTGACTTCGAGTTATGGCAAACAAAAAATTGTATTAATCATGGATCAAATAAAAAATCTTCAACTTGTTATTGATGAGTTTTATACTTATGACATGGAAAGGCTTACGTAATTGAATAGTAAGAGAGTAAGAATTTTGTAAAGAGCTAATTTTTATATATTTTTAGATCTTCCTAGTTTTCAAATTGCAGGGCCTCTGTGATGTCCTAGAAAATTCACTAATTTAAATAGAAGATATTTAAAATTTTTTGGAACAATTTGAATTTTTTAGAATTATCTTATAAGAAATTAGAAAATTTGTCTTTTTGGATTTACAAAATGACACACGGAAGTCATTTGGTCAAAATGAGACCACAGTCAAGAAGTGCTTAATGCCATGAACCAAAAAGCAATTCAACTTCTTAGATCGGAATCCAAGAAAAAACGTTATGATTTTTCAAAGTTGGACGAGAATTAAATTATTTTAATTTTATGGAATTAAATTAACTAGCTACTTGGATTTTTTCATAATCTTTAATTCTCGTCCAACTTTATGGGACATTTTCGGAGTCCCGAGGTAATTTTTGGTGAATTACTGAAGTTGAATAGAATATTGAAAAATAAGAAAATTAGTAGTTCTTCTTCAGTAGTTGTTGCTACTTCATTTGTAACCAACACAAGTAAGGGACCCTGAACCTAATTTCGTTTGAGCCTCTGAGCAACCAGCAAGTGGCTGCTAGTATTGGAGGGCTATAGTACTGTGATGGTGGGGCCATTGTAAAAGGCAACAATGAGAGACCCAGCAACCATTATTAGCATACCTAGCAATTTTGCTTGGCTGCGCCTCTCAGTAATATTGATGGGCTCTTACCTATCACAAGAGAAAAACAAATCAAATGTAAGCACATTTCATGACCAAAATCAAATAGGATATGTTATACTAATATGAGATGTAAATTACTCTTGGGTTAAAGTTTGGAACATACCCACAAAGCCATGCTACAAAGAATGTTAAAGCTGGACCAGTGACAGTCATGCAAGTCGAGAAACTTGCAGACGTGTATTTTAGACTGACATACAAACATATTTGATCTATCACTGGCCTGTTCAATGAAAATTAAGCAAAAAAGTTATTATCTAATAGAATACATAAGTTTTTGTTTTATTTTCATTTTCACATAATCACTTACTCGAGTACGCTCAAGGCCACAATAGGCACAAAAATCTTGTGCGTCATCATGGGCCTTGGGGTCCTATATGAAAAACAACATTATATCAATTAACAGTTTTAATGCAACTTTAAATTACAAAGCAAAACAATGTGAACTAACACACACCTAGATATTATTGCAATAACCAACAACATAATGTCACCTACTATGTTTTTATAGAATAAAACCACACTAAACTTCATGCCTTCACTAAAGGCCTTCTTGGTTACTATTGCGTTGCCTCCCAAAAGCAATGTGTAACGACCCGAACCCAAGTCTTAATTCTTTAATAAAAAAAAAAAAATATATATATATATCTTTTGGACGGACCTTATCAAATTTTTGGAAGGGAATTCTAGCATTTAGAGGGGAGTTTTAATTCAAAATTTGTAGCCTTTAAGTTCGAGACGGTGAATTAGAACTCTAGTTTCCAAACGCGTAGACAAAAACAGTGTTCAATTTGAGAATTTTAGTAGAAGGGTGGAGAATTTTCTAGAAAGGGGCAATTGGGTAATTTCAAGCCCAAATACCACCATTTAAAATCAGCCATCTCTCTCTCTCCTCATTCTCTTTCTCTAGAACTCTCTCTCCCTTTCTCTTCATCTTCTTCCCTCACCGCACCCTCCCCTGCGCGCGTCACCAGCCCCCACCAGCGATCATCAGCCACCACCAGCCACCACCAGCGACCGTCAGCCACCATCACCAGCCACCCATCGCACCCCCCAGTGCCGACCAGCCCCCCCGAGCCTAGTCTCTCTCTCTCTCCCTTTTCCTCTGTGCGCACTCAACCTCTGCACCTAGTCACCATTTCCGTTCACGTCGCCGGCCATTCCGACCACCTGAGACCTCTGGCGACCCTTCCTTTGGCCGACCGACTTAGCCTGGCCCTCCTCCTGCACCGAGCAGCTCCCACGGGTCGGAAACGACTCAAGAACCACCTCAAAACCGCCAGCCTCATCCTCCAATTTCCGGCCAGTTTTCACCACCAATTTTCGAGGATTTAAATGGGGTTTTCTCATTAAGGTATGGGCTGCCAATCTCCCAGTTTTTTTTGGATGTTTTATTTTGAGTAATTGTAGAGAATTAAAATTGGGGTTTTAGGGCCATTTCGGGTTTCAAGTTGGATTTTTAATTGGGAGCGAAATATTGTTGTTATTTTGGGACAATTTGATTTCTAGAAATTTCAATTTATGCTTAGGATTGAGAAATTGATTGGGCCTTGTTGAAGTCATCCTTATTTGGTTATTTTAGCCTTGAAAATGGCCACTTTGGGCGGCACTAGTGGTAGTCGTGCTCACCGCTGTCATAACGTGAAATTTAGATTTGCTCCAAGAGCAATTTCTAAGTAGGTTGTGGTTTTGGCTAGGTCCGGAGTTGTTGGAGAAGCCGAGAAGTATTGGACATAAATTTGTGACCTTGCCGATACAAAATTCATCTTAGGAAGAATTTTCCGATCAAGGTAAGACCTTCCGCTGATTTTCTTTAGTTTATGATGTGTTTTGGTGTTGTGGTTGAGGGTGGATTGAGCCAAGGAGATTCGAAGAAGGAAGTAGTGCTTACGGGGTTATTGTGCATTAAGTAAATAAATCCTCGGGTTAATTGATAAATGGGCGTGGCAATTAGGTTCAATAATTCTTGTACACACTTTAATTATTATCGAGTCAAGACTAATTGAAATTTATGGTTTATTCTTTAGGTGAGACGACTGGGGTTCGTGACGATCCGGCGGAGGATCGAAGTTAGAATTTTCTCACTGTGAGTGGACATTACTTCCTTAAAATGATAAAATTTATGAAATTTGCATTTTTATCTTGGTTAATTGAATTTGATTTGGGATTTGATAAAAATGTTAGATTTCGGATTTCAAATGCTTTATAAGAAAGTTTTTAAAACATATATTTACATGTTGATTTTAGTGAGTTGTTGGGTTTTGGAAAAAGAATTTAGTTTCTCATTTTATATACAAAGTTCATTTAATATTTCAAATTTGTCGAAAAGTATTAGTTTGATTTATGTATATTGAATTTAATTCGGATTTCGTATGTTGGCTTATGGATTTTAAGTTTCTTTTTGAAAAAGTACCTTGATATTTATTTTTGGTGGAAAAAGGATGTATTTGGTTTATGGAAAAATGGTTTTCAAACCACCTTTGCAGTACCCTCCAGGTTATCAGATTTAATAGGTCTTTGGGACCCATCACGATGCACATATAGGCTTTGGGCCGTGTGTCGGGATGTTTCGCCCTTTGGGGGCCGCTCTGCGTGCACGTACGACAGATTTTTAGGCTCTGCATGTGTATGACAGATTCTCGGCTCTGCGCATGTATGACAGATTCTCCGGGTAACTGACTGGTGTGTGTTTTCAACTGTTAAGTATTTTAAGTGATGGGTTTATGGCAGAAAAAAGGTTTTTAAGTATGACGGTTTCAGTTGAACAGTTTTATAAATTTTTTTTGTATATTGAGAGTGGTTTGAGAAAGAAGTTTTCAGTTTAAATTATTTTATTACAAATGTATTATACAGTTTTATTTCGATATTTTATTTTAAATTTATAAACTACTCAGAACTTTTAATGTTTGAAGTTTTATTCGATAAAGAGTTGGTGCTTTGGTTTAGTTTTACAATACTCTTAGAGCGAAAATGATTTTAAAACTGGGGGGTGTTCAAAGAGCGACGTGAGGTTTTAGAGTTAAAAATATTTAGACTTGATTTCATTTCCATTTAAGTGTCCACTCACTGAGCCTGTCTCACGGTTTGTTTTGTTTTGTCTTAAATTGTCCCCCCAGGTAGTGGCTTTGGTGGAGGTCGAGCCAATAACGTCGAGGCATTCGCGTCCATCTCCCTAGTCGGACTCTGTAGGCGACACTTTATTATATAAAATTTCCTTGTAATAGGATAGGAGCTCTGATAACCACTCTAAAAATTTTAAGTTGGTTTCTCTGTGAAATTGTTGGGTCTGAGACCCTATTTGGTTGTGGTAGAGGTGGTTGCTGTTTAGAAGTGTTTTTAACAGGTTTAAAATTTCTGGGTTAGTCCATTTTCAGGGGAGGTTCTGCCGAATTTTCGGTAGGATTTTCCTTGAATTTGGATTCCCGCAGGACCTCTCCGGGTTTCAGGGTGGAATCCGGGGGTGGTCCTGTCAACTTGGTATCAGAGCATTAGGTTTTAGATTCCTCAGTTCTGCACTGAATGTGCATCCCCATTATTGATAAGAGTTTTGTTTTCTTATAGGTATCATGCCTCCTTGACGACGTGGCCGACCACCGGGGACCCACCATAGGGTAGCAGAAGGTGTCGATGAGACGACACAAGGTTTTGAGCAGTCTATTATAGGCTAGCCGAGGCAGTGACTACTGCTGTTCGTACTAGAGCGTTTCCTGAGGGAGAGTACAGCATTGAGCGTGCCCGTAAGCTCGGGGCCTCAAATTTTTCGGGTACTTCGGATCCCAGTGTGGCTAACGAGTGGATGATACAACTCGAGAGGATCTTCGAGGTTATGGGATGCCCTGATGACCGAAAGTTAGTCTTGGCTACCTTCCTGCTAGTGGGTGACGCTTATCACTGGTGGGACTCCGAGCGCTTGGGACTCACGGCAGCTGACATCACTTGGGATAGATTTAGGAGAGTCTTCTATGAGAAGTATTATCCCCGAGTTTATTGTGATGAGAAGAGGGCTGAGTTCTTGAGGCTTAGACAGGGGTCTATGTCAGTAGTAGAGTATGAGAGAAAGTTTACTGAACTTTCTAGATTTTGCCCAGCACTGGTGGCAGACGAGGCAGACCGATGCTCGAGATTTGAGGAGGGTCTGAGAGACTCTATTCGCACAGTGGTTACTGCAGCTAACCATTCCACCTTTAGTTCATTGCGGGATGCTGCCATGAGGGTGGAGAGATCTTTAGCGGAGCGGAATAGGAGTGAGGTGAGACGTCGCCCTCACCAGAGTACCTTTGTGGGTGGCCCTAGTCAGGGACCATCTAAGAGGGGTAGTTTCAGCTCTGGTTCTTCTGGGAGTGGAGGATTCAGAGTTGACAGACAGAGTTCTGGGGGCAGTGGAGGATCTGGGTACAGTCAGAGCTCGAGTCATCCTTCAGGGGGTAGTTCAGCCCGAAACAAGGAATTTTTGGGCAGACATCAGAGTCAGACTGGTGGGAGTTCACATGTCCAATGCCGCAGTTGTGGTAGATTTCATAGTGGGCCTTGTCAGAAGGGTAGTGCTGGTTGTTATCAGTGCGGACAGATGGGCCATATTCGGAGGGATTGTCCGAGGTCGCGACAGAGTGATGGGAGAGCTGCAGGGCCCGCCATCCATCAGGGACAGACTTTTGGGGCACAGAGTCAGGGCCAGGGGGCCGTTCAGACTGGGGGTGCCACTTCTAGTAGTGGCGCTCAGTCTAGTCATGCTGGCAGAGGCGGAGGACAGCAGAGGAGTCAGCCAGGACGTCCCAGATCCCAGGGCAGAGTTTTCGCCATGACACAGCAGGACGCTTTGGCTTCACCGGACGTCATTATGGGTACGATTTCTATTTTTGGACGAAATGTACATATATTGATGGACCCTGGTGCCACACACTCTTTTGTTGCACGTAGACTTGCTTTATCTGCCGATAGGATGCCGACCCCGTTGGAATCTGAGTTAGTTATAGCTACACCAGCCGGGGTTTCACTCTTAGCTTGTGAAGTTTTTAGGGGCTGCCCCATCTTAATTGACGGTCATGAACTGGAGGCAGATTTGATTCCCTTGGATATTTTTGACGTCGACCTTATTTTGGGTATGGATTGGCTTGCTACTCACCACGCCTCTGTTGATTGTTTTCGGAAGATAGTGACATTCAGACCCCCAGGGCGACCGGAGATTGTTTTTCATGGTGAGCGTCGAATCCTTCCATCTTGTATGATTTCAGCTCTAACTGCTAGACGTCTGTTACGAAAGGGATGTACGGGGTACTTAGCCCACATCATTGATAGTTGAGTTAGTGAGGTGAGACTGGAGGACATACCGGTGGTACAAGACTTTCCGGACGTATTCCCAGACGACCTTCCAGGTTTACCTCCAGAGAGAGAGATCTACTTTGCTATTGATTTGGTTCCTGGCACGGCACCTATTTCTTTGGCACCATACAGAATGGCTCCAGCCGAGTTGAAAGAGTTGAAAACTCAATTACAGGAATTAATCGAGAAGGGGTTTATTCGACCTAGTGTTTCTCCTTGGGGCGCACCTGTGTTGTTTGTAAAGAAGAAGGATGGAACTATGAGGTTGTGCATCGATTTCAGACAACTTAATAAAGTCACGGTGCGGAATCGATACCCCTTACCTCGTATTGATGACTTGTTTGATCAGCTGCAGGGCGCTAGGGTATTCTCTAAGATTGATTTGAGATCGGGCTATCATCAATTGCGAATTAGAGAGACGGACGTACCCAAGACTGCCTTTCGAACTCGATATGGACATTATGAGTTCTTGGTCATGCCATTTGGGCTGACTAATGCCCCAGCAGCGTTCATGGACCTCATGAATCGGGTTTTCCGTTCTTACCTAGATCGATTCGTCATTGTTTTTATTGATGACATATTGGTGTATTCTCATAGCGACAGAGATCATGAGGAGCACTTGAGGATGGTTTTGCAGACTTTGAGAGAGCATCAGTTGTATGCCAAGTTCAGCAAGTGCCAATTTTGGTTGGATAGAGTAGGATTCTTGGGACATGTGATTTCAGCTGAGGGTGTTTTTGTCGACCCACAGAAGATTGAGGCAGTCATGAATTGGGAGCGACCGACTAGTGTAACTGAGGTGAGGAGTTTCCTTAGCTTGGCGGGTTATTACCGTCGTTTTGTAGAAGGGTTTTCCAAGATAGCAGCCCCCCTTACACGGTTGACCAGGAAAGGAGTGAGGTATGTGTGGACTGATGAGTGTGAGCAGAGTTTCCAAGAGCTTAAGAACCGACTGACGTCTGCTCCTGTTTTGACACTTCCTGATGGCAGCGGTGGATTTGTGATTTACAGTGATGCTTCACGTCAAGGCCTGGGTTGTGTGTTGATGCAGCATGGTAAGGTTGTTGCTTACGCATCTAGACAACTCAAAAAGCATGAGTTGAACTATCCGACCCACGACCTGGAACTTGCTGCAGTCGTGTTTGCTCTTAAGATTTGGAGGCATTATTTATATGGAGTGACTTGTCAGATCTTCACTGATCATAAGAGCCTCAAATACTTGTTCACTCAAAAAGAATTGAACTTGAGACAGAGAAGGTGGCTAGAGTTGATCAAGGATTACGATTGCACTTTAGAGTATCACCCTGGAAAAGCTAATGTGGTGGCGGATGCTCTTAGCAGAAAGACTTCAGGCTCTTTGGCACATCTTAAGGCGGTACGCTTGCCTTTATTAGTTGAGTTGAGGACTACAGGAGCTACCTTGGGTGTAGATCATTTTGGAGCCTTGCTAGCTAGTTTTCGAGTAAGACCAGTATTGCTTGATAAGGTACGAGAGGCACAACTTCAGGATTCCGTGTTGATGAAGCTAAGGGATGAAGTGGGAAGTGGGTTGAGAGCTGATTATACGGTCAGAGATGACGGAGTTTTGGTCATGGGTACGAGGTTATGTGTGCCTGCAGATGAGGTGCTCAAGAGAGAGATCCTGGAGGAAGCTCACAGTTCAGCTTATGCCATGCATCCGGGCAGCACCAAAATGTACCGTACCCTCAGAGAACATTATTGGTGGCCAGGAATGAAAAGAGAAATAGCAGAATTTGTTGCAAGATGTCTGATTTGTCAACAAGTAAAAGCGGAACGCCAGAAGCCTTCAGGACTCATGCAGCCACTTCCGATTCCCGAGTGGAAGTGGGAGCACATCACCATGGACTTTGTATACAAACTCCCACGTACTCAGAGTGGGCACGATGGTATTTGGGTGATTGTTGATCGACTCACTAAGTCTGCGCATTTTCTACCTGTTCGTGAGACTCACTCTTTGGACAAACTGGCAAAATTATTTGTAGATGAGATTGTGAGATTGCATGGTGCCCCCGTGACTATTGTGTCAGATAGAGACTCACGATTTACTTCTCGGTTTTGGGAGAGCTTACAGCGGGCTTTGGGTACAAAGTTACATTTTAGCACCGCCTTCCACCCACAGACCGATGGACAATCAGAAAGAACTATACAGACTTTGGAGGACATGTTGAGGTCTTGTGTCTTGCAGTTTAAGGGCAATTGGGATTCTCACCTACCATTGATGGAGTTTGCCTACAACAATAGTTATCACTCGAGTATTGGTATGGCTCCTTATGAGGCCTTGTATGGGCGACAGTGTAGGACACCTATCTGTTGGGACGAAGTCGGTGAGAGGAAACTTATTGGGCCGGAATTTGTACAAATGACATCAGAGAAAGTACAAGTTATTAGGAGCAAGTTGAAGGCGGCTCAAGATCGACAAAAGAGCTATGCTGATACACGCAGGAAGGATCTTGAGTTTGAGGTGGGTGATCAAGTTTTCCTAAAGTTATCACCCTGGAAGGGTGTAGTGCGCTTTGGGAAGCGCGGGAAGTTAAGTCCTCGTTTCATTGGACCATATGAGATTTCGGAGCGAATTGGTCCAGTTGCATATAGACTTGCCTTACCTATAGAGCTCTCTCGGGTCCACGATGTGTTCCACGTGTCTATGTTGCGTAAGTATAGACCGGATCCTTCTCATATTTTGGAGAACCAGCCTGTTGAGTTGAGAGAGGATTTGTCATATGAGGAGCAACCTGTTGAAATTTTGGACCGTAGAGAACAGGTCCTTCGTACTAAGACCATTCCTCTGGTTAAAGTTCTATGGAGAAATCACACAGTGGAAGAGGCGACGTGGGAACCGGAGGAACAAATGAGAGCTCAATATCCACAACTCTTCGCATGACAGGTACAAATTTCGAGGACGAAATTTTCTAAACGGGGGGAGGTTGTAACGACCCGAACCCAAGTCTTAATTCTTTAATAAAAAAAATATATATATATATATCTTTTGGACGGACCTTATCAAATTTTTGGAAGGGAATTCTAGCATTTAGAGGGGAGTTTTAATTCAAAATTTGTAGCCTTTAAGTTCGAGACGGTGAATTAGAACTCTAGTTTCCAAACGCGTAGACAAAAACAGTGTTCAATTTGAGAATTTTAGTAGAAGGGTGGAGAATTTTCTAGAAAGGGGCAATTGGGTAATTTCAAGCCCAAATACCACCATTTAAAATCAGCCATCTCTCTCTCTCCTCATTCTCTTTCTCTAGAACTCTCTCTCCCTTTCTCTTCATCTTCTTCCCTCACCGCACCCTCCCCTGCGCGCGTCACCAGCCCCCACCAGCGATCATCAGCCACCACCAGCCACCACCAGCGACCGTCAGCCACCATCACCGGCCACCCATCGCACCCCCCAGTGCCGACCAGCCCCCCCGAGCCTAGTCTCTCTCTCTCTCCCTTTTCCTCTGTGCGCACTCAACCTCTGCACCTAGTCACCATTTCCGTTCACGTCGCCGGCCATTCCGACCACCTGAGACCTCCGGCGACCCTTCCTTTGGCCGACCGACTTAGCCTGGCCCTCCTCCTGCACCGAGCAGCTCCCACGGGTCGGAAACGACTCAAGAACCACCTCAAAACCGCCAGCCTCATCCTCCAATTTCCGGCCAGTTTTCACCACCAATTTTCGAGGATTTAAATGGGGTTTTCTCATTAAGGTATGGGCTGCCAATCTCCCAGTTTTTTTTGGATGTTTTATTTTGAGTAATTGTAGAGAATTAAAATTGGGGTTTTAGGGCCATTTCGGGTTTCAAGTTGGATTTTCAATTGGGAGCGAAATATTGTTGTTATTTTGGGACAATTTGATTTCTAGAAATTTCAATTTATGCTTAGGATTGAGAAATTGATTGGGCCTTGTTGAAGTCATCCTTATTTGGTTATTTTAGCCTTGAAAATGGCCACTTTGGGCGGCACTAGTGGTAGTCGTGCTCACTGCTGTCATAACGTGAAATTTAGATTTGCTCCAAGAGCAATTTCTAAGTAGGTTGTGGTTTTGGCTAGGTCCGGAGTTGTTGGAGAAGCCGAGAAGTATTGGACATAAATTTGTGACCTTGCCGATACAAAATTCATCTTAGGAAGAATTTTCCGATCAAGGTAAGACCTTCCGCTGATTTTCTTTAGTTTATGATGTGTTTTGGTGTTGTGGTTGAGGGTGGATTGAGCCAAGGAGATTCGAAGAAGGAAGTAGTGCTTACGGGGTTATTGTGCATTAAGTAAATAAATCCTCGGGTTAATTGATAAATGGGCGTGGCAATTAGGTTCAATAATTCTTGTACACACTTTAATTATTATCGAGTCAAGACTAATTGAAATTTATGGTTTATTCTTTAGGTGAGACGACTGGGGTTCGTGACGATCCGGCGGAGGATCGAAGTTAGAATTTTCTCACTGTGAGTGGACATTACTTCCTTAAAATGATAAAATTTATGAAATTTGCATTTTTATCTTGGTTAATTGAATTTGATTTGGGATTTGATAAAAATGTTAGATTTCGGATTTCAAATGCTTTATAAGAAAGTTTTTAAAACATATATTTACATGTTGATTTTAGTGAGTTGTTGGGTTTTGGAAAAAGAATTTAGTTTCTCATTTTATATACAAGGTTCATTTAATATTTCAAATTTGTCGAAAAGTATTAGTTTGATTTATGTATATTGAATTTAATTCGGATTTCGTATGTTGGCTTATGGATTTTAAGTTTCTTTTTGAAAAAGTACCTTGATATTTATTTTTGGTGGAAAAAGGATGTATTTGGTTTATGGAAAAATGGTTTTCAAACCACCTTTGCAGTACCCTCCAGGTTATCAGATTTAATAGGTCTTTGGGACCCATCACGATGCACATATAGGCTTTGGGCCGTGTGTCGGGATGTTTCGCCCTTTGGGGGCCGCTCTGCGTGCACGTACGACAGATTTTTAGGCTCTGCATGTGTATGACAGATTCTCGGCTCTGCGCATGTATGACAGATTCTCCGGGTAACTGACTGGTGTGTGTTTTCAACTGTTAAGTATTTTAAGTGATGGGTTTATGGCAGAAAAAAGGTTTTTAAGTATGACGGTTTCAGTTGAACAGTTTTATAAATTTTTTTTGTATATTGAGAGTGGTTTGAGAAAGAATTTTTCAGTTTAAATTATTTTATTACAAATGTATTATACAGTTTTATTTCGATATTTTATTTTAAATTTATAAACTACTCAGAACTTTTAATGTTTGAAGTTTTATTCGATAAAGAGTTGGTGCTTTGGTTTAGTTTTACAATACTCTTAGAGCGAAAATGATTTTAAAACTGGGGGGTGTTCAAAGAGCGACGTGAGGTTTTAGAGTTAAAAATATTTAGACTTGATTTCATTTCCATTTAAGTGTCCACTCACTGAGCCTGTCTCACGGTTTGTTTTGTTTTGTCTTAAATTGTCCCCCCAGGTAGTGGCTTTGGTGGAGGTCGAGCCAATAACGTCGAGGCATTCGCGTCCATCTCCCTAGT
Source organism: Dryas octopetala (assembly GCF_963921425.1). Taxonomy (NCBI): domain Eukaryota; kingdom Viridiplantae; phylum Streptophyta; class Magnoliopsida; order Rosales; family Rosaceae; genus Dryas; species Dryas octopetala. The sequence goes on from NC_141370.1 coordinate 4,290,149, forward strand.
CGGACTCTGTAGGCGACACTTTATTATATAAAATTTCCTTGTAATAGGATAGGAGCTCTGATAACCACTCTAAAAATTTTAAGTTGGTTTCTCTGTGAAATTGTTGGGTCTGAGACCCTATTTGGTTGTGGTAGAGGTGGTTGCTGTTTAGAAGTGTTTTTAACAGGTTTAAAATTTCTGGGTTAGTCCATTTTCAGGGGAGGTTCTGCCGAATTTTCGGTAGGATTTTCCTTGAATTTGGATTCCCGCAGGACCTCTCCGGGTTTCAGGGTGGAATCCGGGGGTGGTCCTGTCACAATGGGATTAAGAAACCCATCAACCATGGAGAAATCCTTCTAAGCTTTTCCCAGTGCCCTGGGAGTGGTAGTTCTTCTTCAGCAGTTGTTGTAGCTCCATTATCAGCAATTTCAAGAATTTCTTCAAGCTGTTGAATCTGATGTTTGTCTATATGACTAGACTTTCATGCATATTCTAGACATATCAAAGGTTCTATTGCTACCGATTTTATGAAAAGATGTTCAGAAATAATTTTTTTGACGGATTTTAAAGTTGGGTCACATACACTAAATTTTTCCTGACAGTTTTGATGTAAATTAAAAGGATTTTGAAATACTTATCTAATGAACTCCAAAATATGTGATATTTTGAGGGATTGATCCTTGATGTGTGAGTTTTTTATTTTATAATTTTAGACTTGTAGAATATGCATTTCATTTTTGGCGATTTTCAAAATAGTCCAACACATTAGTTAGAGATCGAAACTTTTTCAAAACCTCAAAAGTAAGTTAACTTAAGACCTGTTTTGGTTACTAAATGGAAAGAAAACAGTTTTCTATATATATATGTAGGGGAACCACTGGGAGAAGGTTCTTGATGTCACTAGTTTGGAGTTAATTAGGATTAATTGAGTAGAGACACATGTTTAGAACTGTGAATTTTTCATGGTTATTAAGAAAATACAAAAAAAAAAAAATGTAAACAAGCTCATTTCCAGACATTTTTTGTAATTTTTAGAAAATGAGTAAATTGTGGGAAAAACCGAGACCATAGAAAAATAGTATTGAATGAGACGAATGTCATGGTGTCGACGAATTCTTCATCGGATGACAAGAGAATTTCTGGTGAATTTTCACAATTCGAAGAGAAAACACACTTGGATTAAAAGAAAATAAAAAAGAAATTAGAAATACATGGATCGATAATGTGGCATCATCCTAGCCGTCCATCAACTTTGATCCAACGGTGGAGATTGATCAAGGGAGGAGCAAGACACTTGGCGTGAGGGACTTGTGGTGGAAATGCATGTTGCCACCTCAATTGCCGATTGTTCATTATACTCACTAGCTAGCTTTCTTCACTACTTTCTTTGCTAAGTGTTGAAACAAAAAAAAAAAAATCTCACCTTTGAAATTTGAAATGAGTGAGGATTATCCCACGTGGGAAGCTTCCAAAAGGTATTAAAGTCTTAAAAAAATAAAAAATATTAGAGAGAAGAGATAAACAGATAAAGAGGATCAGATAATTCATTTGAATTTAAACTGAAGTGATCATCAACGCTTTGAAGTTTAGATTGAATTTTATCTCTATCTCATATGTGGCCTCTAGTGTGGCCTATAAAAGGGGCATTCAGGCTTTGAAAAAGAGAAAAAAGAAAAAAAAAAAAGGAGGAATTAAGTTAACAAAAGGCTGAACGAACAGAAAGAAAAAGGAAGACATTTCTTTTCAAAAATTCAAAGGTGCTGGAAAGAGTTAGTCTAAGGTATAACTCTTGTATGAGGATAAAAGATTTTATTTTTGAAGGCCGGTTACAGTTTTTTTTCCCATCAGATTTCTCAAAGCCTTCTTTCATTTTGTCATTAATCTAATAGCAGCGAGCCTTTGGGTTAGTTGGTGCCCATGGGCACTATGAACTCAATGCTAGGCTACTATTTTCCATAGTGGCCGTGGTCACTACAATCCAAATCGGTGTCCACACGGCACCACAAATGACCAATCCAAAAGGTAGCCATGGATTCTAAACGAATCTGTTGGGTCGTTCTTCTTTGGATTCTAAACGAATCCATTGGGATCTTCTTTGAATTCTAAGCGAATCCATTAAAAATATGTGATCGAGTCATCACTGTCCCCCTTTGAAAATACACAAAAATGGGCAAGAGCCAAGAATCACCTGAGAAAGGAAAAATGGGGTCAAGCCGTGTAAAGATGTAAGCAAAAAATGGCTTCTCTCAACGGTGAAGTTAAAAAAAAGAAAAAGAACATTGACCTTTGGAGGGCGATTCGCAGAAGATAAATGGGCTTTGTTCTCGCCGCTACAACAAACAAATAGTCAAGTTTATTAATTGGGCGAAACAATAAGAGCTTACAAAGTGAAAGTGAGATGGATGTACCTATCTCTTTACTTTGGAAGACTGAACTTTGTTTCTGCATAGGACTGACACCTGGAAAGAAAAGAAAAGAGTTAGCTCTTTGGTCTACAACAGGTCAAGAGGAATAAAAAAAAAAAAGGGACTTTGTAGCAGGGTGAAAGTGCAACTTACAACAAAGCCATGCGACTACCTTTAAACTTTTTGACCACCGCTTGGACCGTTGGAAACCAAGCTGGTATGATATTTTTGTTTTAACAATTTGCTGAAAAGATAGTATATTGTATAAGACAAAATGGACATAGAAAGAAAAATAGGAGTAATAAGAGAAAAAGGAAATATGCAAGGATTTGTCATTCGTACAGTAAGAAAAGAGCTTGACTTTTCTTTGATTAATCAAAGTATGTCATGGAAGGAAAAGATCTTGTTTTACTCCAATTCCCCGCGTGATAAGCCTAATGTTAGAAAGTTCATTGGATGTTGCAAAGCCTGCACAAAACAAGCAAAAGTTAGTCCGCCCATGGTGAAAAAAAGGATTCATATTCAATCAATGAATGGATTCCTTACCTCAGAACCCTGCTGAGAACATCTCGCACGCACGCTAGCAAAAGAAGTCACTCTTTTTTTTTTCTCTCTCTGTACTAACTCGTCTCATCCCCAGCTCACAGGTTCTATTTGAAGGGGAGGATTTGTAGGTGTTGTGGGATAAAGATTCTCATTTCTTGTTTATCTGAGGAAGTCCCAATCCAAAAGAAACAAGGATTCATGTGCATCCTGATATGTTTCTAGCTGGCTTAAACAATGAGCTTTATGCCTTGGGAGTTGGGATTAAGTTTAGCCAAACTTATGCTCTGTTAAAATCAAGCATGTTAGAGTGGAGGTTAGGTCCATGAAAAGGGTTACCCAAAACTTCTAGTTACGGGGAAACAATAAAGTCTCTTAAAACTTAAAATTTCGGATAAATGGGTTATTAAAATCTTCCATTATTTTTTGGCTCAGCCCAAAATCCTAATCAAAGCCTCTGGGCCCGTCTCCCAAATTCTTGTTGCCCATTACAATGAATATATCAATTTAGAAATAATTGATGTCAAATATTGGTGGACACTTTCCTCAAAATCAGATCATAAATCTCAAATCTCAAATCAGATACTCAAAATGGTACAAAACCATATCTCAAATTGGTGCGTACAAAACCATTTCTCTCAAATCGGTACAAAACCAAATCTTTCAAATCCAAATCCTAAATTCAACTCTAAAGTGGCATAAAGCCAACCAAGTCAAATTCTGTAGTGAACTACGTCCGGTTTGATCCCACAATGGGTACGTAGGCAATGCGGATTAAATTCGCATACAACCGCATCCAAATCAAATACACCCAAATTTCCCAGAAATTTGTCTCACACACAAAGTCCCTGAGTTAATTTCTCAAATCAAATCTAAGGGCTCTAAACCCTACCCAAATTACACAATTCATTTAAATGGGTCATTCACCCATTTAATTCCTAAACCTTGGAACTACGTGTGGTTTGATCTTGCAATGGGTACGTAGGCAACCTAAAATATGGGTGCAACTGCAATCGTAAATAAATTTGTTTTCAATGGGTCTTTCACCTATTGGAAATCCAAACACTCACAAAGTGATCCGTTGGTTTCATTGCAATTGGAATCAAAGGGTATTCCCTTGAATCGATGGACTGTAATTAAGAGATATATTTCATCTTGAATGGGTCGTACCCAAAACAATAAAACTCTCATTCCATAAATGAATTTGGGTGAAATTATGTTGGGTAATATTATGGTTTATTAACCATTTTTGTTCAACACTAAGTGTACCTACCTATCAAGCCTAAAAATACTCAAGGCTTCCCCTTCATTTTGCCACACTTACACTTATGGTTTTGGGAGCTTCTCAATCCTAAAGGCAATGAGATTGACACTTAAATAGTGTCCACAGTTATAGTCATTTGGATTGGAATGAGAGAAAGACTGAATCATATTGTACTCATAACTGAATAGGTTCTCACACTGCCATTTACCTTAGTTTGGGTAGCCATGACGCATAGCGAAGTGTCAATCATAAGCTTGTGGAACTAGAGAATTAATACAGAGTTTTTTTAATTCTAATTATTAGGAAAAGTTAATAGATTTAAATTGGTTTAAATTCCACGGCCAAATTAGAGGAACCTATGAGGCCTCACAGCTATAGATGAATGATGAAAATGGCACGTGTAGAATGAGTGAATAAATAAGAGAATTTATTCTAAAGAAAAACTACTTAAATTAGTGATCCAAATATGAGAATTAATGTGATTAAGGTATGATATTGTCACACATGTCACATTTAATGTGGACATATACCTTAGGATTTTGACTTACATGTACCTAGTCAAAGACATGGGGTCATAAGCATAAATTTAAATATTTGATGGATAGAAAAGAATAGGACACAAAGTACATAAGATTTAATGGATAAGGATTGCTCATTTTAATATTAAAGGGACATAAGATTAATCTAAGGGTTATAATTAGAAAAGATGAAGAGAGATAAAAGATAGCTTTATAAGGGATCAAACCCTAAGCTACTTAGTGAATGCCGCACCCACCTTTCACTCTCTTCTCTCTCATCTTTTTTATTTTGTTTTCTCTAACCATCTCATAGAGATCAAAGGGTTTTTTAGCAACCCTTTTCAATATATACTCATTCCTCCCATCATTTTATCTAGTGTGTTAACCTCTACAGAGTTCATATTTTTAAGTTTTAGTGTGGTAATTAACACAAGGTGGAAGGAGAGAGGCTTTGGTGGTTCACTTAGAACATGAGGATGTTGTTTAGCTTCCATTCTCATGTTCTATGTTTCCATTAGAATCCCATGCTAGTATCATAGTTACCCTTCACCAAGTGTAATTTACATCTCATTTTAATATAATATATCATATTTGATATTAGTTTATGCAATGTACCTATATTTGAATGCTTTTTATTTTTCTTGTACATACATGGCTTTAAATATAAACTAATTGGCTATGAGAAATAGTTGCCCTACCAATTGTTTGGTTTTCCAAATGGCATATAGATTCTAAAATATACATAATATATGTTCATTTTGTTTAATGGTCAAATGCATATACAATTTGAAATATGGATAAGAGTAACTTGCAAATTTAATATATTCAAAAAGTATGAATTTTTCAATTTGTGAACAGTTTAATGACACTTGTTAATCATGGTGTCAAGTCCGAGAATTGAAGTTCAATAAACTTGACTTCGAGTTATGACAAATGAAAAGTTGTATTAATTATGGATCAAATAAAAAATCTTCAACATATTATAGATGAGTTTCATTAGTGATTATTTTTTTGTGTCTATAATAAATATGTTTTGTCCAAAATTATTTTGTTTATCATGCAAAAACAATTTATGGAACCCCTTTAATTTCATTCCTTCTTCATTTATTAAAGCCTAGCCTTTGTATTAGTTACTAGTCCTTTCTACTCTCTTTCCTTATCGCCAAAATTACCACGTGTCCAAAACAATCACATCCCTTTGTCGGTGGAATGTTGATTCCATTCCACTCATTTTGTTGATTGGCATTGGCAGAAGTTCTTCTCTTCGATAGGGGTGCATGGGACTGTGACAACAAAGTCCACTCGTCTGTTTCTATATTGAAAAATGCTAGCATAAGTGTTAGAAATTTATCATAAAAATGCATCAGAGAATAAAAATTTACATAATCGTCATCGGATTGATACATGATGCAAAAAAACAAAAATAATCATGGGAGCATTCATACCTTGTTGCCAAAATTGAAAACCGATCGTGTGAATCAACGTGCCATTCACTAAAAAGTTGTTCTTAATATTTCAATCACTACAGTGAGTGAATGATCTCTAAGAGCATGTACAATGGGAAAAAACTAAAATCTATGCTAAATGCTATATTTTTAGCTTTTTGTTATAGCTTTTTCTCCAATGGTACAAAATCTATAATCTTGTGTTTAACCAATGTGGACAAGTCATGTGTATAGCAATTGACTCCAACACCTTCAACATCTTTTTGTTCTTGTTGAAACCCTAACCTGAAGAACTACTGCTGCTGCACTATTCCAAGAGCAACTCCAGCTCTTCTCTTGTGCCGCTGCTAGCCTATCTTCCTTTCTTAAAATCCTAGTCAAACACCATCAGCAAACCCTAACCAAACAGAAAGGTGCCGATCAGTGATCAACCAAGCTGAAACCCTAGCCTCAATCTTTCTTTGAACGAAACCGTAGCCGCATCCTATATCTGACGAAATTGTCACTGCCTTTGCCAGCAAGACTCTTGTGATTTCTAAAAACAAGATGCATGTCATCCATTGTGACTTTTCAGGAGACCTCTTCTCCAATCCATATCAAATTGGATGGTACTAATTATCGCATTTGGTCTAAGTTTTTGGAGATGCATATTGCCGGCAGAAATAAAAAGGGCTATATTACAGGAAGGAAGGTTGCACCTACAGAGACTAATCCGACCTATAATGAGTAGGAAGCTGCGGATGCCATAGTGAAGTCATGGCTCATCAACTCCATGACGCCCAACTTCATGTCTCATTTCGTTCAGTATGGAACAACGAAGGAGGTTTGGGATGCTGTTAAGAGGAGCTATTTGATGCCTCTGACTCTTCTCAAGTTTATGAATTGATGAAGAAGACCTTTCAATTGCGTCAGGGTAGCCGGCCTCTCACTGAGGACTACAATGAGCTGAACTCCATTTTCATGGAGTTAGATTATCGACGGCCTAATGATATGGAGTGTACGGTTGATGCTGAGAAACAGAGGAAGCATATAGCTGAGGATCAGATTTATATGTTTCTTGCAGATCTTGATCACAGTTTGGATCAAGTCAACAGTCGTGTTTTGGTTGCTTCTCCTTTACCAAGCCTGGAAGAAGCCTACTCACTAGTTTGTCGCGAAGCACAACGACAGGTCACCATGGGAACTGAAGATACTTCTGTGGCTTCAGCCCTGGTGGCCTAGAAAAAGCAGCTTTCGGCCAGACCCTCCTGCTGGTTCCTCTAAGCCTTCTGCTCGCCTCTGCACTCATTGCAATAGTACTCGACATACAATGGATGTTTGCTGGAAGAAGCATGGTTACTCGGAGTGGTATAAGCTTAAGCAAGTCGAAAGGAGGAACAAGAAACCCTATCAGGCTGCCCTTGCTGACACATGTCCCTCTTCTACTTCTTAGGTCTCTCGAGTTTCTTCTCAAGGAGGAGGTAATTTTGGTTTTGCCTTTCTTTCTTCTACTAACACTTGGGTTATTGATTCAAGGGCTACTGATCATATGACTAGTAAGTCTTCCTTGTTCAGTTCCCTAATACCTCTGCCCGTTAAGTTTATTCAGGTTACCGATGAGACTCCCATGCCGATTACAGGGGTCGGGACTGTCTCTCTTTCTCCTTCATTCTCCATGTCTTCTGTTTTGCTTGCACCTAATCTCTCTAATAGTATCCTCTTAATTAGCCAAATTACTAAAAGTCTTCATTGTTCTGTAACCTTTCATTATACTCATTGTGTGTTTCAGGACAATCTCACGAAAATGACGATTGGCACTGGTAAGAAGAGATGAGGTCTTTAGTACTTGGAGGGAGCTAGGCAATTGCAGTCAGAGTCTAGCTGTAGGTATCAAGTAGCAAGTGAAGGGTCTGAAAGGGAGAAGATTCTTTTATGGCATTGTCGTCTAGGACATCCATCTTTTGTCTATCTAGAACGTTTGTTTCCTAGGTTGTTTATCAATACTCATGTTTCTAGTTTAAGGTGTGAACAGTGCATTTATGCAAAAACCCATCGTGTCCCTTTTAAAGTGAGTTTCAATAAAAGTTCTATTCCTTTTTCATGTGTGTTATATAGATGTTTGGGGTCCATTATCTACTTCTTCTGCTTCTGGTCATAAATATTTTGTGTCTTTTATTGATGACTGTACTCGAGTGAGCTGGGTGTACTTGCTGAAGTCTAAGAATGATGTTATCCATGTTATTCCTCAATTTTACAAAATGATTATCACACAATTTAATTCTCAGGTTCAGTTATTTCATTCTGACAATGGTCGTGAGTTTGTTAATCAGTCACTTACTGATTTCTTTACACAACATGAGATCATCCACCAGACGACGTGTGCCACAACAGAACGACATAGTAGAACGTAAGAACCGTCATCTTCTTGAGGTGGCACGGGCCTTATGTTTTACTATGCATGTTCTGAAACTCTTCTAGACTAATGATGTCATGACTACTGTCTTTCTTATCAATAGAATGTCTGCTCGTATCATTGACTATCAGACTCCATTGCGGATATTGTCACGATTTCACTCTATCCCTTTTGCCCTAAATCTTTGCCCTAGGGTGGTTGTGTTTGTTTTGTTCATGTTCACTCTCTTCATAGGGATAAACTTGATCTCCGTGCTCTTAGGTGTGTTTTCTTTGGTTACTCTAATTCTTAAAAGGGGTATAAATATTTTCATCCTCCTACAGGTAAATTTTATGTGTCCATGGATGTTGAGTTTTGTGAGCGTGTGTCTTATTTTTCTGGGGAGGTTTCTCTGGTTCCGCTTTAGAGGGAGATTCGAAGTAAGGAAGAGTTTATACCACATTACTATGACACTTAGAAGCTGCTTTGGTGAAGATGTGAGACAAATAATTTTATATAAATTTACAAGAATAAAGTGAAATTGATAATTATTCTACTCATAAAAGCATTGAGCTCATCCTCTTACCAGAATGCATTTCTACAATAACTCAATCTCATTATCTCAATGACCTCAAACATATTTATGGTCTCTTCCTAAAGGAAAATAAATCACATTTTCGCCATCAAATTTCAGTTTGAAGTTTGATAAATGATACTGAATCCAGCATAACGTCACTGTCAAACAGAGTTCCCCTATATAATTTTTCTTTTATTATACATATATATATACATATATATATGTATAGGGGACAAGAACAGTTGATTTGCTACCAAATAAAACATTGTCAACAAAAGTAAATGTTAGTGTTCTATTGCATTTACAACTCTAGAAATATTATTGTTCCAAAACTACAAGTTTTGCAACAAGAAACACAAAAGAGACAATATTTTTGCCAACCACTAGCACAGAAGTAACACTCAACTGCAATTCTTATAAGCTTGACTCACAACCAACTCAAGTTCTACGAACCTGAAGGCAAGCATATTAAAGCACAAACACGCACGCAGAGAGAGAGAGAGAGAGAGGACTTTCATTCACAAAACTCATAGCTAATGATCCAAGGTTTCTGCTCTTGAAAAAAACCCAAAAACTATGCAGAAAAAACCCACAAAATTACTCCAAAAAAACCCAAAATATATGTAGAAAAACCCAATAGGTCAAGCCATCAAAACCACAAAAAAACCCGAAGATCTGAAATAAAAGAAAGCAAAAGCAAAGAACCAACACATCCAGTAGAGTGAAAAGAAAATAAAAGAACCAAAAGCAAAAGAAAAGAGTCATCATGAAATAAAATGTGAGAAAAAGAGAGAGCTGACCTTGTGAGATTTGAAGCAGAGGAAATTTGAGGAAGACGATCAGGAATTGGCGAGCGTCGAATGTCAAATGCCTAAGCAGATCAGCTGCTATGTAAGAGGGAGCTTACATAGTGAGGTGTGTCTACACTGTGCTATGTGAGAAGGGCTAAGCTCATTTTTTGGGTTAGGCTGGACCCCATAGTCCAACTTAAAATTAGAATGGTAACAACCAAACATGGGATAAGGGTGTTATTTAACACAATCCTAGCTAGCACGGTGAAACAAATGTGGCCTAGGTGTTCACCTAGTGCCCCAATTTATAGTTATAGATATTGGATCATTATGTTTGTATTCATTTCATGCATGAGTTGGTTGCCCATGGTCTAAATATGATATTAAATCTTGAATCTATTGATATTTTAAATGGTGCCATATTTTTTACTTAGAAAATATTGGACATCCACAAATGTCGTATTTTTTTTAATTGATTAATATGTCATCCAATTAAGCATGTCTAAATATTAATAGTTTCATTCCCTTGAAAAAAATTTTGTGTTGTGTATTGTTAGAGTTGATATTAATGTTTTGAGGATACTTATATATTGCAGTTTCAATTCCTTTCTCCCTTCATTTGCAAGCCTCATCCTTTCCTAAATTTAATGGAACTAATTTTTCGGAATGGAATGAGCATGTTCAGTTCAGTTTGGGTGTTCTAGACCTTGATATGGCACTTCTCGTTGATGAACTCGCTGTTCTTACTGACTCAAGCAACGAGGATGAGAAGTGCATTCATAAGGCATGGTCTAGGTCCAACAAACTCAGTCTGATGTTTTTGTGAATTACACTTGCTGCAAACATCAAGCATCCCCAAAGGAAATCGATAAGGCTAAAGATTATCTGAACAATATTAAGGAATGTTTTCGCATTGCTGATAAATCTTTTGCTGGGAAACTCATGGGTGATCTCATCACTATGTGTTTTGATGGTACTCGTACCATGAATGAGCATATTATTGATATGGCTAATCTGGCAGCAAAGCTTAAGTCTTTAGGCATGGTGGATGATTCTTTTCTCGTCCAATTTGTCCTAAATTATTTGTCTCCACAGTATGAACCTTTTCAGATTCATTATAACACTATTAAGGATAAGTGGAATGTAAATGAACTACAAAGTATGTTGGTCCAAGAGGAGAGGCGACTCAGGAAGCGGAATAGTCATGTGGCTCATCTTATGATCCAAGGAGCTAGAGAAAGCAAGGCTAGAAAGGGCAAGATCATCAAGTGTAGCCAATCCAAACCAGCAGAACATAGACAATCTACACCAAAGAAGGAAAAGAAAGATAGTAAGTGTCACTTTTGTAGAAAAAGTGGACACTTTCAGAAAGATTGCCTGAAACGTAAGGCATGGTTCGAAAAGAAAGGTGAGCTGGCTTTTGTATGTTTTGAATCAAATCTAATCTATGTTCCTTCTAACACTTGATGGATTGATTCTGGTTCTAACGCTCATGTTTCGAACACGATGCAGGGGTACCTTACGACCCAAACCACAAAACAAATGAGGCTTTTATTTACAAGGGAAATCGGGCAAAATCACAAGTTGAAGCCATTGAGACTTTTAGTTTAGTTTTAGACTTGGGATTTTGTATAGACTTAGACGAAACTCTTTATGTTCCTTCCGTTTCTCTTAATTTAATTTTTTTGTCAAAACTTGCTGCTGATGGCTTCTCTTTTCATTTTAACAGTAAAAGTTTTAGTTTATCTAAAAATTCTTGTATTGTTGGTTCTGAAATTTTGGTGAATGGTTTATATCAAACGTGGCTCATTAAATGAGTTTTCATCTTATTTGTGGCATAAAAGATTAGGTCATATATCCAGAAAGAGAATGGAAAGATTAATAAATGAAGGAATCTTGCTAAATGTGGATTGGACCGATTTTGGTATGTGTGTGTGTGTGGATTGTATTAAGGGTAAACAAACCAAACACACAAAGAAAGGGGCCACAAGATGCACACAACTCTTTGAAATAATTCATACAGACATATGTGGACCTTTTGATTTTCCATCTCTTGGTGGAGAAATATATTTCATTACCTTTATTGATGATTTTTCACATTATTGTTATCTATACTTACTGCATGAGAAATCACACTCTGTCAATGCTCTTGAAATTTTCATTACTGAGGTTGAAAGACAATTGGATAGAAAAGTGAAAATCATTAGGTTTGATAGAGGTGTAAATTTTATGGTAGATATGATAAAATAGGGCAACATCCTGGCCCTTTTGCTAAACTCCTTGAACGTTTAAGTATTTGTGCACAATACACAATGCCGGGCAGAATGGTGTAGCTAAAAGACGCAGTCGTACCCTTATGAACATGGTTAGGAGTATGCTAAGTAATAATGATTTACCCGTATCTTTGTGGATGCATGCTCTTAAAACCGCTGTGTATATCTTAAATAGGGTTCCAAGTATGGTAGTTCCAAAGACCCCTTTTGAACTGTGGAAATATTGGAAATCCAATTTAAGGCACCTGCATGTTTGGGGATGCCCAGCGGAAGCTGTTTCTTTATTGGGTATCCAGACAAATCAAAGGGATATAGGCTTTATTGTCCTAGCCATAGTACAAGAATTATTAAAATCGGAAATGCCATATTCATTGAGAATGGTGAAATCAGTGGGAGTGACAAAATAAGAGATGTTGTAGTTCAAGAAGTTAGGGTACAATTCTCATTACCCCGAGTTCATAATGATATTGTTGTTCCTAACAATGTTAAACGTGAAAACAATCTTGAACAACAAGTGACTGAACAACATGATGAGATTGTCACCACTGAGTCCATCGTAAAGGCACCGCAAGAAATAACATTAAGGAGATCTCAAAGAAATAGAAGATCAGCTATGTTGAATGATTATGTGGTGTATTTACAAGAATATAAATATAAAATAGGAGAAATTGATGATCCGGCCACATATTCACAAGCCATTAATAGTGATAATTCTACTAAGTGAATTGATGCCATGAATGAAGAATTAAAATCTATGGATTACAACAAAGTCTGAGAGTTGGTCGAATTGCCTGAAGGACATAAAAGGGTTGAGTGTAAATGGGTCTTTAAGACCAAGCGCAACTCAAAAGGCAATATCGTTGCCAAAGGTTTTAATCAGCAATAAGGCATTAATTACAACAAAATCTTTTCTCCTATTTCTAAGAAGGATTCGTTGGGAATTATCATGGACCTGGTGGCTCATTATAATTTAGAGTTACATCAGATGGATGTGAAAACAACGTTTCTAAATGGGAGTTTAGATGAAGAAGTCTACATCTCATAGCCAGAAGGTTTCATAAAGGAAAGAGAGAAAGACAAAATGTGTCTATTAAGGAAATCAATATATGGACTTAAACAAGCTTCCCGACAATGGTATTTTAAGTTTCATGATACCATTACCTTTTTTGGGTTTAAGGAAAACAACGTTGATCGGTGTATATACCTAAAGATCATTGGGAGTAAGTTTTAGTTTTTGGTACTATATGTTGATGACATACTTATAGCCAACATTAACCTTGGTTTATTATGTGAAACCAAGGATTTTCTTTCGAAAAAACTTTGAGATGAAAGATATGGGCGATGCATCCTTCGTGATAGGAATAGAAATATTTTGGGATAGATCACGAGGATTGTTGGGATTGTCTTAGAAGGCATATATCAACAAAGTTTTAGAAAGATTTTAACATGATGACTTGCGGTTCCACCATTGTTCTAATTCAGAAGGGGATAAGTTTAGCCTAAGTCAATATCCTCAAAATGATTTGGAACGTGAACGTATGAGAGACATTTCTTATGCTTCTCTTGTAGGGAGTTTGATGTATGCACAGGTCTGTATCAGGCCAGACATTAGTTTTGTCGTTGGGATGTTAGGGAGATACCAAAGTAATACGGGATTTGATCACTGGATAGTTGTAAAGAAAGTGTTGAGGTATTTGCAAGAGACGAAAGACCAAATGCACACGTTTAGAAAGAGTAATCATCTTGAAGTGATTGGTTATGCAGACTCAGATTATGCAGGGTGTGTAGATATCTTAAAAAGGACCTTCGGCACTCCTTCTTGCAGGAGGCCAGGGGTTGTTTCATGGAGAAGTGCTAAGTAAAGCATCATTGCTTCATCTACCGTAGGAGCTGAGTTCGTAGCTTGTTTCGAAGCTACAAATCATAGATTATGGCTACGGAATTTTATTTCAAGACTTGGAGTAGTTGATTCTATCTCTAGGCCGCTGAGAATTCATTCTGATAATGCCGCATCAGTGTTCTTTTCAAAGTCCAATAGGTACACTAAAGCTGCTAAGCACATTGAAATGAAGTACCTATCGGTTAAGGAGAAGTTCGGAAGCAACGAGGGTCAATTAAACACATTAGTACGAGTGTTAACATAGCAGATCCACTCACGAAAGAGTTACCACCAAAGATATTTATGAAGCATTTTGTAGATATGGGTCTTGAGTGTAGCCATTAGAATAACTTAATTGTGGATTCCTAGTGCTTATTTGTTTGACATTATACTTTCTTGAATTTATAAGTTTTATGTCTTGCATTATTACATACATGCATGTGAATGAATGAATGTGACAGAAATAGTCTTTCAAAGACATTATGGGACCATTAATGAATGACTCAACTTATAGGCCTAGCTAGATAAGCCATTGTGTCGTAGTACATGGAAAGAACCCTACTTTTGAATAGTATAGAACCGCTATGACTCACACTGTAGTTTGTTTAACTAAGGTAAACCATTAGAGTGACTGTTTCAATTTTATTGCGCGCTTATGTTCCTTAAATTAATCAAATCATAAAAGTTAGGATTATTATAAGGACCAAGTGAGAGACTGTTGGAATTAATTGTTTGCCCAACAAGTAAATTCCCTATTAATTGTGGCCTATATAACAATCTCGATCTAATAAGAATTATAATTGATATAGTCATAATAATAAAAGGATTTGGGTTAGTTTCATAGTCTATATCTACTATGATGGACAGTAGAGATTAAAGGGATTATAATGGAAAATTTGGTCATCTCTCTTTCTATAAAAATGTAGGATAAATCCATCTAAACCTACAAACACGCAAGAATACACTTTATGACGTTGGTTTATAGGAGAAGGGAGAGAAACACGAATTTCGGTTCTCAGACTTTGAGAACAACTTATTGTCAATCGTTATTCCGCAATCAAGTGCCACGTACAATGGACCAAGGTACCTATCTCTCAATTTTATTAAGTTGAACAATATGTGTGAACTATTGTTGATCAAAAATCCTGAAGATTATAGTGTGTATGTGATTAATTCTTACATTTTTTTATCAATTCCACTAGGCTTTGAGCATAGGATTTAGCCATGTCATTGTACATGCTCTAATAAGTCCATGCTATATGACGCCCTACGTCACAGCGGCACTTACCTTGAGAACATTTATAACAATTATACCTCGACTATTATAATCTCAAATATTCCCAAAATAGATTGCCAATAGAAATAATTAATTTAAAGGGATTAATGTCATTTTGCTCCCCAGACTATTACACATGTATCAGTTTGCTCCCCAGAATTCTAATTTGGAAAATTAAGGACCCTGAATTTTTCAATTTTGCCAATTAAGGTTATTCCGTCAATTTATACATTTTTCATCTAAAATGTCGAGATGATCAAGCAAAATTTAGCAAGAAATAAAAGAGAAAAAATGATAAGATCTAATTGGAAGGGACCATTTTGCCCTCAAAGATTTGGATAAAAAATGTGTAAATTGACAAAAGAACCTCAATTGGCAAAATTGAAAAAGTCAGAGTCCTTAATTTTCCAAATTAGAAGTCTGGGGAGCAAACTGATACAAGTGTAATAGTCGGGGGAGCAAAATGGTATTAATCCCTTAATTTAAATAAAACATTTATTTATAAAAAAATCAACCTACCAAAGTTACAGATAAGACAAAAGTAACCTTTAGAAACACCAAAATATTATCATGTTACAAAATGGTACCAATCCAAGGATAGACACTAGATGTTTGAATTATATAAACAAGTTAAAAATTAAGAATACAACAAAAGCTGCAAAAGATCAGCCACAACATTGACCTGCCCAAGAAATGATCTAAACCAGATAGAATAAGGAGCTGACAAGAAGAAAGACCGCGCCTTCAATCCAAGTCGTCAACCGAAACATGATCTGCACTCAAATAGCACAGTAGGAGGTAAGCATCATATACATTCATAGCTTCACCTCAAGGGACCCTATCTAGGTTTGAAAATAATAATCAAAATATTTACTACTTATTAACCAATGAAAAACATTAGAGATCGATAAGCATGAGCACACAAACTAGAGAATCAGTATCAGTTATCAAAACCAGTTGCATGCTCACACATGTCACAAAACATTTCAGAAGCATACGAGTTTAGAATCATACCTGATGATCGAACTCATAATGGCCAACTACTACTCAACTTGGGTTATCAGTGAAAATTGAATTGGTAGCGAGATCGAGCTAGTATCCATTCTTGGTTATAATTTAGACTTGAAGCCAAATTGACATGTACCAGTCTAACCGTATAATCGCCTTTAAAGGTTTAAGGGAGAAACCCAAGGTCATTAAAAATGTGACCCTTTACTCTCAAGTCATCCAACAAATCAAATATCACAATTTTAGATAAAAACCATGCAATAGATGGCATTAAAAAACAATGCAGCTTTAACATGCATCAATATTTAGTTAGCATAATACATGCAATTAAAATGTCTCTAGCAGGGTGTGAGTTTCCCCTACCTTGAGTCGAAAGCCTGGCTTGATCCCCACAAGTATAAATCCAACTTACAGCTCTTTGTCGTTCAACGGATTCTTTGATCGGGAAACTGGAGTTCCTAGTTCGACAAATTTTACGGTGTTAAAATTAACCTAACTTCGGTTTTAATTAGCCTCATGACTTGACCAGAGTTACATCTAGTCTGTCGGGTTCGTAGGTTCGGTATTCGCATAGTTGCTAGACTTCTTAGGCCCTGTTTGTTTGACGAGAATGTTAGTGTAGGAATATGAATTCAACTCTTTTTCCATTCCATCCCTGAATGGAATAGTATTAACATTTCCATTCTAGTAGTTGGAATAATTAAGTAATCAAGATTAGCTAACGATCAGAATTGACTAAAAACTTTGATATTATTCCAATCATACCCTTTTTAATAAATAAAACAAAACACACATCGTCATTACTTTCTCCAATACTGCTACAATATTCCACCAACTCCAACACTACTACAACAATTCACCACCATCTCCTCTATTATAATTTATACCATTGTCATTTCATATTAATAGCATTGATTGGTCGCCATAATTCCTTAAAACTTCAAGATCCCCAGTTTCAATATAAACAAAAATATTAATAAAATTGATCAATTTCTAAATGAAAGAAATAGAGTAGAAACGAGATATCAAGCCATCAAGTTTTTGTAAATCCTTCATTTATTAAGAAATGTTTTTAAAAATCCTTCTTATTGAGAAATGAGGCAGCCCACTAAAATCCCTTATATATATAATCATAAACTCACCCAAACATATATAATCATAAACCCACCCAAACAGGATGATAGAAAGATTCAGTATAATAAAGAAAGCTCTAGAAACCCACGATTTATTGTTGTGGAAATGAAAGAATCCAAATCAATTTTTCCAGATCTCTTAATGAAAATGGGTCATCTCTGTTAATGGAGGAAGCATCCTTTTGGTTTGCAACGAAGGGAGAGGGCGAGGGGTTCAATGGAGGAGGCAGCACTACCATATCTTATTTAGGGTTCAGATCTTCTAAAGGGTTGTTAGAATAATTACTTGTGTCTTCTTCCTCAACAGAATATAGATATTTATATAGATTAGATAGGATGCAAAGTGAAGCAAGTCATTTACTAATGGCTCTGCACTAGAGACTGATAATGAAGTTTCCATATTTTTTAATTTATATAGTTAATGAATTTTAAAAGGTTAATTGGTGTAATTTTCCATTCCATATGTCGAATGGAATAGAAATACCACATCTCCATCAATATTTCAATTCAGGCCATTGAGCGGAATAGAACCTACTAACAGTTCAATTTCTGGGACCTAAGGGTATTTACCTAAGTCTAATTTTAATTTAGGTCGAGAAAGTTGATCAGATATGAACCTACAATGTTACTAGGTTAATGCATGGAAAAACTGAGGGAGCTCTGCCTTAATACTCAATGCCCGTATGCTAATGGATTGACCTTAGTCATTGCGTCATTTGGTTACCACTTATATGACCTCAATATTTAATTAACTTGTGTTGAACAGTAAAAATAAATTCAAAAAAATTCAAAGGTTGAGGTTGAGATAAGATCTCCATGTACCATGTGCCACATTAATTTCAAATGAAAAACATGTTTGAAAATGAGATAATGTGGATTTATCTGGAAGCTTAATTATCTCTTATCAGATTTGTTTAAATTTAAATGGAAAGAGTTATCTCATCTCCATCTGATCTCATCACTTGAACCTCTCATGGACTCTATAAATAGAGTAGGGAGGATCCAGAGAAAAAGAGAGAGAAGACACTGAAAGGCTGCAGGAAGAAGAGGAACGCGCGTCTACCATCACCAAAGCTTTGCTAGTTATGTAGACGACACTTCCTTTAATTTTTGTTCCTTTCAGTTTCCTCAAATTGGTTTCGGCTGAAACCACAAAAGCTCCATTTCATTTTCTCTCAATTGGTTTCGGCTGAAACCACGAGAATTCATAAAAGGATTCGGCTGAACCCATCCTCTTCTAATCGGTTTCAGCTGAAACCACAAAGTTTATCAAAGGATTCGGCTGAATCCATCTCTCAATTGGTTTCGGCTAAAACCATAAAAGATTCGGCTGAATCCATGTATCTCAAGCACTAAATGGATTCGGCGGAATCCATGGTGAGAAAAATGGCGAATGCTCTTAACCCAAAAGAAAAAGAGCAAGTTTCCTAAAATGCATTGAAGCTCCTGCCTCTTCATAAGTCACGACATTGCAACTCAATTACAATGCTGCTACACTTCTGCCAGCAAAAGACAAAAAAATAAGAGATGAAGCAAAGGTTGATATGCCTCACCGCCTGCACCCCAAGTCCATTCCTC
Organism: Dryas octopetala; assembly: GCF_963921425.1. Taxonomy (NCBI): domain Eukaryota; kingdom Viridiplantae; phylum Streptophyta; class Magnoliopsida; order Rosales; family Rosaceae; genus Dryas; species Dryas octopetala. Next base: position 4,309,189 of record NC_141370.1, read on the forward strand.
CGATGATCAGCAGTCCTTGGTTTGTCAAATAAGGTGGCATTTGAGTTTGTTAAAGTCAGATTCAAGCAAACCCTTGAAATAAAGAGCTAGACTCAATGACAATTGCAATCGCTGCCACCTGACTTCATGCATGCAGTAAAGACTGTAAAGTGGCTTCCAAAAAGAGGAAGTCAAGTTCTCTTGGAAATTGACTCCAAAGTATATTAAACTACAACTACAAGTCCAAAGGTGTCCTTCGCACAACAAGCATTGAAAATTCAAAGTGATGCTTGTGCATGCAGTGTATGAGCTCTTTACAAAATTAGCCTTTGGGTTGACTTACAAATCAAGTGGCATTCGAACCATCGAAGCCATGTTGTTGAGAACCAAATCCCACAATAATAAAACAGGGTGCAGGTCTTCTCATGGCATTTGAAATAGATGGGTCAGTCCCACAAGAAAATGGAGACCAACTTCTATTTGGATTGCATTTGTTGTAACTTGGCTTATATTACAAAATAAAAAATATATGACGAGTATCAAACAGTGAGCCAATCAAATTTAATGGGCTTGTTTTCAAAGTTAACATGCCCATTCAGAAATTAATGTATCAATTACTAAATAACTGATACAAGTCCAATGGACCCTTTTTCTCAAAGCATGTAGCTTGTCCATTAATAAATAAAAGTGTGTCAATTACTAAATAATTGATACAAAATAATTAGTGGGCACATATCAAATCCAACTCCCCCAAATTCATTTTTACCCATTAATAAATAAAAGTGTGTCAATTAATAAATAATTGATACAAAATAATTAGTAGGCACATATCAAATCCAACTCTCCCAAATTCATTTTCGCCCATTAAAAAATAGGCTTATTTACACCATTGCCCCCTGTAAGATACACTTTTTTTCACTTTGCCCCCTGAAACTTAAATCCTCTCAGTTTACCACATGAACTTCACAAAGTTATTGCAAAAGACCCTATGCCGTTAACTTTGTCAATTTTTCCGTTAAAATAGCTGACGTGACACCTATATGGCATGAGTGAGACCCTTTTTTAGTTATGTAAAATCCATGTAGACAAAAAAAATAATTTTTAAACTAAAAATAATAAGATCCATGTCAATTTTTTATAATTTTGCTTGTCTACATGGATCTTACATAACTAAAAAAAGGTCTCACTCATGCCATATAGGTGCCATGTCAGCTATTTTAACGAAAAAATTGACAGAGTTAACGGCATAGGGTCTTTTGCAACAATTTTGTGAAGTTCAGGTGGCAAACTGAGAGGATTTAAGTTTCAGGGGGCAAAGTGAAAAAAAGTGTATCTTACAGGGGGCAATGGTGTGAATAAGCCTAAAAAATAAATGTGTCATTTAACAAATAAATGATACGAAAATATTAATGGGCACATTTTCTTCCATCCCAAATCTCAAACACAACTCTCAAATGGTATAAAACCATATCTTTCAATTGGTACAAAACCAACCTTCCCAAAATGGCACAAAGCCAACCAAGTCAAATTTTTTATTGAACTAAGTCCGGTTTGATCCCATCATGGGTACGTAGGCAATGTAAGCGAAATTCACATTCAACCGCATCCACAAAATTCTCCAAATTCCCTTAGGAATTAATTCATACAAGTTTCTTTGAATTAATTTTAAACCAAATCAAATATATCCAAATTCTCCAGAAATTAGTTCTACACACAAAAGTCCTTGAATTAATTTCTCAAATCAAATCCAATGGCTCTAAACCCTTCCCAAATTACTCAAATCATTTAAATGGGTCATTCACCCATTTAATTCCCAAAAGTTTGGAACTACGTGTGGTTTAATCCTGCAATGGGTACGTAGGCAACCTAAAATATGAGTGCAATCTCAATCGCAAATAAATTCCATTAAAATCTTTTACCAATTGGAATTCATTGGTTTTATTGCAATTGAAATCAAAGGGTATTCCCTCGAGTCAAAGGACTGTAATTAAGAGATATACTCTATCTTGAATGGGTTGTATCCAAACTAATAAAACCCTTATTCCATTTATGAGTAAAATTATGACACACACACACAAACGAAATGAACAAATTAATATTTTGTTCAATAGGCAAACCAAGAGAAATTCTTAAAAACCAATGAGGGAATAAAGAACTTACCACCTTGAGAAGAAGCCATCTTAATTGAAGTTTATATATACTGGTGAGCTTTGAGACACTTTGGTAGACAATTAGATACCTTGTAATGGCTTGTTTGAGTACCAAATTAAAACAATATCATCACAACTCCTACTGAAAAACAAGTTCACAATCATTCATTTTGCTTGAAAAACAAGGTTGTTAAACAATTAATATTGATTAATAGGAGCTTGTTTCATGCCATTATAGTTGAAAAAGTCATTAGACCCATGCCGTAACATATACATATATATTGATTAATATAGGTAGGTATATATACTCACACACATATTGATTAATATGTTCATATACCCATGTCGTAACATATATATCTATATATATATATAACCTCAACTTATTTATGTTGAGGTATACTCTATTAGGGCCCACACGAGTCGTTTTGTATCGATCCGAACCGTTCATTTTTTACATCTCCGTTGATAAATCATCTTTGCAAAAAATTAGCTAAATCGAAAATCATTTGTCTATCTAACTTTGATCAAATAAATGGACAAACTAAATATTTTCGATGAAACCGTCCATTTGTATTATATAAGTTACATAGGCAAATAATTTTTGATTTGACTAATTTTTTGCAAAGATGATCAATGAAGATGATCCTTGCGAACGGTTCAAATCGACACAAAACGACTCATGTGGGTCCCAACAAAGTTATACCTCAACATAAATAAGTTAAGGTATACCTCAATAGAAGGAGCGTGTATATATACATATATATGTTCATAGACCCATGTTGATATATATATATATATATGTTCACAAACCCATGTCGATATATATATATATGTTCACAGACCCAGGTCGTCAGTCATGATCAGATTGTGGGCTAACATATATATATATATAATTGTTCCTCTACCTATAAATTTTATTTGCAATCCTTCATAGACCCATGTCTCAATTCACCCAAAGAAAATTCATAGATTAATCATCAAATCATATTCTGAATAAGAGAGAAAGAACTCATGAGTATTTGTAGTGAAATAAAATTAACATACTTGAGAAGGGAAACAAACCAGCTAATCTCTTCAGCATAGCACCATGGTGACTGATTTGGTTGGGTTTTTGTCGTTCTGCTTCTATTTTTGTAGGGATCGGGCTGCTTTGGGATGTAGAGTAACACCTATGTACCTATGTTTGTTTTTTGGGTAAGATGGAAAAGGAATTCCCGCTTGTTTTTATGAGTAATTTGTTTTTTTAGAATTCCCAAATTTGTTCCCACTTGGAAAAGAGAATTCTTGCTTGCATAAGAATTGTAAAATGACGCCTATTTTGTTGAAATTTAAACTCAGGATTTCAGCTCTGCAAATTTCACAAATATTTCTCTCGTAATTTGTGAATTTCCCTATTAATTTGGCCAAACACTGAACTTTCAATTTTTTACGCGTGAAATATTGACTTTTTTTAAAATTTCAAGTTTTTTTTCCTGTATCCAAATACACTGTTACAATGTGTTTGAATAAAATTATGTTGAGTAATATTATTATTATTTATTTACAAATTTTCGTTCAACAACTTGATTAATTAAGGTCTAAAGAATAATTAATTGATTTAACTAAGCATGAATGCATGATTAAATAATGGTAGATTTTTTTAAATAAGACACATACTTGACATTTCGTCACTTCTATCAAAACTTTTATTAAAAAAAAATCTATGTGACAATTAGGTGACTTTTTTAAGGGTTAAAATTGTCATTAAAATTAAAAAAGATCTTAAAACTAAAAAGAAAAAAAAAGAAAAAAAGAAGAAGAGGAGATATATCATATATCAGTATATCACCACCAAAAATAAAAAAAAATACCAGTTCAAACTCCAGTCTCTCACTCTCAGACAAGTCCTGAAAGACAGCGAAAGAAGAAGAAAAAGGAAGAAAATGTCGTGGAGAGGAAAGAGAAAGGACGAGGCGGAGCACGGGACGTCGGACGGTGACTCTGAGCCCCCCAAGAAGACCGCCAAGAAGGACTCCTCCGACGACTCCTCCGACGACATCGTTGTTTGCGAGGTCACCATCTCTCTCTCTTTCTTTCTTCTTTTGTCTGCGTCTCTGTATGTATGTATCTATCAATACCAGTGTGTGATTTTAGGGTTTTGGGAATTGTAGATATCGAAGAATAGGAGGGTAACTGTGAGGAACTGGAATGGCAAGGTTGTCATCGACATTCGTGAGTTCTATGTCAAGGATGGCAAGCAAATGCCCGGAAAGAAAGGTTTGCTGTTCTTTTATTATTTATTCATATTATTAATCGATTGCTTGTCTGTTTTTTGTTTTTCTTTTTTTGTGATAGTGTTCAATTGGATGTCTTGGTTTTGAATTTCTACGTTTTAGGGTTTATTTACTGATCATTGTCCAATTCGCTAGATGGGTTTTTTTACTTCGGTCGGATTTGAGGTTCAGAACAAATGATGATATTGCAATTTAAGATTTGAGCTTGTAGTGTTGGGAGTCTTGTCACAATTGAAACTTGAAAGCCTAATGCTCAACATTAACAGTGGAAAACTTAGGTGGTGTTTGCTTTTTGTAATCTTAAATCTAAATAGACCCTGATTGAACTGAAACCGTTATAGATTTAATACTTATAATATGTTTCTACCTTGTCTGAAATCAAAATATAAGTTTTTTTTTTTTTGTAACAGAAAAATACCGCTAGACTAACAGCTACTTAGCACATTTGCCCTTATAATTGTTATGTGTTATGCTTAGATACAATCAACTTAAAACCAACAAAATTGTGTAAATTTCAATAATGCATTACAAGGTAAGAGATAAATGCATGTAAGAGAAAACAACAAAATTGATTTATTACATGTATTTCTTGTATCTCATTATAACCGAACAAAGCAGGGGCTTAAGCTAGGACAACCGAACTATTTAGTTAAAAGATCTCTCTTGTCGCACCCACGTTCAAAGGTTTCTCCAGATTTTAATGGTAACTAGGGGCAAAAGGAAGGCAATGTTAGACTGTTAGTAATCGAAGCTATCTTCAGCCTTCCCTGAAGATTCTCTGTCACTCACAAGGTGAAGGCAAGGTCAGAAATAGGAAGTTTTGAGGCTTGGTTTATCAGATAAGAAAATGGCTGGTTTCTACGATGCAGCAGGGGTTTTGGGTAATAGAGTAGCCATGTACCAGGAGGGTTCTGCTTTAGGGAACTTTAAGGTTTTGGAGATGTGAACACTGAACAGCATTTTCATTGGCAAGCATTTTGTTAGTTGAAGGGTAAGGATGGGTAAAAAGGTAGGGGAGGGTGAAGGATTGGTTCATGATGAATTTGGGGTATTCTGTTTTTCTACTATTTATTGTTAACTTTGGTCATGTATATTTTTTTTTTTTTTTTTTTTTTTTTTTTTGTTTCAAGTCATGTTGATTGTGGTTGTTTTGTTTGGTCTGATGAATGGTAGGTGTATCCCACATGGGTCTGTTGGTTGATGTCAAAATTCAATTAAGATTGCCTTATTTTTTTGGATGGCATTTGGGCTCAATTTCCATAATGTTTAGTTCCTCTTTTAAGTGATTTTATGCCCTAGTCATAGCAAAAGTAAAAGTTAGGGTTAAAATGCCCTATACCTAATTGGGACTTATTACGCGCCTCATGCACTGAACATTGTTGGATCTGAATTCAGCACCAAGCATAGCTTGATGGGTGTGTACATGGTTTGTGAAACCCAAGTTATTAGCTCCTTTGGTTTTGACTTGAGAAGGTAGGTGAAAAGTTGGGAGGGAGGGGGGGAGGGAGAGGGAGAGGGAGAGATGCAAGAGCTAAGTTCAAATTAATAAATAAAGCCATCCAAGTACCGAGCACCATATGATTAAGGGTCTTTGTACTTTTTTATGTAATAAATGCAATTTACACATGTATTTTAGGTTCTGTGCTTTGAGTCTCTGTATGTCACACGATGAATGTATTAGGTGTCGTGAATTGTGTGTTTTAGCATTTTTAAATGTTTTAATTTGTGTCTTTTTAATGATTCATGTATCCATGACCCTATAAAAGGGGATACTTTGGAAGCCTTGAAAGAAAGTTAATAGTGAAAGAAATTGAAGTTCTTGTGATTTCTTGCTCTTGTTTGAAGTATGAGTTGACTTGGAGTGATTCCAAGACACCATCTCAGTAATGCAATTTTTTCTAATTTCTTTTTAGAAGTGATTCCTAGAACCCTACTGATGTGACGCTGGTAGTTTCTATCCATTTCCCGCGTCCATAACATTCCATTTGTGCTTTATCTACCAACAATGTACAGCAATCAAATCCCACAATAGCTTTCCGCATTTTATTCCTTTTTGTCCTACATCAGGTAGAGGGAGAGAGGGCAAAAAGTTAAGATTGCTGCTTTTCTCCCCAATATTTTTCAATTAGTACTTTGTATTTTGATAGGTTTAAACATTTCCATTGGAATTCTCTGGTTGAGCTTAGGAATTGGACTCTTCTGCTCTGCCTAGGAGAAGTTTAAATCTGTGTTTTTCAAAAAGACTTTGAGGCTCCCCTCAAAGCATAACTTCAGAGGATTTCAGTGCATAATGGTTACTATAGGAACTGGTTTAAATTCGTGAATATAGTACTTCCAGGATTGGTATACGTTCTTATTGTCTGAGGCATTCCAGAATTGAAGTTAGAGGATCATTGGATTTTTTACCTTTTGGCATGAATATAGTACTTCACGTGCTCTTTCCAGATTTAGCTCACTATGCATGTAGTTGGTGAACTGTTATCTTGAGTAGGCTTTCTATTCATTAATTGGTGCCTAGATTGACGCTCTTTCCCTTGTTTTCAGGAATCTCACTAACGATGGATCAGGTATACATCTTGATATTTATACATTTCAATAGCTGTTGAGAGCATTACTTATGTATCATTTTTCCTTGTGCAGTGGAATGTTTTCCGGAATCATGTGGAAGAAATTGACAAGGCTGTTAAAGAGACCTCTTAGCAAAAAGCTTTTGTTCTAATTAGAAAATATCTAGCCTACAGGGTTACTTTGTTTTGGCTGTCAGAAACTCAAATCAGGTGCTGATGTTTTGTATTAAGCTAGAAGTGATAACTGGATTGAGGTTACTGACATTAATACTGGATTTTTGTAATTGAACCTCGCTTCGGTGTATGTAATTACTTGATCAACTATCTCATGGAATAGGTTATCTCAATTGAACCTCTGATCTGTGTATACTGCTGCCTTCTAACGGCAGTCTTTGTAAACACTACAAAGACAAACGTTTCACATTTCATTATCGAGATATTGACCAGTCAGAACGATATAAGCAAACTTTCTCTCCGAATAGCTCTCAGGGGCAGACCTTTGGGCTTTAGGGTTGAGAAAAGAATTATATTTGCACTCTGTAATTGTATTGATCCACGCTTGTTCGAGTGGTACAAACATCACTGTTATATTGTCCGTGTTATTTGCACTCATCTAAAGAGTGCGAGAAGCATTTAGGCAAGTTCATATGCTCCTATTTGAAAAAGAGTGTATTTTTCAAGCTATGGCTCTCTTTTAAAACCATTTGGGTTTCTATAACCCAAATAAAAGTAGTGTTTTGATTTTTTGATTTATGATTTGAGCTTTTTGTCCTCCATCTGGTGGGAGAATTTTATTTTATTTATTTATTTTTTCTAATTTATGGTTTTGTTTTTGTTTTTGTTTTGTTTGTTTAAGAGCATGTACATTGCTAAAGGCAAAAGACAAGATTTAGCTATTGCCTTTAGCCAAATGCACATACTTGTTCATTGCTAAAAAGCTAAAGGCTAAAAACAATCTATTTAATTTATTAAGTATATTCATATATATTCTTATAAATTAAAATTTATAAATTAATTTAGTTTAATAATTATATCATTGTAATTATTTTAAGAGATAATTAGGCTTAAGTTCTTTAGAAAAACAGTTTTTAGATGGAAACATAGGGTGTTTTAAAATTTATAAGAAAATTTTTTTAATTCATAATAAAGTCATTCCCCGATTTGAAGGGTATTTCTCCCTATTTGAAGGGTATTAACCCTCCTAGAGTGTAGAGTGGGCTTTTATAGAGGCTTCTGCCCAAAATCTTGGAGTTAAAACCTAACATAAATCCGTCAAAAAAGAAAAATAAAAGGACTTAATTAAAATCTTAAATCACTACCGATCTTAGTCTAAGAAAGACTCATAAAATGGACTATACTCTAAGTCTCTCTTATTTTAATGAAATCTTTAATATGAGTATAATATTGAATATATTTAAATATTATTATTTTAATACACATATTAAGATTTGTGTATTAATATGAGTATTAAAATTTGTGTATTAATTATGAAAATTAATATGGGTATTAAAATTAATTGGTATAAATGTTGGAGGCCACATGGCATCACCCCATTGGCTAGGGCAATTATTAATCAAAAAGCAACGGGTTGTTGTCACGCTGGTGGGTTTAAAAAAAAATAACAAATCAACCAATAAGTGGGCTAGCAGCGGCATGTGTCACGCACCCATTGGTGCCGCTGCTGGTCTTGTCCCCCACTATCAAAACAGTTGCATTTGTTCTCTCCAATCAGGCGCTGACACATGGACTCCACTAACTTTACATCAGCTATTTTTCTCTCTTGTGGGCTCCACTTATCTTGACAAAACAAAGACAATAGCAAGATTTTGGGCCAAATTTAGCCTAAAATCTTGCCAAGGCAAGAATTGCCTTGCTTTTGGCTTAGCATTGTAGAGTTTTTTAAGATTTTGGGCTAAATCTTGCCTTTAGCCTTGCAATGTCCATGCTCTAATGGTCAGAAGATGTTCACACTAAAACTTGTTCAACTATGAGTAATGTTTGTCAAGGATCATGTTCAGTCTTATGGTTGAAAATACACAGCTGAGTTACTGGAAGTTCAAGCAATGAATTGATTTTAGTGAGCTTGGGGTTTAGGACATGATTGGGTGAGATAATGAGTTAGGATTAAGGATGGGTGGGGTAATGGGTTAGAATTAGGATAAGCTCAATTCCTTCAATATAACAAAAATAAATGCTCTCGGTTGTTGCTTGTTACTATGCCTTGATTTTGACTTAGCCTAACTGGAATATGGGATTTTCTATGATGATGTGGGGGGAACAAGAGCATTAGTTCAAAATCAAATTGGATAAGGAAAAGTATTTGATTGAAATACAATGAATAACAATGGAATATCATGGCTTTTGTAACAAGGGCAAATTTTTGACCTCCAAAATCACACAAACTGCCCTTGTTATGGTAGTGTGATACACTTGTAGTGAATTAACACCCCCTGTGATCTTGTCCTTGATGTATTCTAGAGTTAAAACAGATATAGCAAACAACACACAATATGGCAGCAAAAGTAAACACAAAGAACACCAAGATTTGTTATCGAGGTTCGGCTAACTTTGCCTACGTCCCCGTGTGATCCTTAGAGAATCACAGCTGCACTATGTATAGAATAAGAGTACAAGAACTTATTGAAACCCTAGACTACCCAACTCGCAGCCGCTCTCTTCTCTCTTGCACAAATAGCTCTCTTGTGTTTTTCCCTCTTGAAAAACCCTTCCCTTGAAGTCACTCACCCTTGAGTCTCTAACCCGAGTCTCCCTTTGAGTTTCTTCCCTAGAAGTCTCTAGCTATATATTTTTTTTTTATGAGACTTGCAGCAGCCTATTTATAGAGCATAGACTTACCTCTTACAATATGGATTCCTAATCCTAATAGAATTAGGTAATCTACTTATTAGCTAATTCTATTCCCTTGTACACAAGGAAAACCCTTTAGAACTCCTTCCCACACTAGGAAAGTCTTGTGCAAGTCCTATTTGTCTTCCAAAATCGTACCCCACTAGGAAAACAACAAACTACCCCACTGCCCAATCTCCCTACTGCTCTTGGCCAGAACTGTAGCTTCCTCCAGCAATTTCCGACGAGACAAAACCACAACAATCTCCACCTTGGCGAGTCGGAACCAAAGCCATGAATGTTGTACCTTCGAGATATTCTCTAGTCTTGAAGTAACCTCGAACAAACCTCCAAAACCCCTTCACATTGGCAAAAAACCTATTGCCTCAATGCACCTTAAGTGAGAAGGTGCTCCACCTCAATCAACTAACTTTGAAGATTGAGCAAGCTCAACCCGAGCTTGTACCTTCGAATCTTAATTGCAGCCTCAAGATTCTCTTCGCCTTTTGTTCCATAAACCCATTCATAGCCAACGTTCTCCTTGGATTTAGGAACTAACTTCCAACTGAAGTTCCTTTGTAGAGACAACCTAGCACACCTCCGACGTTCCCATTCCTTACTCTCACAAGCCCCCTTGAATGTAGCCGGATTTCCCTTACTAACACCATAGTAACCTTTGTCCTTTTCCCACCAAAACTTATGAGTTAGCTTGATGGTACTTTTGGGCTTGGACTGCCTTGTGCTCTTTTTCTCCACCTGTTCTTGAACCTTTGTTGATTGTTGTTGCTGCCCAAACTCTTCAACCCTTGTGTTATGCTCCACCAGCTCAGAGTTGGCCTTCTCTTGAACTGGATTTACCTTCATAACCACCTTGATTGCCTTTATGGTTGCATCTTCCTTAACAACAATCAAACCTTCCTCATCTTTATTGACTTCCCTTGCTGCATCCTTGAAGTCAATCTTTGATGAATAACTAACCAAGCAACAATCATGATTTGTTGCTTCTTCTTCCTTAGCCGTAGCACTTATTTGATGAGACTCTTTCTTTGTGAGATGATGCCCTTGCTCTCCCTTGTTACAATGCTCCATGAGCTCAACATCCAAGCTCTCTTTGGTAGACGCAGCTGCTCCACCTATCACTGTAACCCCGGAAAGCTTGTAGAGATTATTAGATTGCACAACTCCCTTCAGGATCACACTTAATCCTTTTGAGACTTGGAGCTTCCCTGCTCTAGACTTGAATGCATACCCATTCTTCTCTAGAGTTCCAAGAGAGATAAGATTTCTTTTCAATGTAGGAATATATCGCACATTCCCAAGCAACCTAACAATTCCATCTTGCATCTTCACCTTGACTGTACCGACGCCATGAATCTTGCACACAGAGTTATCCCCCAACAAAACTTTGCCCTTACTAGATTCCTCATATGTATGAAACCACTCCTTGTTTGCACACATATGAAAACTACATCCGGAGTCCAAATACCAAGCATGTGGAGTAGAATTACCTGAAGATACCACCAAAAGCTCCCCATCGTCGACCACGACGTTACTTGAGTTTTCATCCCTTTTCTTCTTCTTCTCCAGCCATATCTGGCAATCCCTTTTCCAGTGGTCTAGTGAACCACACTCGAAGCAACCACCTTCTTCATCGGAATCATTGGACTTCCCCTTTTTGCTAGATCTGCCCCTCCTTTCCTTCCCTCGACTCTTCTCCTTGCCCTTAGCGTAAAGGCCTTGTGATGACTGAGTGCCTTCAGTTAAATCATCTAACTTTGCATATGACTGGAGCGCTTGCACCACGTCATCAAGCTTTAGAGTCTCCTTTCCAAACATCAAAGTTGTTCGGAAGTGCTTGAAAGAAGATGGCAGGGATCTCAGCAAGATGATAGCCTTATCATCATCCTTGTAAACTTCTTCGACCTTGTCGAGATTAGCTATGCAATGCTGAAATTTGCATACATGATCCGCTACATCTCCACCTTCTTCTAGTCGAAGCCCGAAGAGTTCATCCTTCAAGAAGAGTTTATTGGACACCGTCTTGCCCATATAAACACTCTCTAACTTGTCCCATGCTTCTTTTGCTGTCATCGCCTCTGTGATGTGAGACCTCACGGATCTTGTGAGGTGGATCTCTATTGAACTCTTGGCCTTCTTGAGAACCTTGTTCCATGTTCCTTCTGACGTGGTTGTCGGCTTCTCACCAAGAAGTGCATCATCCAGATCCTGCTGCACCAGCACGTTCTTCATCATCCGTTGCCAATCTGTAAAATCATCCTTGCCATCATATGGCTTCAAAGCAGGCCTTAAATCCCCTAAGTCCATGCTTCGACCTCCTTTAGACATCGCGGACACCTATTACCAACCTGGCTCTGATACCAATTGTAGTGAATTAACACCCCCTGTGATCTTGTCCTTGATGTATTCTAGAGTTAAAACAGATATAGCAAACAACACACAATATGGCAGCAAAAGTAAACACAAAGAACACCAAGATTTGTTATCGAGGTTCGGCTAACTTTGCCTACGTCCCCGTGTGATCCTTAGAGAATCACAGCTGCACTATGTATAGAATAAGAGTACAAGAACTTATTGAAACCCTAGACTACCCAACTCGCAGCCGCTCTCTTCTCTCTTGCACAAATAGCTCTCTTGTGTTTTTCCCTCTTGAAAAACCCTTCCCTTGAAGTCACTCACCCTTGAGTCTCTAACCCGAGTCTCCCTTTGAGTTTCTTCCCTAGAAGTCTCTAGCTATATATTTTTTTTTTATGAGACTTGCAGCAGCCTATTTATAGAGCATAGACTTACCTCTTACAATATGGATTCCTAATCCTAATAGAATTAGGTAATCTACTTATTAGCTAATTCTATTCCCTTGTACACAAGGAAAACCCTTTAGAACTCCTTCCCACACTAGGAAAGTCTTGTGCAAGTCCTATTTGTCTTCCAAAATCGTACCCCACTAGGAAAACAACAAACTACCCCACTGCCCAGTCTCCCTACTGCTCTTGGCCATAACTGTAGCTTCCTCCAGCAATTTCCGACGAGACAAAACCACAACAACACTCACACTCTTAGACAATCTCAAACAATTATAAGTGGAACAATACAATGTAAAGCATGCACAACTCAGTTTACAAGAACTCTATCCTAACCTTTATTGCTCACAAAGGATTAAAGATTACACACTCACAAAATTGTGCTCTCTTACTTACAATCAGTTCACAAACCCAGAACTACTTGGGTTTAGCTTGCATCTCATCAAGCTTTTATAGAGGGTTATGGCAAGCTTGCTGCCAGCAACTTGCCAACATGCTCAAGTGGTTGCCTACCACTTGCTCCCTAAAAGGTTATTGCCTCCTTACTCCAGCAACTTCCAAAAGTTGTTGCTTGCTTGTTTAAACGCCCAAGGGTCAAAGGTCACTGCTTGATGGCTTTTTGCAATCTCCAAAGGTTGCTTTTTGGAAGTCCCCAAAAGCTGTTGCCTGCTTGAGCTGCCTGCATGAGCAGCTTGCTTGCGTTCACATTGTCTGTTGGCTTCTTGCTTTAATGTCTGAAAAGGCATTTGCCTCTTGGCTTTTAGCAAATCCCAAAGGCTACTGCCTGCTTGAGCTACCTGCATGAGCTGCTTGTATGAGCTGCATGCCTTAAGTCCCTCAATGTTGTTGTGTGCTTCAAGTCACCAGAAAGTGCTGCCTGCATAAGCAGTATGCTGCCTTTTTGCATTAGCCCACCTCCTTTGACCTAACAACACGACCAAGCCAAGCATGTCCTGTGCATGCCATCTTCCGTGCAACCGTGTTAGTACGTGTGCTTGTCACAAGGGCACTGTGCCATTGACATTCACCCTATGTCGAGGCCAAGATCCCTAGGACCTTGTAAGGGTCTTACAAACCACCCCCACTAGATGAGCCCGACATCCTCGTCGAATTTGAGTTTAAATACTCTCGTATTTGTTTCTCAAACTGCCACAAAGTTACATCTCTTTCCCAGCTAAACTCTGAGTCGTTGCCTCCCTTCCATTGGACTAATAATCAGTCCTCTGATTCTTCTTGCTTTGACCTTCGGTCCTGTGAACAAGTATCTTCTCGACTTTTTTGTCAAACTGTTTTCGAATAACCGGAGGGGCTCTCCTTGCTTGACTTCAAGCAAGATCCTCAGCATGTTCATGGAATGGCTTAAGGAAGCTTACATGAAAAGTAGGATATATCTTCAAGCGATCTGGTAGCTTCAACCGGTAGGCAAGATTCCCAACCTTTTTTATTATCTCAAAGGGACCATCATATCTAGGAATCAGTCATCTATGCACTGCCTTGCTACTTATCTGCTTCTAAATTTGGGGAGTAAGCTTAAGGAAAACCTTATCCCCAACCTGGAATTCCAAAGGCCTTCTCCCTTGGTCAACTTATTTCTTCATTCTTCGGATTGCTTTAGATAAACTATCTTGTGCTTCATCTAGCAACTCTTGATTGGAGCGAGCAAACCAGCATGCTGCTGGACACTTGCTTCCCATTTGTTGTGCAACAACTTCTTAAGGAGTGCGAGGCTGTTGGCCCATAGTCAACTCAAAAGGACTCATCTCGCAGCCGAAGATCGATGAAGGTTATAGAAAAATTGTGTAAATTCCAAGAGCTCCACCCAATTTTTTCGACTTTTTGTCACATAATGTTTGAGATACTCTTCCAACAACTTATTCATCATCTCCGTTTGTCAATCCATTTGAGGATGGTTGGCTGTAGAGAACTTCTGCTCGAACCCCATCATATTGAACAAGGCAGTCCAGAATCTGCCAGTGGACCTTGTATCCCGATCACTTATGATATATTCAGACAAACCGAAGTACTTCACCACATTCTTGCAGAACAACATCGTTGTTACATCACAGGACAAGCATATGGAGTTGCTATGAACACAACTAGCATACTTCGAGAATCGATCAACCACCACTAGAATAGATCGCATTTCCTAAACCTTAGGCAGGTTAGTAATGAAGTCCATAGACACGGACTGCTAAGGTCTCTCTGATATGGACTGTGGTTGTAGTAAACCCGCCTCTTTATTCCTCTCAAACTTATCTTGCTGACAAACTAGACATGTCTTGACATAAGCTTCAATGTCTTCCTCCATCCCAGGTTTGTGCACCCACACACAAAAAAATTCAGCCAGAAATTATTGTCATCGTGCTTGCTTAGGAGACAACTTCTCTTTAGTCTTGAAATAGGTCTTAACAACATTATCTGTCACCATCATTAGCCATAAATTCTTGTTATCGTGCTTTCTTAGGAGACAACTTCTTTTGAGTCTTGAAATAGGTGTTGGCAACATTATCTGTCACCATTGTGAAATGAGTACCCAACAAGTATTGTCTCCATACTTCTAAACAATGCATAACTGCAGCCATCTCCTTTTCATAAGTTGAATATCGCTGTTCAGCATTTTTCAACTTCTGGCTTTCAAAGGCAATAAGATGACCTTCTTGGACCAGCACCCCTGCAAGTGCTCGATCTGAAGTATCCGTGTGAACTTCGAAGGGCAATTCAAAGTCAGGTAGTCTAAGGATAGGTTTTGAAGCCACTGCTTAATTCACCTTCTCAAACTTCTCTGTCCAGCACCATTTGTTGTCTTTTCGAAGCAAATCTGTCAAAAGGTACGTTAACCTTCCTTGAATAATCTTTGATAAACCAACGATAGTAATTTGCCAAGCCAAGAAAAGATCTCAAATTTGGTACTTTAGTAGGTTTAGGCCAGTCAATGATTGCCTTCACCTTTCTCTCATCCATTTGTATCTTGACTTTGCTAATCCAATGCCCCAAGAACATGATCTTTTGGTAGCAAAACTCGTACTTCTCCTTCTTCACATAGAGTTGATAATCTCTAAATTGCAAGAAAACCAACCGAAGATGCTTTAAGTGATCTCCAAGCAATCACTATAGATGATTGTGTCATCCAAGTAAACCACAACAAACGAATCCAAATACTCATAAAAGACATCGTTCATTAGATTGCAAAAAGTAGCCGAGGCGTTGGTTAGCCCAAACGGCATCACATGGAACTCATACGAGCCGTACCTCGTAATACAAAGCAGTCTTAGCTCATCTCCTTCAGCGATGTGCACTAGCCAATAGCCCGAACGCAGATTCAACTTCGTGAAGTAAGAGGTTTTGGACAACCGATCAAACAAGTCCGACACATCCGGAACTGGATACTTGTTTTTTATTGTAACCTTGTTCAATGCACGGTAGTCTACACACATCCTCATGGATCCATCTGAGGGAGCTTTTGAGGGTTCAAGGAGACCACAATCCAACTACTCATTCAATTGCCTTCTAAGCTCCACCAATTCTAAAGGGGGCTATTCTGTAAAGAACTTACACAGGGGGTCTAACACCAGGGACTAACTCTATCATGTGATCAATGGAAGAGGTGGAAGTTGTTTAGGAAGCTCCGAGGGCATCACATTTGAAAATTCATCCAACACTTCAACCACACAATCTGGAACATCAACAACTTTGTTCGTCTTGATCTCCACCAAGGCAGCCAAGTATTTCACCTCATTCTTCTTCAACCTCTTCTCTACTTGCATAGCAGATTGCACACCATGCTTCTGCTGCACCGCCTTCTTTTTCCCACTCATATTGATTTCAGGGACAAAGTATGACGAGTTTCCTTCTACAATCAATAGGCCTTCAAGGTAAGGCATCATGGAAACATTTGCTTGGACAAATAACTCAATTCCAAGTATGACATCAAAGTCATATAAGGGAACATCTATCATATTACACTGTCTCTCCCATGAACCATCCTTGAGAGTCACCATAATTGACCCACTTATGGGAGCAGTTTCCAAATTCACAACCTTGAGCGTGCTTGAGTTTTGGGTGAGGCTCAAGCTAAGTCTCTACACCCAGGGCTGGGTTTTTTCATTGATATACCGAAAATACCGACGACCGCTCTGACTCTGACGGCTCGGTGGTGATCTCTACAATTTCTATTTCGATGAATAACTGAACTGCACTGCCTATATCGGTGTCAAAATCTGGCTTGGATATCACAACCCATCGAAATTCCGACACCAATATCTACACCGACTTGCTCGTCAGCTTCCCCGCAAATCTAACACCTCTACAAGACCTCAAGAAGCAAAGATCGTTCTCGTTGATAGGGACTCCACCAAAGCCCTTTTCTTCTTCGTCGACTTCCCTTGCTTGGTGTGTGCTACCACCATCATCTTCGTCCCTCTCTTTTTCTCTCCTTCAATTTTCAGAAACCACTATCATCTCCTTCAACCTCCACTTCCTCCACCACCATCGACCACCAACCCAGCACCACTCAACCCAGAAACCAGCCCTACCATGGCACCACCTCCACCCATTGCCGTCATTTTTCTCTCTCCTACCAACCCAGCCCTTTTTCTCTTCTTCTTTCTCTATGTTCCTCTCTTTCTCTCTCTTTTGAATTTCGACTACCAACGACCGAAGCTAACCCTACTCCGATTCGTCGATAACCGACTTCTGGAGGTATAGTGGCGACTTAATTTTGTGGCATTCTGCCAACTACGGTTTGGTGGTCGGTATTGGACAATCAGTAGGGACTAAACCTTCACTGAGACAGTTTAAGTCTGCTCCTGAATCCATCAAAGCTGTAGTTGAAAAACTATAGCCTTGGTCAACTATGATAGTTACCCTTACAAACCACCTTTGAGCATATACTCGATCTAACTGATTAATAAATTTGAAGTTATTAATCTCTTCTTCTTTTCCTTCTTCCGACTTTGTAGGATCTAAAGGTTCTACCATAAAATCATTTTCATTTTGAGGTTCCTGATCCTTAAACTGATCAGTAAAATGAGATAATTCTAAAGTATTGACCCTATTTTTTAGATCTTTAATTTCTTCCTTCACCTGATTCACTTTTGCTTTGAGTTCTGAGACTGATGGTTCTTGTAGAGATTCTTCTTTTTTAGTACTACTGATCTATTTAGGATAGTCTGGCAATTGTATATCTCTGGTTCCTTAGGTAAGAAGGTTCTAAGGTTTCTTTGTGTTTCTTTTTCTTTAACAGTTTCTAAGTACTGTTCTAAAAAGAGTCTTTTTTTTAACAGGATTTTCAACTTTATCAATAAGATCTAAAATTAAGTTTTCTTGGGTAGTTAGAACATTTAGATATAAACTTCTAATTCCTTTACATAAGCAATTGTTCTCAAAACCACTGCTATCTTCTGTAAAACTATCATCTTCTAAACCTAATATTTCTTCTTCTAAAGAATCATCAGAGGTTAAAAGAAGTTCATACAAGCTTTCTTTAAGCTTGTCTTCTATTTGTAGTGCATTAATTTTTTCTGTCATTCGGCACTCATTCTTGTAGTGTCTTGTCTTTCCACACTTATAACAAGTAGGAGGTTTCTTACCTTGAATCCTTTTTTCAGAGGATTTCTTCCTTGAGTATCTAAAAGCCTTCTTGTGATCTTTTTTAGAGTATGGCTTATAATCTTGATCTTTCTTAAAACCTATTCGTCTCTTAGATATATAAGGTTTTTCACTATATTTCTTTTTGGTAGTTCTAGGAATACTAGAAAAACCAAACTGCTCACAGAAATCTATCATTTCTTTCCCTCTTGAGCTTCTTTCATTTTCTAATTGTCTTTTTAGCTTTATATCAATACATAAAGCTAGACCTTCTGCACAAATTTCAGAAGTCAATTCCTCATAAGTACAACGTAACTTTTGTAAGGAATTTGTCCTCCATATTTAGATTTAAGTCTATTTACCTTTTCAGCAAACAAAGGGGGTAATCCGGAAATAAACTTTTCCTTCCAAAAATCTTCATGACAATCTGACCTTGTGAAGACCTGTGCCAGGAAAACATCTTTGTACCATCTAAATTGAGATAGGGTAGAGCATTTTAGATTCATTAGAACCTCTCTCGATCTGTCTTGTTGTGAAGATACGTTTCCTACAAAATGCAAAGTGATAGTATAGATTAGAGTATTTACCACATCACTTTCATTTACCTCTGTATCTATACCATTTTCTCTCATGATGATCCTTTTTGCTGCTTGAAGCACTGTTGCTTTAGTGTCATCTCCTAAGAAATCTCACTATCCTCTGAGTTGACTAGAGAATCCTGTAACAATTGACCCTGCAGCCTGACTATCTGTATATCCTACAACCCAATTGTTACTGCATACATCATCATTTGTCTTAGAGTATCTACTATTTGGTACTCTGTATTTCCATCAATGTTCCATTCCATTATAGAATTGCCATCAAACCTAACAGTATCAAAGTAAAAACTGTCCTCATAACCCATAACAACAGGAGTGGGTCTGTGATAATAATTTCTAGTTAGAGCCATTGGAACCACATTCTTTTTCCAAGAAATTTTATTTACCTGGTCAATTCTATTTAAGTGGTCAATTGGACTCTCTTCACTTGGGTCTTCTATGAACACTTCTTCTAAGTCTTCTGTATCTGAGTCCTTCTTGGACAAGACATTGACAACTCTATTACTGGTACCTGCAATATTGAGTTTTGAAATTCTACTAATTATTTCATCCATAACTTCTTCGTTCTGTTGCATTGATCCTTTAAGTTTAATGTTTCCTAACCTTGGTGGAGGTTTGAACATTACTTTTTGATTAGCAATTTTAGGACTAATCTTTTTAGAAGTTATTTCTTTAGGACTTATCTCCCTTAAGGATTCTTCTATCCTAGTAGTTTGTGATCCTAAAGATTGAAGGAACAAGTTGGTATAATTTCCTTGAGACACTAGTCCACCTATGTGTTCTGCGGTTACTTTATCCAATTTAGTCAATTGACTGTTTTCTTTAAAGGTGAGGCTTGTGCTCCCCTCATTTCCAAAGGAATAGCTGGAGGATGAATTGCTTTCACAATTTTCTCATCTTTAGCCATATAATTTTTAAAAGGACTTTCAAGAGTATTAATTATTATTTCATACTCTTTTAATTTGTTTCTTTTAGCAAACTGCTCAAATCATGTGAAAAAAGGTATATGCTTTTTGTTTCTCAATATGCAAGAATTATAAGATTGATGTAAAACTTTTTTTTGATTTTCATCAAAAGAGTTTTCAAACCAAATTTTTTTTCTTGTATTCCAACGACTCATAAATTCTCGACTTAAGAGTTCATGATCAATCTGAAAGGTTTATTCCTGTTGTTAAACCTGGACATAGAGATCTTCTTCAATGTCAGAAAGAGTAAGAGATTCTGGTCTCCTTATTCTCATATGAGTTTCTGGAGTCTCAACCCTATACCAAGGTTGATTTACCTGATTTGTCGTTTGGGTTACTCCACCTATGATAATTTTATCATGTTCATTTCTACATCCCGAGTAGCAACATAAGATGTTCTGGCATTAGAATGTCTAGAGCTTGACCCAATAGCTGTTCTACTAATTCTGGTGGACCTAGTGGAAAAAAAATCTAATTTCCACATTTCTGTCCTGATGTTGAACTATTTGTTCTACCTCTTGGTTTTCTAAAGGTCTAACTGGAACTTGATTATGTAAAATCCATTGTTCAGGAAGTGAGATCTGATCCCACATAATGGTTTTTGGTACTACTACGTTGGCCTTTCATAAATTAGCTTGAAACAAGGTGGTCTTTCCTCTAGACTCCAACTTTTGTGCATCTGGGCACAAAGTATTCATAGCCTTATAGTATATACGATATACTACAACCATATTTTGTGTTCCAGCAATCAAATCAAACCCTTGAGTCTAGATATTAAGGGTTAACGCCTTTAAGGCTCATTCATCTGAAAGGGCAATTGAGAAATTTGGAAAACAGTTAAAGATGACTCAACTACGCCTAACAAAGAATTTGTAAACATATTATGTCTACAATCTCTTACACAAATAAGAACTGAGGTTTTTAATCATGTTTTGGTTAAGAGTTTTACTGCAACTTGTACTAACCCTATATGCAGATACTTGTAATATTTTTTTTTATGCTCCTTTAGCATTTCTGAAGAAAATAGCTGGAAATTCTCGTGAGAATCAACTATTGATACAGTCTTTTCACAAGTTTTGATCACGTAGTCACTTTTAAAAGAAAATACCCTTTTATGTAAATATCACTTACTGGAACCTTTGGAACCTTCCAGTTCTGTAATTGTTTCTCATAATCTCGCATCACTACTTCTTCTGTGTTGTTTATTCTCATAACATCGCTAGATCCAGATCCATCCAATCTCCTAGACAGTGATCTAAACAAGCTTGCCATTTGAGAAGATTGATTGTGCTACAGAATGTCAACAGGAACAACAGTCTACTTCGTCCTCAACGCCTATCCTTCGGCTAAACGAACTTCGATCCACTGCGACTAGTAAGTAAAGCAATCAATCTATAACAAAGAGCAAGACTGTTGTCGATCAATGTTTATAACCGGGGGAATTGGACCGTTCCGGTGTCACAGAGACTATGATTACCAACAGTAACTTGGCTCTGATACCGTAAACCCAAGATCTAATCTTTGGTGAATTTATAAACAAGAAGTGATGACAGATAAAAACTTAATAAGAAAATCAACAAGAATTGAAAAATACACACATATATTATTGGATTCTTCCAAACTGAAATTACAAACAAAATTAAAGAAAACATAAGACTTACAGAATTACTGTCGGAACAGGAGACCTCCAAACAACATAAGCAAAACTAAAGAAAGAAAGAGAGGCAGAGTTTCTAACTCTTGACTCCACGGCAAATCTAAAACTTTTAAAATTTCAAACTAAGCTCACACTTCGAATGCCTCTTAATACAATTGAGGTTCGATTAAATAGACTCTGAAAAGCAATAAACAGGATAACGGATAAGATTTTTTTTTTTTTAGACAGGAGAATCTTATCAACATTTCTTTTAGAGGTACGTGTCCTTGTTAGTATGGAGCAGGACCTTCTATTTAAACAAAGCGACAAGCTTTTACTGTAGGCTAGAAAAGATTCCTCTACAGTCATCTTCATTATTGAACTGGTTGTCATTGTCTGTTTCTATCGACATCTTATCAATTTCTTCAAATGCTTCTAATAATTGCTGCTTTAAGTCAGTGGCCGACAAAGATGAATTAGCTGCTTTAATCTGACTAACCAAACCTTCTAGTTTGGGAGTATTTTCTTCCTGTGAAGGTTGGGAGGTTGAGGCTGCTTCAGAGGGATTAAGAATTTCCTGAACATTTTTTATTTTAAACCTTTGAGGGAAAAGATGGTTAAAATTAAACCTATCCCACCATTTAACAGAAATGTTTCTTCTTAAGACAGGAATGTAATTTCCTTCATCTTCATCAGGGGGAGAGACTATATAGACCCATTTTAAAATCCAAGCCAAACCATAAAGATAGAAGAACCATAACAAAGCTTCCCAGTATTCTTCTAGGGAGAAATTAACAGTTCTAAACCTAAAGAAAGAATCTTTAAGTTCGAAAGGAAGAATGTCGATGGAAGGGCCCCATATGAGAAACCAAGCTTTAAACCAATTGGGAAGATTGCCCTTTTCTTTAGATGAATCTGGAAAAATCAGGAGTGATAAAATATCTCATTTTGAACACATAAAACATTTTCTCAGGCATGCTTATAATCATAATAATTATAAGAGTTAGGAAAAATTTTTGAATTTCTGAAACGGCTTTTAGCCATGGGATTTCCTCCCCATTCCTTTAAGGAATATACCTTTAAGATATGCAATTGCGAAAATCCAATGATTCTTTTAGAATCATTCCTGTAATTATGTGTGATTCTTACTGAGCCTGTTTCCAGAAGGATAGACTCAAAGAAAAACTGGTTTTTACCCTCAAATTTATGGTGTAGATGACCTATTAGGTATAACCTGGCAATTTCTTTAGGAGGAGTATCCAGGTGTTCATCGTCAATAGGACAGAGAGAAAGTTTCATAGATGGAACATAAGGGGTTCTTTTAAGAGCCTCTTCTTTTAGGATTTGCTTATCCTTTGCTTCCATGGAACCTTTCAGTTCCTTGTTGCAGAGTGGCAGTCTGTATGCTGTTCTCCTCATTTTTGCCCTGTAAAAATTCTCTGGTTAGGAAATCAGACAAAGAGTTAGCTTCTCCTTTAATATGTTCAATTGTAAAGTCAAAAGCAAAAAGAATAGCTTGTCATCTAGCAAAAATCTGTTTGGAAGCAATATTTTTAACATCTTTAGTTAAAACACTTTTAGTAGCTTTGCAATTGACCCTGATTAAAAACTCTTGATTTAGGAGATCACTTTCAAATTTAGTGATACAAAGTACTATTGCCAAACTTTCCTTTTTAATGGTTGAATACTTTTGTTGGGCTGGTTTCCAAGCTCCAGAAGTATAATGAACTAACTGTTCTTTTTCCTCAATTTTTTGTTTAAGGATACCTCCATATCTTTGTTCAGAGGCATCTATTTCAACAATCTTAAAAGCTTATGGGATTGAAATTGCTAAACATGGAAGCTCTTTAGCTTTGACTTTAAGCATTTTTACTGCTTTAGTATGTTCTATGGTCCAAGGAGAAGGATTCTTTTTTAGCCTTTGGTATAGTATTTTACTATCTTTGGCTAGATTCTCATAGAAATCAGATATGTAATTTAAGCTTCCAAAAAATCTTTGAAGCTGAGTTTTCTCTCTTATCTCATCTGAAAACTTATCAGCAAGAGGAAGGACATTTCAGAAACCAATGTCCTAAGAGGGGAACTACTGGACAATCTTTGGCTTCGCAGCAACAGCAACCACAAACATCATCTGCTAGACCTCAACAACAACCACAAGCATCTAGTCAAGGAAGTCAAGGTAGAGGACGACCCCAGCAAGCTAAGAGTAGTGGCAGAGGTTTTGCTTTGGGTGAAAGCAGTGGGAAAGCTACACTTGACGATACAATTCTTTTATTCAATATTGAAGTTAAGATTTTGTTTGATACTGGTGCATCACACTCCTTTATATCTGTTTGGTTTGCTAGAGCTTTAGGATTAAGCTCTGAACTTTTGGATAAACCTGTAAAATTGAGTGTTCTCATAGGAACATGAATCACTATAGATAGAATCTTTAAAGCTTGTCAGTTGGTAGTACCGAAAGACATATTACATTATAATACAAGTACTAATCTCATTATTAAAAGATGTCTAATATTAGTTAAATTTTCATAATTAATTATGGTACATTATTTGTACCATTGAAGTATCAATATTATGTTAGTTATGTTTTAAATATATTATTGATAATTTAATTCTAAAAAATAATATGCATATTTATAGGTAGTTTTCTTTTTTTGAAAAATAAAGGTTATGCAAAAAAAGAAAAAAAAAGCAAGAGAAGTACTTTTTTTAACAAACAAATAAATAAAAAACACTTTCAGCATCATATTTATTTTAGTCATTATATACAGCTACAATATTTTTATATTAAAATTTATCAAACACTCTTGATGATACTTTTTACACTCAGCACTTTTAATAACATAATTTATTAAACACTACTTCACAACTAATTATTCTCACAGTACAACATAAACAATTTTAAAAAAAAATACAGCAATCTCAGACTATTAAGTCGGTATTAGAAAGTATGATAAGTTTCCTAAAGAAATTACAGAAATTGTCTACTTATTATTTGCTAAATTTTATTTTGATCCACAAATTTTTTTTAAATTTTATGTTAGTCTGTGTTTCATTTTGTTCCTCGAGTAAAACCGGATAATTTTACCCAACAGTTTTGTACTTAAGGAATTGACTTTCTGGAACAAAACTATCCATTTCACATCAGATAATTCACACCCTCACCCCTCAGTTCTCTCTCTCTCTCTCTCTCTCTCTCTCTCTCTCGCCGCCGTCGCGTCCTCTCGGCGCCCTCTCGCCACCCTAGTTCTTGGGGAAATCACTATGGATGCCAAGGATATCTTGGGCTTGCCCAAGACCACGCATCCCATATCCCAGGAGAAGAAGTCTCGGCCCCAGAAGGAGTCTCAGCGAAAACCAGATGGCATTTCGCGCGAGGTATGTTCGTTTGTATTTAGGGTTTGTCGAATTTCGCTCTAATTTAGCTAATTTCGATTATAATGCATTTCGGGGTTTCTCAGGTTTTGTGCTTTCGAATTGTAGGTGTATGCGCTCATTGGTGGTGTGCCACCTCTTATGCCTGCACTCGAGCCGTCGCAGCTGAAAAAAAGGCCTCCCACAGATGAGAAGGTTATTCAGTTTTTCACTAGTTTATTTTATTTACCCACATTTTGTAGGATCACCAAAAGTGTAAAATATACTAGGATTTAGATGCGTCACTATGGAATTGAATTACTTGTAGTTGTAGGCGGTTTTGGATTTTCTACAGTGTTATTCACAGTCTGTCATTCTGCTTTCAGATCACTTGGCAGTGGCTTCCTTTTACAAATTCGGCTCGGAAAGATAATTTACTGCTTTACCACTGGGTAAGTTTTCGTACCTTATGAAACATGCCTTACGAGTTATGCCACTTCCATTTGTTGTCAGTGTTGGACTTTGAAGATGTCTTTGGTCACTTGTACTTTGCAGGTTAGAGTTGTAAATGGTGTCCCACCCACAGGTGACTACTCCTTTGCCAAGTATAACAAGGTAACTATCCTTAAACATGCATGGAAATGATTGCCCCTCCTCTTATTGACTTATAATTTTACCTTGTTTCATCATGTAAGTTGATGTCTATTTTTCTTTTTAAATTCTTCGCAGTCTGTGGATGTTGTCCAATACACAGATGAGGAGTATGAGAAGTACTTGACTGATCCTGTAGGTACCAAATCAAGATTTTATCTTTATGATCTTGTTTGCTTAATTGTGAGAATGCTTCTCATTGTGCATCATTGAATCATGGATTCATTGCCTCATTCTCTGTTATTATATTTCATCGTCAATAGATGTGGACAAAGGAGGAGACAGATCAATTGTTTGACTTGTGTCAACGGTTTGATCTCCGCTTCGTTGTGATAGCAGACAGGTTCCCATCATCTCGTAGTGTGGAGGAATTGAAGGATCGATATTACAGTGGTATTTGTTTGTCTTTTTGCTTGACTTGCATGTGTCGATCACTGTTTGGTTCACTTTCATGATGGTCAGATTATGGTCTTATTTCTCTTTGAGCCTTTAATTGATTCACTGTCTGAGAATGATTATTGAACTTGGCTCTTGCTGATGATGATTACCCCACTATTTGTTGCAGTATCTCGAGCTATATTAATTGCTAAAGCGCCATCACCTGCAGATGTTTCAGGGCATCCTCTTGTTAAGGTGTGGTGGCTTTATCAATTAATTTTCAGTTGAATATTAATTTCTTTGGCTTGTGGAAATGGTCTCTCTGGAAACACGGATATAGCTGCATATGTCTTTCCCTCTCTAGACCCTGCACTGGTGGCAGCCTCGTCTAGTGAACTTCCCCTTTATGAATGTTTCAGTTACAGTTCTTTTTGTCGACCTCAAGTGTTTTTACCCGCATGTACTACATTATTGCTCTGTTTTGGTTGCTCTTATTTTCTCCTTGATTTAGGAACCCTACAAAGTTACACAAGAGAGAGAGCGCAAGCGAGCATTGTCCATGGTCCTCTCCCAAACAAAGCAGCAAGAGCGAAAAGATGCTGAGGTCTAAATTTCGTCTTCAAATCTACCAGTGATCGTATATGTGGCCCTTCTGACAATAATCTGAAGTTTGATTTTTCAAATGAATATATTCAGTAACTTGTTTAATCCATTTTAAATTTTCAGGTTCTTGCTGAAGCCAAACGAATAGCTGAGGCACGCATGGCTGCAAGGGTAAGTTTGCAGGTAGATATGCTACTATGCTCTCTTTATATTTACTGGTGAGTTCACAATCATTTAGGAAATTGTAGTTGCTAGGAGCTCTTATAGTGTGTGAGGAGAATGAAGCACCATGCTTTCCCAAAATACTATGCTTCGTATTACACTATTAATGTCCCGTTTCTTTTGGTTTTTGGTTCTAGCAGAATTAGTACAAAGATTGTAAAAGTTATCTTTGCTTCTATAACTAATCACAATAATTTTTTAACATTAATTAAATGATCATTGGAAGGATTAAAATGTGGCTGGGATTTGTTAGCTAAATGTATTAATTATTTAGAGATCTTTAATATTATCATTAATTCATTATAGATAGACATATTTTTATGCTATGTAGAATTAGATTCTATGTGATTTTGAGATCTTTTATTTTTAGATGGATTTCGCATGACTCCATGTCTTAGTAAACCCTGCTTTCCCAATTTTGATTACAGTTTTATGCATGCATCTGAGTGTTCTACATATTCCTATACCTTGTTTTTTGGCTGTTTTAGAGTGCTAAAGAGTTGGAGTTGCGGCAGTTGCGGCAGTTGCCTGTCACATTGAATGCTGGTCCTGAAAATAATGATAGGGCTATTGTTCCTGGTGAGACTGTATTACCTTCATCCAACACTCAGCCTCCCTCTGCAACAGTTGCACCTTCAACTTTGGTGACAGAGAATGCCTCTACTCTAGCATCTCTTCGCATGGTATGTTTAGTGTTGAATTTAAGCCCTTGAGATCTTTGTTCTTTGATGTAAATTAGACCTAGAACTAGAGATGACTTTCGACAATTGAAAACAGAAAATAATCAATCACATGCAGCACACACAAACACAAGAGATTTATACTGGTTCGGCAATAAACTTGTGCCTACGTCCAGTTGTGATATCTCCTGAGAGATTCACTGCACTATGGAATAAATTCAGAGATTACAAGGACTTTTTGGAACCCTAGAATCTAAATCCCCTCTGCAGAATACCCTGAAAAACTCTCAATCACTCGGCTCTCTCTTTGCTGGTGCTTGTGTCGAAGATATTCCCATAAACCTAGGGCTGCTGCAACCTATTTATAACTCATAGGTTGCAGCTAACACTTATGTTTCAGCTGGGATTCCTAATCCTAATAGAACTAGGTAATTGGCCTAATTGGCTAATTCTAATTCCTTGTACAATTAGAAATACTCAAAACTCCTTCCTTAACTAGGAAGACCTTGCGCAAGTCCTCTCAGCATTCCTAAAAACTGTACCCCACTAGGAATAACCCAAACTGCTACTTTCCAGATTTTTTATGAGCCAAACACAACATTTAGTTGGTTTGGAAATATCGTTCTATCCCTTCCCTGCTCCAATAAAAGCTACTCTATGAGTTTGTTTTAGGTCTTCTGCTTGTAAACATTTTTTTTCTTTATATTGAAGGAAAATTGTGAATTGCTTCTTGGTTCGCACCAAAATGACTTCTCCTATGAATATCTAGAGAAATTTGTATTACTTTCTTTGAAATATGTAAGAAAATATATCCTTTTCTTGAGACTATTGTCTGACTGGTTTTAAAAAATTTCAGCTTCGGGTGTATCTTAGGACATATGCACTTGAACAAAGAATCCAAGCTGCAAGCTCATCTGCAGGACTTAGGACTATCAAGCGGGTTGAGCAAAGTCTACAAGAACTTGGGGTCTGTCCATGCTTCTTAAACTATTGACCTAGTATATATGCTAATTTCCATGTCACACTTGGAAGTATATCTTTGTCTTGCGCAGCTGTTTTTCAGATCCCCTAGCCCCTGCTATGTTTGTTTCCTAATTTTCCATTAATTTCACCTTTGCTTAAATTTTTCTTACCTTATCATGATACATGCTAAGATCACTAGGAAATTTAGTTTCAGTGGAATATTTGTCTTATCACAGATCTGTACTAGTTTCTGGACAATTGCTTCTGGTTTTAAAAACTTTTAAAATTTCCACTGAACAGACAAGCTATATAGTTTTTGGTGTATTATTTTATATCTTATTTGAAAGTCAGAATCATTTCTGCTCATTTATGGTTGTCTTTTCCTTTAGTTTTTCTTTATTACAAAAATAAAAAATTAATCTCTACTGGATCTTTTGGTCTTTGATTATGATGAATATTTCTATGTTAAATTGCTAAGTACTTGTTTATATGAGCAACAAGCCCCATGATTATCTTCCTTTCTCTCACTTAGATTACCTTTAAAAAGAGCTTAAAAATTGTGCATTCATCTGTACAGGTTAATTTAAAACCAAGAGTTCCAACCAAAGCCGTTTGTTCAGAGCATCTTGAATTAAGAAAAGAAATACTGACTCTACTGAATCTTCAGAAACAGGTAATCCTTAGCTAATATTTTTTTTTCTGTTGTAAGGACTGTTCATATTCATATGTCATTTATAGTGTCAAATATTCCATTCACATGTATGATGTATCAATGATATATATTTGGATGGTCCTATTTGAATCCCCAAAACTGCTCACTCAACCCCCTTTTTTTTTTTTTTTGTAAAAATTTAAATCCACTTTTACTCTCAAGGAAAAGGTGAAAGGGAAAAATAAAAAAGCCCTTTCATCTCCCTCCCCTCCCAACCCCCAACCCCACCCCCTTTTGCAGAGTTGGCGACAGGAAGTTTTCAAGCCCATCTGACAACTGGCGTCTTGGTGTAGCTTCTGATCTCAAAAAACTGGTGCGGCTTTCCTGGCATTGGATTCTTAGCTGCTCTCCTTCCTCTCGGATCATTGCCTGTCTGAGGGACCCTCTCCCTCTCTTTTTCCTTGAACATCTACCCACCCCAACTCCAACCGCACCTCCTCTTCAGGGACAAGCCAGGGCTTCAACCGGCACTCCCTAAACCAAGAGAGGTGTCACCTCAAAGTGGCTGGGCTGTGGCGCTGCCATGGCCATGCCATGGTTTTTCCTTTTCTATTTATGGAATAAAAAAAAATAACCAAGGGTAAAATCGTACCTTTATCAACAAAAACAACTGAGAGGGGTCAAATGAGCATTTTTTTAGGGTATAAATAGAACCAGCATATATTTGTATCTCCAAATGTTTATTTAAGGTGTGTTCTATAAATCTAATTTCCATTATTAAACTGCTTATATGGCTACTTATGTGCTGTTTTTTGAACAAATTTGAGCAACTGTGCCATTGTTTCATCCGTTGCAATTCATTTCTGTTCACTTGTCACTTGGTTGTTAAACTTCAGTTTGAAAAATGAAGAGTATCTTGCTTAAGTAATGTATTATAACTAATGTTTTATTTTTATCAGTTGCAATATAAGGAGGCAGAAGGCTCATCATATCGTGATAGTCCATATGAAGCGCCAGGCACACCCAAGGTCAGTTTTCCTCCTTGTGGTAGGCTTTTCAGTTGGTAAGCCTGTTTGTTTTTCAAAGTAATGAGATTTTTCTGACACTACTAACGGTCTTCACGCTGTGGCGATCAGGATCGCACATTTATTCCTGACTCAATGAGTTTTGGAGGTAATGTATTAGGTTACTATGGGCAATTTTATCTAGTCCTGCATTGTGTATCCAATTGTTTGCCTGTCTTATTTTTCTTGTTTGTTCTGAGATGAGTCAATTCTAGTAGTATTGAACTCATGTATATCCATTGCTTTTTAGGGGAAAGAGCAGGTAAACGAGACCAGAAGCGCAAGGTACATGCTAATTCCTGTAATTATTATTTTTTTTCTCTTTTGCATTATCTGTGGAATGTGATATAGGTTCTTTACTATTGTGTTTCTCAAGGCACCTGGTAGGGTATCAGAAGCTCCTTCATCACCTGCGCAGTCTAAAAGGCCTAGAAAGTTAAAGGCATCAGATCTGTAGTTCCAGAACAGAGTAAGCAAATCAACTCTGAGTTGAGTGGGAATGCAGATTGCATAAATTAAATTGCGAACAGCTGGTCTGAGATGTAACACGAAGCCATGATGTTAGGAGCAATCAAAATAGGAGTTGTATTTCCTATCTTTCATGTGGTTGGCAGTTAGCAGTGACCGTCGATGCAGATCCACTGAATCCTCTTTGATGGTTTTAACCAAAAAGTAAATTCTGAGTCGGCTCATGCTTTTGATAGCACTGAATTGGCATAAGTGGAAGCCTCAATTTGTCTCTGCCTTTAGGGAACTTTAGATTATGTACAATAGATTCTTAGAATCATTTGCGCTTATCACATTGGGAGCTGAATTCAGAGCTGAACTCTAGTTATGGAGAAGGCGTTATATTTATGTAAATACATTATGTATAAGAATAGCATTCAATACAGCTATCCCACATGATGTTGCATTAAATTAGTTCCAATATTAAATTGGCATCAGATAATCATTATTATTTTCTGGCCAAAATTCACCTTTTTTTCTTGGTTCTGTTTCGCAATGCAAGGAATAGCTGATGGATCATTAGAAAATCCATTAATTATCAGGGTGAACATGGATGATTCTTACAAGTGTTACTAATGGCTAAAAACAAAAATACTAGGTAGTTACTAAATGGGAAATTTTATTTAAACCCAACAAAATTTTTGATCATAAATGGACCATTATATCCCATTATGAAATGAACTCAATTTTTTTTAGGGCTGTTATTTACACATCTTTTTTTTTCTTTTTTGTACACCCTTTTGTAAAAAAAAAAAAAAAAATTAAAGATCAAAGAAAAAGACACACTTACCCCTCACCCAACACACCCCTTACTCTCAGACAAAAAAAAAAAAAAAAACACCCCTCAAAAAAGAAAACACACCTGACCTCCTCCATCCCCTCCACCAAGCCCCAGCCCCGTCGCACCCTCCCTCCAGCCCCGACCCAGCCCACCTCCTTCCCCTCCACCCAGCCTGACCTCCTCCCTCCCCTCCACCAAGCCCCAGCCCTGTCGCACCCTCCCTCCAGCCCCGACCCAGCCCACCTCTTTCCCCTCCACCCAGCCCGACCTCCTCCCTCTCCTCTACCCAGACCCGGCCCCATCGCACCCCCTCCCACCCAACCCCGTCACACCCTCCCTTTAGCCTTGACCCACCCGACCCACCTCCCTCTAGGTTCGGCGAATATATGCCAAATGGTTTGTGGGTGTTCGACGGGTGGCTGTTGAATGGTTTGTGGGTGTTCGGTGGGTGGCTGTCGAATGGTTTGTGGGTGTTCGGTGGGTGGCTGCCAAAGGAAACTCAAATTTTCGGCAAACGAGTGCCGAACGAAGGAGAAAGCAGAAAGAGAAAGGGAGGGAGGGAGGAGAGAAGAGGAGGAGGTTGGGGGTGAGGTCGGGTGCTGCTTGTGGTGGTCGGGTGAGGGAGGGAGGGGGCTGGGTGGGTAGGTGGGTCAGGTGACGAAAGGGCTGCGTGAGTGGGTGTGGTCGGGTGAGGGAGATGAAGGGGGGGTGTGTGTGACTAGGTGTGTGTTTTTTTTTTTGTCTGTTGATGGGATGTGCAAAAGAGAAAAAATGGAGTTAGTTTTTGGGTGTGAGAAGGAGAGATGTGTCTTTTCCTTTGATTTTTTATTTTTATTTTTACAAAAGGATGTGCAAATAGCAGCCATTTTTTTTTTTTTTTTCAGAACTGCCATTTGCACACCCCATTTCCTCTCACTACACACCCTCCACTTAATTTGTGAATTTACTTAATTAACACAAAATAAAAAGACATAGGATTATTGGGAGGATGAGGAAGCTAGCCGTCCTTGAACTCCCCTTGGACTCAAACATGCCGTCCTAAGATTATAGGGAATATGAGATGCAAGGCAAGGACTGAACAAAATATCAAGGAAGTATGGAAAGGAACTCCGTATTGTGTGGCTAAGTTTTTATCGTATTTTCAAATAAATATACCAAAATTATTTTCAACTAATATTTAAATATATCAAATCGTATGCATACGGAACAAATGGAACATATATTTTGTTCGTACCATATATGAATTTTTTTCCCAGAAAACTCTGCATACTCGATATTTCTTAGAACAAAATGGCCTATAGCATTGTAACACATTGTCAGGAATCTGCAACATTCTATAATTGACAAACTTCCACTGCAATTTCCTTTCAATAAAGAGCATCAATGAACAGCCTTTAAAAATAAAGAGAACAAAATAAGAATTAGAATTAAGATGGATCAATGGTCCATCTATTCTTATGTACAAATTTTTTTTTTTGGCCGGGGTATGTACAAAAATTAAATAAATAAACTATCATAATGTAATCACACATGCAAGGTTTTGAGTAAAAGTTCAAATATAAGTTGAAGCATACTCAAACATTTCTGAACAATACAGGCAGCAAACATATCACAAGCATCATCACTATACCAAGAACTATCATCTGAAAGCTATAAATCACCATTTGGTGTAGTCAGCAGATGATGCAACATATTCTGGCACAATCTGTTAACCACGGATGATCATCCTCTAACCAATAGAAAAAAGCATATTCACGCAAAACAATACGAGTCAATTGGTATGCAACAAATTTACATTCTTCAAGACTAAACTGTTACAACTTGCAACTAAGCTAAGTAAGATTTGACTTCTTCTGCAATATTGCCTTCAGATGATGCAACATATTCTGATATCTGTAATGCCATAACAAACATGTAAAGCACACCCATACACACATGATTCAAATCCCTTTCACCAAACAATTAAAGCTCTCATTGACATGATAGAACTAGAACAAATTCAAATGATAACCCTAGATTCAAACAGCCTGCATGGAATTCTGTTTTCGGGATCCAGAATATAACATCAAGCATCATCATAACAAATATAGCTTAACCAACTTGAGTTCCCAACTGTCCATAACAGATCAATGTCACATCCAAAAGCAATTAAGCAAGCTGGTTGAGTCCATCAACCAGTGTAAGCATCTGTTCATATAAGAGATGGGGAATCAAGTTCTGAAAAATCACAGTTAATCGACTCTGAATCAATTAATCAATTGCATAATAAAACTGTTATATCAAGAATAAATTGCTTCAAATGTAAATTTGTATTTGTATTATATATGCTACAGAAGCAAGAAAGCAACTTAGCTTCCTATAACCATTTTCTTTTTATTTCTGCATTATATTTCCACAAACATCTCAAAATGAAATCAACCAACAACATAATTAACACAAACATTAAGAGCTAAAAACTATCAGACAGATATGAGAGAACACTTACTTCCTACTATTTTCTTGCTACAGTCACATAGAAGTTAAAAATACAAACTCTATTAAGAGAAAGATTACCAATGATCAAAAGAAAGTAAAATGAAAGCTGCATATAAGTGCGCTCCTGTTCTGCTTGAACCTCTCAGGAAGGATGATGAATAATCAATGCAGTACGGAGAAAGTCTGTACACATGGTATAATCAGTCCCTAATATTCACAAGGTTGTTTAATAAAGTGCAATCTGAAGGTCTGTACAATTATAAAAGTGTAATAATACTACATAATTTTGACATGTAGATCACACGAATCTCAGATGTCTGTATATTTCAAGCAAAAGAGAAATACTTGTTTCAATCCAAACAATTCAAACTATTGAAGATTTTTTTTTGTCACTTGAAAAATGAGACATCAAATTTAATTGGCAGGACAGAAATAGTCATACACCGGCAATGTCTCAAGTCTTAACCGGCAAAAATAGTATTTAAAGCGTTTTATGCTACCATCCATTTAAGTAAATCACAAATTTGCAAAAATCAATGAAAAAACCAAATAACAGATTACCAACTAATATCATCATGAACATCTTACTAATTGAAATGAGGAAACCAACACTTGTTAGTTATGTGCCAGAAACTTGCATAAGATGAATATACAGAGTACTTTATGTAATCATCTTGATAGGTATAAACATTATTATTTTGAGAAAGAAGGAACATGTACATAGTACCCGTTACTCTTAGACAAGTAATTAATTTATAGGATGCAAAAATTGCAACAAGAATTTACTATTACTACGAATGAAATGTGAGCAGCAGAATGAATTTGATGAGCATGAAATTTGAAAAGGAAAAGGGATGGAAGGAAGGAAGATACATCATCATCATCATCATCAAGTGGGTGTGGGAGCATTAGCCACACCCATTTCTTGCAACTCCTTCCTCTTAATGTACTGATTCAGAATGGCAAGCCTGGCCGTCTCGAAAGCAAAGTACCCCAATGCCGAAAAGCAAGCACTGTGAAGCACCCTCGGCCCCATTCCTCTCGTGAATCCCACCCACCCTTCTTCCTTGAGAATCTGCTTCACCGTATCCGAAACCCCACTCTGCATAACACCCACCACCGCCTTATTCACCACGCCCTGAGTCATCAGCCTCGTCTTCACCACATCAAGCGGCGTCGTAATGGAAGCCGATATGGCCCCGGCCAATGCGCCACAAATCACGCTCTGAATCGGCTCCAAGTGGGTTTGCTTCGTCTTGTTCAAAACCGCCGATTTCAAGTACTCGAATGAAGAATAGCTCAACACCCCAGCAGGCAAATTCCTTAGTAATGTTGCGGAGTAACCTGCGTAAAGACCCAGGAGGCCATCTTTTTCGACGATGCTCGCCAACACCTGCCATGACCGCCCTTTGGCCCCGGCCTGCATTCGCTGCGTGATGAGCTCCTTGGGCACCAT
Organism: Dryas octopetala; assembly: GCF_963921425.1. Taxonomy (NCBI): domain Eukaryota; kingdom Viridiplantae; phylum Streptophyta; class Magnoliopsida; order Rosales; family Rosaceae; genus Dryas; species Dryas octopetala. The sequence goes on from NC_141370.1 coordinate 4,344,399, forward strand.
AATCGCCGACGACACGATGTTGCCCATGGCCCCGGCAGTCGGCGGGACCAGAACCGCAGGAAACTGGTCTAATTTTGATAAAACCGATTTGCCCATCTCGCATGTGCCGAAGTAGACGGCGGAGGAGGCGGTGGAGCCCACGATGACGGCGGAGATGCCGCTGTAAAACCCCAAAATGCCCTTGCTCTGGAAGGTCTTGAGGACCGCGTCGAGGGTGTTTGCGTAAATGTCGGAGGCGCCTTTGGTTTGGAGTTTGGTTTTGATGGTGTCGAGAGGGTGGAGGCAGAAGTAGGTGAAGGCTCCGGCTATGCCGCCGCCACCGGCACCGATGAGGGCCCGCTCGAGGACCGTCAGTTGCTTCATTAAGGTTTGGGTCTTGGGTCGGGTTTTGGAGACCCAATTTGTGGAGGTGGTGGTGGAGGCAAACAGTGGTGGGATGTAGTTTTGGGTTGCGGTGAGAGTAGTTTGGGGATTTTGGGTGGTGGTCAAGAGAGTGAAGAGGTTGTGGAAGTCATTGGAGATTTCATTGGGGTGGTGGTGGTGGTTTGGATTGGGTGAGGGGAGGCCTAGAGAAGCTGAGAGTCTGCTCTCCATGGCTGTCACTCAATTCTCTCTCTCTCTCTCTCTCTCTCTCTCTCTCTCTCTCTCTCTCAGTTTTTGAGGTGAGGTTCATTCAGATGAGCGCCATGGAAAAGGTGGATACGGTGTCGTTCTGGGTGTGCAAGTGGGTTGGTAGGTGGATTTGGAAATGAGAGAATTGGTGTGTTTTTGGGCTAAACCCAACTTCCTTATCACACTTTCTTTCGGACTTGTTATGGTGATATATATGGGCCTTTTTTTGTTTGTTGGGCCAAATTTCTTATATAACTTTTGTTTTGGGTGCTATTAATGGTACTCCAAAAAGGTCATCCTACACTCGTGTACAAAATTTCTCTTACATTTTATAAAAATTTGAGTACAAAATGACTTTTTTGGAGTGCCAATAAGGTCATCCACAGTTGTGAGAGTAAGACATGTCTTGAAAAGTGATTTTTTTGCCTGAAAAGTGATTTTGTCCTGAAAATGAGAGTGAGATGTACTGAAGCTGCAGTGGTGCTGAGAGTAATGCAGTTGTATCTAATTAAATTAAGCATAAGTTAGATTAAGTTATAGTCAAGGAGTAAAATTTCGGTTTCGAGGAAATTTTCGTGGAAATTTCGATTAAAATTTCGATTTCAATAAAATTAGACAAAAACGACAGAAATTGCTATCAAAATACAGAAATTTTAAATGAAACTTGATCATATGTTTATTTAACATATTATGTACTGCATTTATAAAAAATATTGAAGAAACCAAATTATATAATAGGTTTCATATGATATAAGATAAATATAATGCGCGCTAGGCAAATACTATTAAATAAAATTAGTATAATGAATAAATGAAATTAGTATATTCTTTATACTCTATAATCTATAGACTAAATCCTAATACTAACCCTATATACTCTATATACCTTAATACTCTTATACTCTATAATTTATAGACTAAACCCTATATACTCTATAATCTATAATCTATATTGTTTAGGATATGATATAGGATATTAGTGTTTAGGCTCTTTAGAATATTGTTAATTATTTTTTATATATAAATATATTAGGGTTTAAAAACAGCTAAACGAAACACTAAAACGGCCAAACGAAATCGAAAACTTTTTTTTTTTCTTTCCAATTGCCCAAAGTCCTCAAATCTCAATCAACCCTAAACCTTTTTTTTTTTCTTTCCTTTTTATTTGTTTTCCAAATTATTTGTTTTTATTTTATACTTAAAATTAAAGAATGGCAATATCTTTTACCAAAAAAAAGAAGAAGGACAATATCACTCACATTGCTATGTTAATACTTAATAGTCAGGAGGAAGTTTATTGGGAACCATTATAGAAAAAAAAAAACAATAAATATAAACAGAGGATTCAATCCCCCTAAAAAAAAACTCCAACGCTCCAACAATAAACATGCCCAACCCATCTGTGTAATAAGTCACATTAATTAATATAAAGAAGGACACGTGGTTCTGAATTTCTTACTTCTCTTACTAAGTTTCTATTTCTCATCTTTTTCCCAAAAAGTCGGAATATGGCAGCCGTAGATAAGGGTTGACCACATCTATGATTGTGGCAACTATGTGACCATTCAATAATTATATATTTTTTTATAAAGTTTATAAATATTTATAATGGTTAATTTAGAGCTTAACATTTATGCTTAAAGTCTAAAGACTATGTTGTAAATAGAACTCAAGTATTATCAAAAGTAAGTTGTAATTGGCATATAGTCACAATTGTGTAATTGTCATGTACAATTGTTTTTTTTTTTTTTTTAACAAAAAATGAGTGAGCCTTCTCTTTTTTTGGGCCAGGGAAAATGAGTGAACCTTCAAATAAGCGTTTGATGGGTATCTAAACATTGGACAAGGCCCTAGACAAATTCCTTCCCTCCCCTTAATATATAAAACAAAAAACTTTATGTGTATCGAAAAAAAATAAAAAAGTTGTATGACTTGTAAAAGTGTAAAACTACTTCAGCTCCCCCATTCCCCATTTCCCATTTCCCTTTTTTTTTCTTTTTTTTTTTCTTTTCCTTTCTCTCCACAAACTCCACCCCTTTCTTCTTTTCCTTTCTCTCCACAGACTCCACCCCGTGCTTCTCTCTCTCTCTCTCTCTCTCTCTCTATATATATATATATATATATATATAGGCATCTCCATCACCAACCCACCATCACCCTCATCTCGCCCCTGTCGCCGCTCCCCACTGCCGAAACCCACCGAAAACCCTCTTCCTCCCTTCTTTTCTTCCTCCCTCCACGGCCTCAACTCCCAAGTGAGAAAAAGATCTGAGTTTGGGGGAGAGATCTGAGTTTGTGACTACTAGTGTTAGTCACAGCAGATTTGGGCGAAATTTTGGGAAAATTTCAACGAAATTTGGAGAAATTTTACAAAAACACAAATTTCGGGCAAAATTTCGCCGAAATAATACCAAAAAATAATAGATACGTGATAAAATTTCGGGACCTCAAAAAAATGAAAATTTCGCTGAAATTTTTGAAATTTCATTCCTTGGTTATAGTTAAGTTATAATTTATAGCTTAAATATTTATAAAAATTATACCATTGGTTTTATTTTAAAGAGATCTTTAATATAAGGTTAATATTGACTATATTTGGATTTATAATTTTATTACCTAAATTATAAATTCTATATTTTGTCTCCACCAATGGTCTTTCAAGTTTGCTATTTTTTTACCATTTGAAATGCATTAAAATGGTAAACACAATACAATTCATTGTAAAGACTAGAACGAGTACATAAAATTAACGACGATAAACATATAAAGGAAATCACACTAAAAGAACTAAAGACTATAACGAGTACATAAAAATACAACAACAACACCCAACAACAAATAAATGATGATGAAACGACAAACACAAGCTTCATTGGTTCCTTGGAGTGGCCTCGAGCGAATCACGGAGGGTTCACGTAAACATTCTTATATCCTCCCCAAAATGAGATATCTGATTTGGCCTCATAATCGGGACATAGTTGAATGCCCTTCCCGCAAATGCATGTAACTTGACCAAGGTCTTTGGATATTGGGAGTTTAAGGTCCTGCTTGATACAATAGTGATACAATGATCTTTTTCCTTCAGTATCGTACATACAATATTGCATTATTGGTTAGTTTTGAAATCATGCTATACAAACCTCACAATCTGAATTATAATCGTCGGGACTATTGCACTTACACATCGAGTCACTCATTAGGTCATCAGTGGGTCACCTGGAGCTCTGATAGAGGGTTTGCCTAGAGGAGGAAGCCATTTCTAACGATAGTGATGTCGGGGTGCTGGCCTACAAATTAAACCTTAGTATTTATAGGGGAAAAAAGCATGGTTCGTCCATTGGATACCTTGATGGTTTCATAGATACTCGAATCTCGCATGTGAATGAATAGTGATATTTCAATGGGATGAAGTGTGGAGTCAGTGTATGGTCTTGTCATTGTCATGGTTGTATCATGTCAATTCTGATATTCGAATCCAATACCTTTATTTCATTTCACCAATATAAAACAAGAAAATTTAAGACAAACACAAACAAACACAAATAAACAAAAACAAATAAAAAATACAAATACAAAACGACAGCCACAAACAAACACACAATGGTATTGGAGACATCTTCAACATGTCGGCGTTCATAGCCGGTGTCGGCGTCATGCTTCGTCGCGACTTCTTTCTTGCGGCCAAAGGTGCTTGACCAAATCCTTTTTCAGTTGCTGGTTGAGTGCTGTTGATCGTATCAACCTAACTTGGGAGAGCCGTTGCTCTAAAAGAATTGGCTGATAACTTTGGCCTCCATCATATAGTTCAGTGTCATACCGTGCCATAGTCTGGGAGATCTTTTCCTGAACGTGGTCAATGTCATTGTTCAATTCATCGTCCTCGTTCTCTGGATGCTCGTCCTCAATGATCATGTTGTGCAAAATTATGCATGTCTTCATAATATAGCCCAGATCATTGGCTTTTCATCATCTGGCGAGCTTTTTTAGAATCTCTCATCTGGCCCTCAGATCATTGGCGATTAGTTATTGTTTGTATAAGCATGGCCCATTTGGGGTAGATCCGGTCTACTAGATAATACTTCATTGTGTAGTCATTGCCATTAATCTTATACTTGATCTGATAGTTTCACATCTGCTCCTCATCATCAAAAAGGTGTGAGCCATCCAATACGTTGATGTCATTGTTGCTCCTTGGAAAACCAAAGTTGGCATGCCAAATCCACGTGTCGTACCTGACAACTGCTTATAATATCACAGTTGGGGTGTGATAATGGCCTTGATATGCCCCTTGTTGTCATACTAGGCAATTTTTCTATTCCCAATGCATGCAATCTAGACTCCCTAGCAAACCTGGGAATTCTCTTTTTTTGGCCTTACGCACCAGCCGTTGGAGATCAGTCATTGTTGGTGTATGAAGGTATTTCACTCCATACACCTCCAGAATAACTCTTATGAACTTCTTGAATGACTCCAGCACTGTGGTTTGGGCAATTTGAAAGCCCTCATCTGGGACATCAGCCGAGTATCCAGCGAAGAGCATTCTCATGACTGAAGTAAGCTTTTGCTCCGGCGTGCTGCCCCATCTTCCAGCAACGTCTTGTCTTTGTTGGAAGTAGATATCTTTGTTGCACACATCTTGCATCATCTTTAGGAACAATGATTTCTTCATCCGATAGCACCGTCGAAACATCTCTTCAGTATATCTTGCTTCAGGGTTGAAATAGTTGCTCATGATAAAACCATGGCCTAGTTGTCGATCTCGAGGGATATATCGTCGTGGTCGGGATGTGCCTCTATGTATTGGCCTTCTTTGACTGAGCTATATATGTCGTCGGTAAGCAATCATGGCACACGCCGTCATATTTGCGAGCTGGTCATCGTATATGTCTAGTTGCGCTTGAAACATCTATTCATCTGAATCATAATCGTTGGTGGTAGACATCCTGAAGCAGAGTGTAAACAAATTTTCTGAGATTATTAAACATGGTGAATTGGTAAAGTTAGACATCCTGAAATTTATAGACTAGGTATGATGTAATGTAAACAAATCAGAATCTTATCATCTTAGAAAGTTAAATGGATCAGAATCTTATCATCTTGGAAAGTTAAACGAATCAGAATATTATTATCTTGAAAAGTTAAACGAATCAGAATCTTATCATATTGAAAAAGTAAAGGAATCCGATACATATTATATAATAGGGTATTTTATTTCAATTTATAATACAGTGCATACATATTGATGATTCTGATTATAATAAAGTGCACACAAACATAAAGTAGACGACACACATAGTTGGAAAAATAAAGTAGACCACACACATAGTTGGAAACATAAAGTAGACGACAGACATAGTTTGAAAAACAATGACACATCTATCATATTGTGAAAAGTCAGCATTGGAGAAGTACCCTTCTGAGCTTGACGTGCCCTGATTGGCCTCGTTAGCAGCACTTGCATTCCACCTCGCCAAAATTTCACGCTGTCATACCTCCCAAAACGCTCGTTGTTCTTCGTGCATGGTGGTGGGGTCTTTGCCCATGACCTCGTAATCTTGCTGCTTTTGTTTGAAATCGGTGTGCTCTTTGATCAATCGGTCGTGTGAAGCAGCTATGTCCTTCTGCCCTTGGCAAAGAAACCTGATACTATCGGCAATGTCATCTCCGTTAGTATCAACTTGTTTGGTCCTTTTGGAGTTGTTTATGCCAGGTGGCCTCGAGCGACTACCGCTAAGTGGTTGAAAGGCCGGAGCATCCTCATCCGCGCTCAGTTGAACCGCTTAAACTTTAGTATCGGCATCAATAGGGGTGTCGGCCTCGGTGGGGGTGTCGGTTTGTGCATGTTGCCACTTCACAAAGTATTGCATCTTAGCAAAATAATGGTGTCAAGCAAACGAACGATTTCGCGAGTTTGTTGCTTGGTATCGTGCATTGGCAAAGCTCACCTAGTAATATAAAAACAAATTAATGAATTATAAATGATACTCAAATATTTGAATTTAATTAACAAAAATATTTGAGTTCAATTAACAAAAATAAAGTACAGACAATTTGAAATAGAGTACACACATATTGATCAAACAAAAATATGTAAATTTAATTAACAAAAATATTTGAGTTTAACTAGCAAAAATAAAGTACACACAATTTGAAATAGAGTACACACATATTGATTAAACAAAAATATGTTAATTTAATTAACAAAAATATTTGAGTTTAACTAGCAACAATTAAGTAAATGAGGCATATATGTTGAGTTTAATCAACAAAACTCACCATATCAATTTGATTTTACCCGCTAATGCGTGACTGTTCGGCCGCCAAGATACATTTATGATATTTTAAGGTGGCTTGCCCTATTTTCTTGAAGTGAGCCATGACCGCCCCAATTTGTCGTCCATTCCTCACGGCGAGAGGATATCTCCGAATAAATTGATCATACACTTTATTCCAAAATTCCATGTTTCTCTGATTGGATCCTATTTCACAATCTTCCGAATTTTTCATCCAAGCTTCAACAATCGCTACCTTTTTTTCATTGGACCAATTATTTCTCTTTGCATTTTTCATGATTGGAAAGAAAAAATTTTCTAGGAAAAGTGAGGTGATTTGGCTAGATTGATAAAATAAATGAATTGGATAGATAGATGTGTGAAAAAATGAAGTGTGAATGCTCAATTTATAGGAAAAGTGATGAAATAGCCGTTATAAATTTTTTAAAAGTTTTAAATATTTTTTCGTATTTTTTGTTTGTTTTTCTTTTGTATTTTTAATTGCATTATAACGGTCAATTAATTGTAGCAGTTGATTTGCAACGGATACATTAAACTGAGCCTCCAAATGCTGCCACGTGTTGCTAGGGGAACAATTTTTTTTTTTTTAATTGGTGACCATTGATCTGCAATGGTCACAAGATCATGGCCATCCGTGTGTGTCAAGCGCGCGTCCCAGCAAGTGGCCGATAGCTGCTGTGGTGAATAGTGGCTTGTCAGCCATTTATTCCTTCCCTCCGCACAGACTGATTTGCCCCTGACTTCTTTCACATTTCCGGACAATGCTTCACCTTTTTAGATTTCAAATAAGTCCTTCATGGTCTTTTCAAATTTGGTGGGGCCCACTTAAATTAAAAACTCACACACTCTCGCTCTCAGCCGGACCCTCCCCTAGCTCTCAACTCTCACTCTCACTCTCACTCACCCTCACTCTCATACCTCCGGCCTATTGTAAACAAAATGAGAGTTACCTCTCACTTTCACACACTCTCACTTTCAAGCTCAAACTCACCATTGTGGAAGGCCTAACATCATCCTTTATTTTATTTTTTATTTTATTTTGTTAAAAATCCTATAGGTGATTGATAAACATGTAATTATGTGGTGGCAAATGCTATTCTTATAATCGAATCAAAAAATATATTTTGTATTTCCTATCCCAATATTATATTGAAGTCATAGTTGAGTCGAGATCCCTTGTCCCCATTTTGTCTGTCCTCCTTTGTCCCTTGGCTTATATATTGACACATGTCCACCACTTAACACTAATTTAGCAGTTTCTTAATTGAGTTAACTATTAGATTTAATGGTGTTATATATATAAAAAAAGTTAATTAAACCGAAAACTCAAACAATGTGAATATCTTTTACGCAATCAAGTGTCTCTTTTTCTTCCTCTTCTCTATTCTTCCAACTAAGAGAAAAAACAAAAACAAAACTCTGCACTCCAGCCATTCTTACTCGCCTCCAGCCAACAAGAATGCAACAAAACAATTGTTGGTCAAATAACTAACGCTTTTCACTCTCACCTGATTAGGACAGAAGATTAACGGATTAAAAACGGTTCCATGAATATTATTAAAAACGATTCCACCAAATGTGCCACAAAGATGTTCACACTAAAACTTGTTCAACAATAGTAACGCTTGTTGAGGATCATGTTCTTATGGTTGAAAATAGGTTTCACTACACAACTTAGTTACTATAAGTTCAAGCAAAGAATTGATTTCAGTGCGCTCGGGGTTCAAGATAAGATTGAGTGGGATAATGAGTTAGGATTTGGATAGGATGGGTGGGCTAATGAGTTAGAATTAAGATAGGCTTAGCTAGGAGAGGCACAGGGTTCAATTCCTCCAATATAACAAAGAAAAAAAAATGCTCTTGGTTTTTGCTCATTATTGTGCCTTGACTGATTATGACTTAGCCTAACCAAAATATGGGGGTTTCTATGATTGTGTGGGAAACAAGAGCATGAGTTCAAAATCAAATTGAACAAGGAAAGTATTTGATTGAAATACAATGAGAAACAAGCTAGGGAATGATCATTGGTTTCCTGCTTAATCGTTGTTGCTTAAATGGCTCTCCACAATTTCATTATTTAATGGTCTAGGATTGAGATGAGAAAAGACATAAAAGGAAAAGTTCCAATACCCTAGGGATACAAGAATTGCCGCACCCTCTAGGTCTCTCTCATCTCGCTATCTTTTCTCTCTTGTGTTCTAGCTACCATTTCTCAAACACTTAGAGAACTCAAGGTGTTTTAGCTAACATTCCTCTAAACCATTTTCTTTTAGCCTCTCTATGTTTTGTGGATAAACATAGAGTGCCCATCTCTTTAGGTTATTGTATGAGAGCTTACAAAGTGGAGCAAGATAGGATTAATTTGGTGGAACTCTTGGGTAGGACTACTTGCAAGACAAGGAGTTATACCTTTATCATTCTTGAGTTATGTTTTAAATGCCATAATTTACATGTTTACAACTCATATGATCTTATATAAGCTAGGTTTTTTTATGTTATTGCTTCTGTTTCCATGATTAGATTAAATAACATGTCATGCTTAGTGTTAGAAATGATTATATAAACGCTGTGGAAAATAAATTTTGTACGATCATGTTTCGGATTGAGATATGATACAATAATTTCTATGATTTACAAAATATGATTCATACATTGTTCTTTTGATTGGAAGCCTACCAAAGTGCGAATCCATAAGCTCTCCATTAGTTGGTCCTTTCAGTCACACAAAGATGTATGACCTCTAATTAGTCCACGCTAGGAGGAGATGAAGGGATTGAACTCTCTAGAGAATGGGAGTGCTAGCTCTCTTTCTCAAGAGTGGCCTTTTGATAGAAGGAACGTAAAGTGATTTCTCAGAAGTTTCACTTAGTCAGACAACTTAACTAAAAGCCCATATATATAGACTTGAGTGGAAACCATTATTCCACTAAAGGGGGCTGGCCATCTAGTCTTGTGGACCAAGTTTGTTGGTCCACTTAACTAGGTAATTAACTATTTGAGTTCAATTAATTAATTAACTCTTAATTAATAAGCCCAAAAGCCCATCACTTTAATTTCCTTTTGATTATTTTTAGGCTCAATTAATTAACCCATTGATTAATTTTGTCCAAGCTCATTTCTAACAGAGTGATTCACATGCCAGTCCAATTTTCTCTTATCTCTTAGACTAATAACTTAATGTTTTTTTATTTTGTACTGAGGTCCAAAAATATTGTCCAGATGTTTTTAATTTAAAAAATTTCTAATATTATCCTAAAATTAATGGTATTTAAATATTAATATTATCCTAGTGTTATCATAATATTATCCTAGTTTAATATTATCTTAATATTATAATATCCTAATATTATCATATTATCCTAAAATTAATTGTGGGATTTAAATTATATATCTCATAAAAATGCATTAGCTCTGTAAGACCCCGTATTTTTCAAGGAGTTATTTTAAATATTTTGCAAATTTATTTTAACAATTTTGGGATTTATTTGGAAAATAAAAAGGGTTTTGGTTTAATTTTTAATTTTTGTTTTAAATTGGGCTTGACCCAAAAGTTGACTTTCAAAATAAATGGGCTTTTGATTTTGACTTTGGACTCGTTAGGTAGGTCTCGAACCCACGAGTTCGTAGACACGTGGCACGCGTCAATCGGAGCTACGGTTTGAAACATACGGGCTTTTGAAGCGAGTGGCAAACTTGTAATTTTTATAAAGGTGGGTTTTAAATACCCAAAAAGTCAGATCTCTCTCTCTCTCTCTCTCTCTCTCTCTCTCTCTCTCTCTCTCTCTCTCTCTCTCTCTTCGCGCGATTCTCTCTCCCTCGCTGCACAGTGCAGCCGCCACCATCACCGGCGCGTGAGGGCGCGTCCGGCGACGGCTGCCGGAGGTCGAAGCCCAGACGAGGTCGTCTCCCTCCCCTCTTCCTTCCCCTGATGGCGGCGCAGCCCAGAAATGCCCGAGACCCAGTTCAAGGCCGATCCGTGGAGCTCCGGCGTCAACGTGACTTTTCCGGCGAGTTCGAGGCCGGCGACCACCCTCATCTTCTTCTACTCGTCGAGCCGAGCACGGTGGTGTGCTCTGATCGTCCACCCAACGCTCCCCGACGGCGGATCAAGGCTGAGATGGCCGGCGACTTCTCCGGCCAGTTTTGAGCATTTCCGGCGAGAATTGGCCGTCGACCCAGGTATAAAGGTTGATCCTCTCGACGTCTCCGTCGTGGCTGTATGATTCGTTTACGTTGATTTTGAGTTTTGAAAATCGTGCAGGTTGACCACCACGGACCACCGCGGGTCCCGTCGCGTTTGGCCACACCGATGGCTGGAATTGTTGATTTTTGGCCTCTGGCCAGTCACCCGGAGCTTGTGGTGAGTTTTCGGTGATTTTTGTGTGTTGTTTAGGGCGGGGCAGCCACCGTGTGTGGTGGCGGCCGCCCGTTTCGGTCGTTCAGTGGCCCAATTGTGTTTCTGTGTGTATTTATTTGGTTGTCTGGTCTTAACAGGTACACGGGCTCGGGAAATCTCATTCTCGATGCTGTTATGCTGCCGGATTTGAGATCCGAGCAAAGGAGCCAAGAAGGGCATTTTCGTCATTTTACGTGGTTAAACAGTGAGTGAAATTAGTTAGTTTAACTGTTTGCTGGATTTCTTGTGTGCATTTGTTTGCTAGGACTTGATTTGACTAGGACTGGGTAAGTCTAGGCTTGAACCTTGAGGATGGAATTGATGAATGGATTATGCATTGAGATTATGAGTTAGGATGTGAATGATTCGAGATTGAGGTTAATAGTTGACATTTAGGTAATTGATTTGCCAGAATGATGATTATTATTTATTGATGGGATTTAAGATGTGAATTTGAGAAATTATGTTTATTTTGATGCTTGGATGATTTGTTGATGAATTTGTGATGTGATTGAGTAATTATGGATACTCTTGTGGATTATTTTTGAGCATGGATATTGAAGGATTATTTGAGGATTATAGTTTAAGTCATTTCACTCATACGAGCTCTAGTGAGCTTACCGGGTTGTTTATTTGAATGACCCGGTGTACCATGGATATGGTACAGTGTGGTTATTGGTGTTTTGCAGGTTAAGCAGGCTGAGGAGGCAGTGAGGAGAAGACGAGGCAGTGGGACCCATTTTAATTTGATTTAATTGATTTTATACAGTAAATTTTACATAAATGTTTTGGGCTCACACTCTTATTTACCAAATGTATTTAATTATTATGTTAAGTGCATGGCTCATTCTTTGAAAAGAGGTTTAAAGGACAAAGTTTCAGTGTATTTTTGGGCCATAGGATCGGGGCGTTACAAGCTCACAAATTAAATAGAAAATAATCAAACAAGGAAAAAAATTCTTTATAAGGACATTTCAATTGTACCAATTGATTGATGGTTTGTCGGCGAAACCCAAAATTTCGGAGCTAAACCCTAATATAACGCCTCCACTAAGCCTATTCTATACCTTAGGAGGGGATGAGGTGAAAAGATTGAAATTTACCCTCAAAACTCGGGAAATGAACCAACATGGCCGAGAGATCGAATCAGGTGCGTATGTTCGTTGGTGTGCACCTAATCAAATATATATATAAACTTAGGTATTAGTACAATAGAAATGTACTTATATATACTTTTTTTCTTACTTGTTTGATTATTTTCGATTTTGTGGGTTAATGCATTTTTTTTATATATTTGTATAATTGAAATGGATATTATCTTTTATTATTTTAAATTATAAAACATAAAAACTAGATAATCTTGAATGTTTTAATTAAAAAATGTAAAATTAAAAATGTCCTAACGGATATTACTTTCATAATTTTTAAAACTAATTCATATTAATTATCTTAATTTTAAAAGATAATATGAGTCAAAATTTTTAAAAAGTCCATTTTTTGGACCTTAGTCTTAAAAATTGGATTTAAGTATAATCTAAATTCCTATATGGTTTTAGTCTGAATGACCCTCCAAAATTAGACTTATTTCTAATTAACTCTTTCTAATACGATGACACATATTGACGTGTGACCTCTTAGGTTCCAATTGAATTATAAAATGGATTGAGACACGTTCCCAAAATAACATAATTTGGGTAAAATCCTTAGGTCTCCACAAGTCAAGATTAACGACGCCTAGCAGAGTGTCATGACTACTCGGATTAACCAGAAGAGAGAAGAATCTATTTCGTCTTCGATTATAATACAATACAGCCTCATCCTATGTTCCTGAATTATGGTAGGTTATGCAATTCCGTCAACCCTAGCATAATCCTATTCTAGAAATTTAGCCTTATGATACAGTTAAAGCATAACAACGGAACACACAGGACAACTGTGACGTCTCAAGTCTAGAGATCAATTGTATTATCAAGACTTAACAAATTCCTGTTAACGTGTGTGTAATACTCCATAACAAGTATTCGTTATGTTGGTCATGTTTAGAAATATACACAATACGTTTATTAAAACAATTTTCATAAGTGCATATTCCAACACTTAGACCTACCAATTGGCAATAGGAGGAATAGTTCAAACCCTTATAAAATATTATACAAGGCCTCACATTTTTAATGTGGGATCTTTCTCTTTTCTTTCACTTACCACTAATATGCCACTACAATGGTGATTCGCAACCGATTCAATGGTCATTCACAAGTGATTGCATTCTTTGGAACTGATCTAGTGGTGATTCACAAATAATTTACTACTTAGACACAAAGTACCATCCAAAGGCTTCAAAATACTTACATAGGGTACCTCCCATGCATTGTTGGGATTTGTGGGAAATACCACTAAAGTGTTTTAGGTAATCGCATGGTGTATCATGTGGTTGTATGAAATGTAGATGCGATCGCGTGAGTGGTATATGCTACCTTAACTCATACATTTCCAACGACACATCCAACCAAGGAGTGGTACAATGCAATGCATAAGTGGTAGCTACCACTGAGACATTGGAGATTATTTTTAAATGTGCACTCGAAAAGTGGAGTAGTATGCAAAGCATTTAAATAGTTCACTACCACTTCAATTATAATGATTCAATTTGTTTTTTATGAAATTATTTGGTCATTTTTAAGGGATATTTTAAATAAAATTATTTAAGGGATTTATTGTAGGATCCGTTCCATATTGTATTTCAACGATTCGAACCGTTTATTTTTTATGTTGAAAAATATTAGACGTAGGTTCAATTATGGAGTGTCATTTGAACTAAAACCATATAGATTTTTAAATTTGTACTCAAATTCAGCTTTTTAGGATAATGTCCAAAAAATGGACCCTCACGTAGTTTTTGAATTTTGGCTCATATTATCTTTTAAAATTAAAATAATTAACATGAATTAATTTTAAAAATTATGGAAGATAATATTAGTTAGGACATCTTTAATTTTAGATTTTTTAATTAAAAAATTATTCAATATATATATTTTTTATATATCTTTTAATTTAAAATTATTAAAAATAATATTCGTTTAGGTAATTAATATGAATTAATTTAAATATTTTGTGCCTTTATTATGTGATTCACTTAAATATTTGTATGATCAAACCCTAAGATATATTTGGTACATTATAACAATGTTACAAACCAACACTCAAAAAAATGATATGGTACAATTGGTACATTTGAATGTGGCTTGTGGAGGCTCTCAGAGTTAAATCCTAACACAAAGGCAACAAAAACATGTGCACGTATGAGATTTAGGGTAGGGAAACTTTCATTTGTCCTTTAATTTAACAATTTACTGAATAAAGCCTTATGACTTTTGAAAATCTAACTAAAGTCCAATAATATTGTAACCATTTTATATTACATAATATTGGTCTATTAGTTTCAATTTTTTCACACATATCAGGTGCCAAGCCCTTGGCGGTCATTTTCGAGTGTTCGGCAGTGCATTTTTATTTTTTCTCAAGCCCTGATTTGTCGGCTTTATATTAGGTTTTAACTCTGAGATTTTGAGCGAACCTAACATGCAGCATCCACAAACTTCATTCTATACCCTAGGGAGGTATGAGGTGAACTCGTACCCTATACCTTCAAAAAATAAAAAAATAATGACATATTTATTTGACAAGACAATGGTCAAATGGCTTTATTTAGAAAAAATAAGGACTTTATTTGAGAAAAAAAAAATCATAAGGTTTTTTTCTAAATAAGAAATGTTAGAAGGATTAAACTCTAATTTTTCTTTTAGGGTATTAGGGTTAGGGTTTTAAGTTTAGGGTATATGGTTTAAGGTTTAGGGTTTTAGGATAATATATAATATTAAGATGATGTTATAATAATATATAATAATATTACGATAATATTAGGATTTAATTTTAAGATAATAGTAGGGAATTTTTGAAATATAAATGTCTAGACAATATTTTTGGACCTCAGTCAATTTTTATACACCATTATAGTTTTTGTTTAAAAATAACCTATAAAATGGACTAAACTGTGAATTACCCTTTAGGTTTTATTCAAAGATTATCTATTTAGACAAATTGAAAATCCCTAAGATATAAAATTTTGTCCATCCTCAAATTTAAAAAATTATTTTCATTAACCATTTGAAATAATAACCATTTAATCAAATGATTAAATAATTTTCAATTGATTTATTTTTTACAAAGATGATCCTTCAATAAAGACTTTTAAAAAGTTAGACAATTCTGATCATTAAAATACAATATATAGTTACCCTATAAAGGATCTTTCAAATAATTTTATTAGAAGGGAAGCTCCCTTTATTAAAAGGTCCATTGATTTTAATTACTAAATTTTAATAACCTTTTAATTTAAGTACCAAAATTAAATAGCATTTTAAATTAAAGTAAATGATTATAAAGTCCAATTTTGAGCTCTCACTACTTTTAAGACCCAGGTCCTTTTTTTATTTTTAAAAGAGGTCCAGTTTATACCAAACCGGTCCTTTTTTCCTTCTCCGTTTCTTTCTCCGTCTATCTCCCACTCCTTCTGTCATTTCTTTTATTTCAAAGTCAGCATTATTCTCTCTCTCTCTCTCTCTCTCTCTCTCTCTCTCTCCTCGATGTATCGTCATTCGGCCATGGATTGCAGCGAGACCGACCTCCCCGTGCTCGCCTCTTCCTCCTCTTCCTTCCCATGGCCTTCGATCGTCCATCTAGTCACCGACGGTGACAAAACGACGCGAAACCTGAGAGTCAACTTCGGTGGAAATCTGCTTCTTCCGGCCACCACGAGGCACTGAACCAGTCGGGTTTTGTTCTTCTCGTCTTTCTGAACAAGACGATACCATCCGATCGCCCATCCACCCAGCCATGGCGGCGAATCGACGATGGAGGAGGTTCGTTGTATTTGATGCAGCCGCTCTGGAAAGTTGGCTTCGAGTCTTCTCGGCGGAGGATTCAACTTGGCCACATTGAAAACGCCTCTTCAAGTGCCTGGTACTGGTTGCTTGAAGTCACTAAACCTCTTGGGCTCTTATTGCAATTTTAAATATCTGTATATTGCATTACAATTTTGAATTCTCACTGTACATTACAGTTATAGGTCTAGTGACACTGCTGTGGCAATGTGATGCGATACTTGGTGGCTATGCACCTCATTGTCGGAGCTCATTGTTGAACAATTGTAGTTTTCTGACAGTTATTTGTGCGCACCGATTTGGAGGGCGTTGGGGTTTTCATGGGATAAATGGCCTTCTGATCTCACCAAGTTGCTCAATCATACTTTATGTGTGGTGTATTTTACAGGGAAACAGGCATACAAATGTGTTAACGCCAGAGCTTGTGTCATCGCTAAAGCAAGTGAATGAGCGGGTTGTATAGATCAGTCTCACCAATTCCATATACTGGAACGCGCATACTTTTGCACTCACTGAATCAGGGAAGCTATATGCATTTGGGGCTGGAGACAAAGGGCAGCTGGGCATTGAGCTTGTTGCCAACCAGACTGAAAGGGGAAACCCAGAGTGGGTTGACATTGATCTCAGATAGGTCATCAATATTAATAGCTTTCCCTGTGACGCCATGCTTTTATCCTCCATCTAATTTATCATCATCATCATCATCACGCATTGCATTTTGATGTTTAGATTTCCATTGTCTATTTTGTACATAGAAGAAGAAACAAAGAAGTGTGAAGGTTCAAGCTAGTAGGTATAGGGGCCTAAACAAATGCCTGCTATATTGTTGTTGATATCTGAAAAATTGGCTTGCACTTAGGCTTCAAGTAGTTGGTAGCTGAATGATACATTTGTGAGGTTCATTTTATAACTCATTTATCTCAAATTGAATTAATAATTTATTGGCTTACCTAAAAAAAGGGAAATTGAATTCATGCATCTATTTTCCTCTCCTTTTGTTCTTGAGTTCATCTGTAATTATAGTCACAAAAGAGGACATTTTTGCAGATTATTAGTTTCAACTTTTAGATGTTTAGGGGCATCATATATAGTACTGATTTCTCTTTTGGGTTTTGTGCAGGATGATTGATGTTGCTTATCTTGCTAGTTATTTGTCTCGTGCGAAGTTTCTGTCAGCCTCTATGGTTGTTATTGCTATTGTTTGGCAGTCTGGAAGTTTCAAGTTATTTTTCTTTTTCAACGGAATTGTGATTATGTTTTAGTTTGTTGTAATTGTGTCATAAGTTTATAATTCATTTAGTTATTTATGCTTTCACAGTGATTGTATTAAGTTTAAATTATATTATCTAATTTATTGTTATTGTTGTTATCAAACAATAACAATACTTAATTGCCACTGCTGTGCAGTAACAATAGGTGATTGCTACTGTCGGGCAATAGCAATAGGTGATTGTTACTGCCGGACAGTAGCAATATGTGATTGTTACTGCCGGGCAGTAGCAATAGGTGATTGTTACTGCCGGACAGTAGCAATAGGTGATTGCTAGCAATATGTGATTGTTACTGCCGGGCAGTAGCAATATGTGATTGTTATTAGCAGTAGGTGATTATTACTGTCAGGCAGTGGCAATATGTGATTATTACTGTCAGACAGTAGCAATAGGTGATTGTTACTATTCGATAATAACAATTATATTTATTATTAAAACATAAAAGATTACTGTGTGACAGTAGCAATCAAGTGATTGTTACTGTGTGACAGTAGCAATCAGGTGATTGTTACTCTCTGAATTTTGTAATTTTCTATGATTTGAATTTTGGTGATTGTTATTGTATGACGATAACAAGATATATTAGTTATCTTCAACAGGTGATTGTTACTGTAAGACAGTATCAATTTCTGATTGTTACTGCCAGACAGTAGCAATAAGTGATTGTTATTATCAAACAATGATAATACTTGATTGTCACTGCCCGACAGTAGCAATAGATGATTGTTACTATTCGATAGTAACAATTATATTTACTATTAAAACGTAAAAGATTATGGATGCCTCATCTTGATTTTTTGTATTTTATATTGGTTATTATTTAACATGGTTTATGACATGAAAATACATAAATTATTATTTATTTTTTTTTGGTAGTTTATGTACCAATTGGTACTAAAATGGAAAAAAAAAAAAAAAAAAAAAAAAAAAAAAAAGGGAAAAATGGCATTTTAAAAACACTGTAGCGCGCTACAGTAACGGCGTCACTGTAGCGCTGTTACTGTAGCACCGGTTTTTTAAAAAGTGGGCCGCTACAGTATTTTACTGTAGCGCTTGGGCCGGATGAATAGGAATTTTAAAAAATGGACTTTAAAAAAAAAAACCCTTTAAATTAAGTAATAGTTGAAAAGTCAAACAAAATAATAAAGTAAAAAGTATTAAAATTTACAAATATTACATCACATGCCACTACAATAAAAAAATAATAATATTACATCACAAATATTACATTAATTTATACTATATTGTATTAAAAAAAAAAAATCAATCTAGTCACAACTTAACTGTGACTATCTTGGTAAATTGAAAGAGACAACTCACACCACTATACTATGTATTATTTTGAGTAAAAGTATTATTTTGACCTATATTTTACTATATTATAATATAATTTCTCTAAAAATAATTCAATTAAGTCACAACTTAACTGTAATTGTCTCACAACTTAAATGTGACTGTCGTTCAGTCACAACTAAATATGAAGTTAAGACTACATTAGCAAATTTTCAAGATAATATAAAAGCTTTAAGGGTAATTTTGTCAAAACTTTATAAATTTTAACTAACACCCATCATATGTGGGCCAAAGGATAAAAATGTCAAATGAAAAAGGCTCAAATCAAAGGAGCCAACATATTTGTGACATAATCTAAAAAACTACATTTAAATTTAATAGTTCAATTGAAATATTATATGATCTTCATGCTATACCAAAAAATTATTGAGATTTGATATTTAATTTTAATTTTCTATTTATTTTATATATCTATTATATATGAAGCTTTCTTGTTTGTTTGGATATGGGTTGGTTTGACTTTATATATGCTTTTTAGTTTTAAATGCCCAGTGCAATTATTATTATTAATTTTTTTTTTTGGGTATGATGGGGTAAGCCCAAAAGAAAACACCAATTACACACATCCAATTCTGCATAATACAATGTGAATAATCTATTACAAATGCAATTAATCAACTAAAAAGTCAATTAAGCTTGTTAAGGGTTTCCAATTACATATATACAACAAACATCGTGGTTTCTTTTGGTTTATTCAATTTCTTTTTGTTCTCTTTCTCGTCCCACCAAAAAAGAATTCCGTCCTTCGACTAGTTTGGACTCTTCAAAAATTGAATTGCATCTCCATGTTTGCAAAGAAGCCATTGAGAAAATAATATAGTTATTGATATATTGATAAAAAGAAAAAGAATTTGGCATTAAAATCATCTCATTTTCTTGTGCTCTTAAAGCTGCTCATATAAACTTGAAGCAGGCTTTTATAGATCAAATACCCCTTACCAAGTAACATCAACCGAGGGCAGGGACGCTGAGGGATCCTATGTGAAGCACTCTCGGTAGAATCTGTCACAATATGAAGCATGTTAGGAGTGTACTAAGCCAACAGCCATTTTGTAGAGCCAGCTGCTAAAATAAAAAGTCATACCTCTCCCAATCGAGCATTGATTTTCAAAGGTACAAAATCATCAGCTCGAGTCACTCCTACATTTACAATTGCAGTTGCAGCACCTGCCTCATGTGCAGCTCTGTAAAGTGGAAAATTAAACCTACGTGTCAGAATCGAAAAAAGAAAGAAATCAAGGCCTCAGCAGGTAGATAAATAAATAAATAAATAAAGAATAAGCATTGGGACTTCTTTTCTTTTACACTTATTGTTCAATGAGAAAGCTTTACTTGCTGTGGGGGATTGCAACACTAATAGCTGAGAGCATTTACCCTTACCCCTACAATCAAGGGCAAAGTTCAAATCCCCTCTCCCCTTTGGCTTCCTTGCAGAGAGGCTCCCTGCAATCGTGGACACGTGGAGTGATCTAATGTGGACTCAGTGTGAGCCTTACGAGGAGGTGCTGCACTACCCTCACCAACATGCAATAAAAATGATAGTATTACTATGCATATGGTAATTATTCTTCAACGGATGGCATACTCGCAACCAAAACTTTCACATTTGGAACAAACGACTCTGGCAACAACAAGGTTTTTATTCCTAGAATTGGGTTTTGGGTGTGGGAAAGATAATGTGGGCGGTGAGTTTGATCAAGTTGCAGGACTTAAGGGGATAGAGCATTTGACCAACAAAAAAGGGGCTAGGGCATGGAATGCTATCGTTAGTTATGCGGCTTTGGTCATGGAAGCAATAGCAACCAGCACCTTGGCAAAGTCCTTGTTGACGGGAGTGTCTTGGTGGAGGTGTTGTTATTGTCGTGATTGAGGTTGAAGAAGGTGAAGGTGGGGGGAGGGAACAAGGAGGGCACTGAAAGTCATGAAAAGAGGAATTGGCAGCGCTGCAAGCAATGTGGAAGATGGAGGGAAATTTGAAGCACATGACACATTCACATGGGGGAGGAAAGTGATCTAAGATGTCGAGACAGATTAAGCAGAAGAGGCCTGGGTGGTTCTTCAGGGAGCAGTTGGAGCAAAGCCGCTGGAATGACCCTACGGTGATGGGGGAACGGAGTGAGAAGCTTTTCTTATTTTAATTTTTTTTCTAATTTATTTCAGTTATATGCTTTCCTTTTGTATTTTAATACTTCTAAAAGACACATGATTCTTTTTCAATTTTTAATTTTATATTTTCCGCATGGCACAAACTTGATGCCCATCTTAACAAAAAATGGGTCCCATGCACGCAACGTAAGCATAAAACGAATGAACTATGGTCCGACTAACGGACGATTGCAATTGGACTGATATTGCAATGTTATCCAAACTCAAGGTTTAATATTGAAATGTTTTGAAGTTCAGAGTGCTCAAACAAAAAAAAAGATAAAAAAAAAAAAAAGTTTGGAGTGCAAAGTGAACTTTCAATCATACTTCTGCGGAGTACAGTATAGTTAACCTGAACTTTTGATATTCTATGTCAGTTTGATTTAGGTTTTTCTGGTTCAGAAAACACAAACCCGATTCCTAGTTGACTTCATCGGGTTGAATCAGGTTGTGTCAATATTGTAACCATCACTACACTCAAACCTTATCATAAAACTGAAATTTCTCTATCTAATATATAAGAGAACCTTTATTAAAATTTCTTGCAATTTGAAACCCAATATCCAGCATAAATTGTTTTTCCTAAATCCCCTATGAAAGGGGAGCCATGTATAAAAATAGGAGGACGAGACTAAATTATCACTAAATCCTTGGGGGTTGGTGTACTTCACTTAATAAATTTTCAACTGACACAGTTCTTGCAATGATACAATTGTAACTGGCAAAGAATTATACTTATTCTAAAGAAAATGTAGTCAATATTATTGACAGTAGTCAACCTGAGAAAATTGTCACTCAACTACAAATGATGTCCAGTTTCATTTAAGAAAGAACCCTTGATTAAAATCCCATTTTCTCAATTTTTCTTTTTCAAGTTCGTAAAGTTTTTTGTCCTTTTTTTTTTTTTGCCAGGAGTTTTTTTGTCCCTTTAATGTACAAGAAATGAACAAAACAAGATATGCAGCTGACTACATCAAAAACTAAAATAAATAAAATGAAAATTGATATGCACCTGACAAGCCGATAAGCAGACATGGTCATTACAGATGATCCTAGTACAAGAAAAGCTTCACAATCCTTCGCAGCTTGGATTGCCTTATCAGATCTGTCCTTGGGGACATTATCACCAAAGAAGACGACCTTCAACATCATCATGCAACAAGTGCCTAAGATATTATTTTTTCCAATGTACTTGTAAAAAATATAGGATGTGTTCACAATTGTTGAGTGAAAATGGATGCAAGACATACAAGACAAGGGTGAAAATTCTTGAAAAAGAGCTGAATAATACATGCAAGACAAGGCAATAAATAACCAACTCATTTCTGGTGATGTTATCACATTGTATAGATACTAATAGGAATGTTCCATGTTCTAAAACACTTGTGCTTTCTTGGAATAATAAAACTATTAGAAAATCGAGATACCTTCACATTGGAAAGTAAATGATAATCAAGTCTATACCATCATTTTTCTGCCTTCTCTTTCTAAAATGCAGGAAATCTTTAACATACAAAGGAATTTATTTAGTCTTGTCCCACAGAATATTTGTAGAGCTTATATCAGTACACATTATAAAGAGGGGGATGAAAACTTGTGCACATAGCACACATCACCAATTAGACCTATTAAGAGAGTATTGTTAACTGAGGGGTGATAATGTAATAATGTAAGTTTAAGTTTTATAAACAAATAAAGCCTACAGGGTAAATATCAAATATAATCCCTCAACTTTCACACGAGTTCTAATGTCTCACTTCAGTTTAAATTAATTAATGTCCCTCCTGAACTTTGAGATTGTTTTATTAATAGCCCCTTCCATCAGCTTGGACCATCAAAACTACACGAGAAGTCATGTGCCTGTCAGTTGATGATGATGTGGCGCTCCCAAAAACTGATACTTAGCTAATGAGTGCCCGGACATGCAAATCATTTAATAAGTTACAAACTTTCTACTTAGTTTTTTTTTTTTTTTTCTTTTGCCAAAACTCTTTCTTTCTCTATCCTCCCTTGATCTCTTTCCCTCCCCTATATCTCCTCCCTCAGTCTCCCTCCACCACACCTACCCACCTCCCTATTTCCACCTTTCTCAGGGCACTGCTTGTACTGCTGTACGGTCTCGCCATTCTATGCAAAGTAGGCAGACTGCAGTGGTGTAGGATCATTGTGTCATTTTTAGCAATGAAATTTTGAGTTATGAACTTGTATGACATCACTAATTTAAAGTAAGCATATAATCTCAAAGATCACAGCTCTAACGAGTAATGGCAATATAAGTTCGTATTTGATTCAATACATACAATAAAAAGATTAAGGTGGGAGAAATGAGGTGGGTAGGTATGGTGGTGGTTGATGGAGAGAGAGAGGGGACGTGGGTGGTTTGGGTGATTTTTTTCTTTAGATTAAGATGTGTAGCTCTCTCTCTCTCTCTCTCTCTCTCTCTCTCTCTCTCTCTCTCTCTCTCTCTCTCTCTCTCTCTCTCTCTCTCTCTCTCTCTCTCTCTCCATCAAACAATAAAGACACACAATACCCAAAACCAACTATAGTAGAATATTTACACAAATGTGACAAAAATACCTCTAAAGATCAAACCCTAATAAAAGATTAAAGAAAATTCATCATAACATCAAACAACACATGCTAAAATGAATTTCCAACAGATATCACAAACTATGGATGATATCAAAGGGCCCCCTTTCGATGAATTAAGGTGCTGTTGATGAGAACAACGCTGCAAACCATTTAGGGTTTATGGGCGAAGGAGATGGAAGAAACGATCACGTAATTCAGCTCTATCTTTGTGGTTGGATTAAGTGCACACTATTATTAAACTTCTACAGCTTTGGAGCAGATTTTATGGCATTTTCCCAACAGTCCAAGTAGCGTCTTTTCAAAGTTCAAGGAACAAAGTATTAGTGCACACATCAATTTCACTTCTAATAAAGTTTGGAGCTTGCAAAGTTTAATTCAGACATTATTAAGGAAGTACATGCATCACACATTTATAAGGCTATATATGCATCAGGTATTATTAGAAAATTAGAAAGTCTTTTGGAATTGGAAACCTATAATGCTAGTCTAAAGGGGCGCTTCTTGTTGGGCATTAAGAATAAAAATTGTTATCAGAAAATTTTCTGGTATCCAACTTTCCTGTGATGGAAAACTTTGATGTGAAGCCAATTTTAGTTGTGAAGCCCCCCTAGAGTAATCCAGTGTCTATCATAATCTTTTTAAGAGGTTAAATTTTTCTGTTTTCTCAATCTGCCATTAGCTTACCGACCGTTCCTTGATAAACATATTTTCTTATGTTCATGTCATTCTGAAATTTACAGCCATCCTACATTGTTTTCTTTTATCACTAAACCTGAGTTTGAATCCTACACATAGTTTATTATTTATTGTTTGGCAATCTCTATGCACAGCAGTATATAAAGGGACTATAGACTTTTATTAAAATTTAAATGAACCCAAAAATAGAGGAGTCTGCTCAGTCATTGAATCCACCTCTTTTTTTTTTCTTTTTTCTTTTTTTGAACAACCTATTGCAGGAATTAAAATAAACTTGTTTCATGCTGATTTGTACTTCCAATTTCCTAATGTGTGGATGGGGTGTGCATGCTCAATGAGTTTCAAAGCTTAGATTAATTATGAAGTTGATCTTGGTTATTAGTAAACTCATAGCCTACAACAGTTGTGTTTTCTATCTATTTAAAATTTATTCTATGTGTATGTGCTACCTATGGTTTTGTGTTTTCTTTATATTGATGTTGTTGGATTTGTTAATTAACTCAAGGAATCATATACTACAGTATACTGCATGTATGAACATTTTTGCAATTAATAATTTGCATGAGAATTTAAGATTGCTGAGTGAAAAAAAATATAAAGACAATCTATTCACTCCCCTCTAGGTTTAGAGTTCATTAACCTTAAAACTTTTTTTACTATAATCTGTGTGTAATTCCATGCATGTATTCTTGCATCTACAAGAACCTTTGAAACTAAAAAGTAAAGAGGAAAGGAAATGTGTTCAGATATCTATTAAAAGTTGGGGAACAAAACAATAAAAATTTTCTGTTTCCTATTATGAAAACTTTTGTCCTTTTTCCTGAGATGCTTCTAGATCTTTAAAGTGCCTCTAGGCCAGGTTCATTCAATAGACCAGTACCACTATCAAAAATATATCAAATGAATTCTCTGATAGTTGTTTGTGTCATGGACTCATGGCACCTTTTCCAGGCTCTTAGAATTATATGCGTGTGAGAGTAATATTGGTGTTTCTACAGTGTTATTCAAGATTGCATATGATATGCCTGCACATCTATCCAGTGAGCTTTAAAAAACAAAAAAAATGAACTAACTGATTTGCATCATCATTCCTGATATGAAGAAATAGAAACTAGCATCCTGTCAGTCACTAAAATTTAAAACTCAATAGGCAAATGTCTTACATCAGGTTTCACCACTCCATTGCACTTTTGGCACATAGGGATGTGAAAGTCCTGCTCCCAAAATTTTTCATCAATCTCAATGTCACCATCAGGCCTTTGCTTCATGCCAAAGCTTTTTTCTGATCCAGGGTTTCCAAAGTCCAAACTTTCAATTGCCTCTGCCCACTGAAGTTTAAAAAATAAATAAATAAATAAATAAATAAATTTACTTGCTCATCAGGCCACCATCCAGATTAACACACCAGAATGAAAACACAAATTTCCAACCAGACCAAACTTCAGTTCTAACTTCTAACATTCATGGAATAACGAAAAAAAAAAAAGTTTAATTGCTAAAGAGACAATATTATATATTAGTCTTTTTCTTTGCAGGACGTCCTTTATTAACCTTCTATTATATATTAGTATTTTTGGGTCTACTATGCTGCCGTTTTATTTTTGCTTTTGGTTTGTATCAGCCTTAATTTAAAGAGTAAAGCATGCATGTGAAATATCTGGGTTTTGTAGGCAAAGTTTATACATGTGACATCTTATGCTGGTAACACTTTGTTAGTTTGCCCAGCTTTAACTAAAACAATTCATTTTTCAGTGGTCCAAATCCAAATCTCTCATGACACGCAAAGTTAACTCTGACATGTGATTGAATAATATTGAACTCCGAAGCTCAAAAGAACAACCTTAAAATGATTTCACTAACTATAAATCAAGTGTAACTCATTATTAAAAATCAACTAATTGCATCACACGAGAGGTTTAAACAGCCATTAGTCCTTGAGAATAAGCACAAGACTAACCTTTGGATTAAGGGCCTTAACTTGGTCCTGAAATAGATTCCGGCATAAGGAAAAACCGCAGTCTATACAAACCACAGAATATACAGTTCCATGTAATTCGATTGGGTTACTACCAGCACAGTGATGCAATCTGAAACACGACATTGAGAAATTAGTCGCACTAGAATTTCTGATTAACATCTGCACTTTCCAAAAGAAACCTATATTTTTTTCGATGGAAAATATTTTTAGAATTGAAATTCTGTTAGGAAAAAAGTTGGAAGTGAAAATTGTTTGTTTTTCGAATTTGCAATTTGTTTGGTAACTTTTGGTTTTGTTGGAATAGTTTGGAAGGGGAAAGAAATATTGACAATTAAATCATTTATAGTCTGATATTTTGAAATTTTTGCGAGTTTCTATTTATGATCGTTAAAATTATCTTTCCAAATCAATATCTACAATTTAAGTTTACTATATGTTCTATAATGTAGATGATTATTTTGCAAGGTTTTAATGAGTTAAGATCAAACAAACATGTGGAAAACATAATTCCATAATCTAGTTTTTTTTTTTCTCACTATTCTATATAATAAACAGAAGTTAAGAGACAGATAGCTACAGACCTATCAACATTTTGTGTAATCATCAAATTTATCCGGCCAGCTTTTTCTAGAGATGCTAAAGCCATATGTGCTGCACCAGGCTGTGCAGCAGTAAACCGTCTCCACCCAGCATAACTCCTTGCCCAATATCGCCTGCGGGCCCGGATAGAACGGAGAAACTCCTGTTCATAAAATTCCACAAAAATAGAAGTTGAATGTAGTATTTTGAGATTAATATTATAAAACATAAACAGCAGTAGTTAATGAAGTCTATTTGGAAAAAGTTTATATAAAAAATTAACCATGATGCCATTTTTGTTAATATTAGCAAACAAATGTAAAATTTTGTTAAAGATGCACTTTCCATCTGTGTAGTTCCTTTAAAACTGAATCACCTAAAGACATGTATAAGCAGGAATAGAGTCAAGGCCTAAGTCATATGGTGACTATAAACATCTACAGCCAGTATGAAGACATACTTTGCTTCTGAAATCTCTGATTCCTTGTTTGACAGAATGAGAAATGTAAGACATCAATTATCATATCTTGAAAACCTCGTAATACTAAACTTCATTCCTCATTGAAATTAATAACTAAATAATACTAAACTCCATTCCTTATTGAAATTAATTACTAAATAATACTAAACTCAGCAATTCTCTTTGGTTGGAAGAAAAAGCACAGGAAAAGATGCCTCTCTTTCCTTTCTTTCATTATTTTTTATAACCGAAAGATGTGTACATGCTTCTATACCACAGGAGGGTTATGCTAGTCCATTATGCCAAGTCACAAATGCATTTATGAATGAAAGAGTTAACTTTTATTCCAGATCTGATGCATACAGAGCAACCATAGATGATCAAGGATTTGAAATCAATTATCAGCACCAATCATTTTCCAATGATCAAAATATACTGAACTATTTAAACCACTGGAATACACAGATTACATGTATTGCCACCACTCATATAATTAGTATATTAACTAAGATCAGGAGATTACATGTACCGCCACCACTCATCAATATCTCAATTATATCATTACTATATGACCCACGGGAGCCTTCCCCTTTGCTCTTTACTGTTCTATTTTAATTATACTCTAATTTAGCTCGTAAATTAGATCATATACTATAGTAGCCATGCCTCCAGATTACCTGATGGGTAATTGGTCTGAAACCAGAACTATAAGCTCCATTTGGGCTGCAACACAAGATAAATGAGAGAAAATCATATATGGCATACAGTGTATGATCACAAAATAAATGTAGCAACATCAACCATAAAGTAGAAATATCATGATTTCAGAACATGCTAAGGCTCCCTAGTAATATCAACTGAAACAAATTATGCTTTTTATATATAGTGAGACACCCATTGAGAGCATAAATACTTTGAACAAAATATCAGCTTTAAACAAAGTGATGATAGATTTTGTGTTGTATATGCAAAAATAGCGTAATTAAACATACATCACTTATTAGTATATTAAATAGTTCCAACTGACAGAAAAAGACTAAGAACCAAAAATTGACTTTTCATTTCTGCTAGGCAGACTTTTAAAAGCCATCAGAAAATGTTGACTGAACAATTTAAAATTGCAACTGGTAAGTAGTCAAACATTACTGAAAATCATCAACATATTACTGGCAGAGTGACTATTTTCATCAGGTAAACCAGTAATAGTCAATTCAACAGGAAATAATAGGTCTCACAAAGATAGATGCAAAAGTGGTTAGAAATCCTTGTTGGTTAATAATGGAAAATTAGCATCCTGAAGAAGCACAATAAAATTCAATTTTCGAAGTTATTTTTATGCTTAGTTGCACATTTTTGCTTGGAAAGAGGCTGCAAAAAAAAGGTTCTAAGGACCTCATAAGCTTAATCAACAATGTTAAAGAAGAGACAGAACCTTCTGTAGTCTGGAATTCCACATTCTGTGCTAATTCCGGCTCCAGTTAATACCACGAGTTTGGTACTGCATGATAGCAAAAAACAGATAAAAGAAAAACTAGTAAAGATAACTATGAAACTTATGTAGTAAAAAATTTAAATATTTTCCAGCACAGAAGAAAACCTCATATGCAAAGAAGAACATAAAATTCAAACTACATATACTACGGTATGTGATATTGACCTTTGATCAATAAACTGATACAAAAGGTTGACATCTTGCATGCTAGGAGCATCTGAATCAGGAACCAACTTCTTTTCCCTCAAGAAGCTTGAAGGCACTTTTTCTTCCCTCGTTGATGAGACACCTGGAGGAGAGATTCGGCATAAAGTTTGGACATACTTCAGGTACCCCGGGAAAGAAATTATTCTTCTTTTATTGCTTGGTAGTCTACAATTTGTGCTACTTGATTGAATAATATCTGTACATATAAAAAAGAGATTTCAAGGACATATCAGTCATGTATACAATACGTGAAGAGTACCTAAAACAAGGTTATGGAAAATGCAAAATTCAGTAAATAACACGAGCAGACTTGCCTGTCATGAAACTCCCCAAAAGTTCTCTAGCAGTTCTGGAACTCTGCAAATTTAAAGTAAACAATTTGGTTTCAAAAATCCAGCAGAAGCTGAACAAAATGCTAAGCAAAAAGCCAAACGTCTGCGTTAAGAAGTAGTAAAGAGTATCGATTCCATCAAAAAATTCCTAAAATGAAAATATAAAATAAATATGTGTTCTGTTGGTTTCAATTTTCAGAATTTATCCATGTGCTGGTAACTTCTTCAAGTTGGGATATTAAGGGAAATTATTTTACAGTAATACAGGAATAGGGGTTGTCACCCATTACTAGGACAACCACAAGATGTATATTCATTCAAGATATCTGCCATTTGAACAAAAATTGAGTCTCAACTTCATTTTTATATGGTTTTCAAATTTTCTTGGATACCCAACATGACTATATTCCCTATGATTTTCAACTTTTCCGGGATATTCATTCCTTTTCCTTTTGATGGCCACCTCTAATCATAATTCTAAACAACAGAGTGAATTAGAGAAAACCCAGAAATGTGCAAATCCAAAATATATCAAATGCAAGTAATGAGAGAAAATGAAAAGAAGGCAAAGAAACTCACGGAAAAGAAGGGAAGGTGGGAAGGCAAGCGCACAAGCATGGCCATCTTTTATTCTTTTTATTTTTTTATTTTTAGTTCCTTCTCTCTTTCTGCTCTTCGATAAACGAAGAGGAAAGAGGTTTTATGGGTTTTTTTCTTTTTTCTTTTTTTTTCTGTCTGGCATTGGACTCATCGGTCATCGTCTCTCTTCATAGCTTCGCCTGTTTTCTCCACGTTGCTCACTCGTACACCATTATTAAGCCTTGACCACAAAATAACAGTTCTTATTTTTTAGTTTTTTTTTTTTTTTTTTACATGTGAGGGGAGGGTACAAACAGGTGTGTAGGGAGCAGTTTTTGTCCCGGGCCAACTATCTCACATCGGATATAATTTTGTCTAGTTCAGATGTTACTGCATGAACCTCGACTAAGGCCTTCTACAACGGTTATTCTCAAATATCTAATACCCAAATCAATTTTTAGTATTAAAAAGTATAAAAATATAAATTTTAGAAATCACCAACACAATGGTATTGAAACCTAAATATGAGAATATTAATATTTAACTCATTTATTTGTTGGTGGACTAGCCATTAAATAGCTTTTATTTGTTAATGGGTTAGTCATTTAATTTAGTTTTGGGTATAATCTATACCCAAAACTGAGAATAGCTTTTGGGTCTCAAAAAATTATGGAGATCACATTCCAACTCATTGTGGTTAGACTATATCTATTTTATACTCAAAAAACGAGTTTGAAGATTAAATTCAGGCTACATTGTAGAAGATCTAAGGGTGGCAGAGCCACGTGAGGCCCCTCCAAACTTTCAGAAAATTGCATCAATACCGCAGTACCACCCAATTTATTGGGTATATGCAAAATTACCACCAAAATAAACAAAATAATTACTACTTGTCACCCAAACTTCATGCCCTATAGCAATGTGATAGACACTTCAATCTAATTTTCTTTGGTTTTGTTATAGCAACTGTCCTTAAACTTTTCCCCCATTCTCAATATGTGTCTCCAATTCATTTTTCAAATTTTAGGGTCATGTTTCATGTGTCCTCACTTTGGTCCATTTCATCAATAAAGGCCCAATTTTAGTCAAAACCCACCACATGCGTGGCACGTGATCCAGTCAGTTTATGTCAATTTTCCTGTGTGGAATTTGAAAACAAAAACACAAAGAAATTCATTTAGAACAAATTGTAATGCTTAATTAGCATGAAAAAATAATAATAATAATAAATAATGAATTTTTTATTTGAATGAGGATATAAAGTTGATAAAAACAATTAGCTATAATTGATAAGGGTAAACATAGAAAGAGAATGATTAGTTTTTTAACACATTAAATATAGGCTTATTCATACCATTGCCCCCTGTAAGATACACTTTTTTTCACTTTGCCCCCTGAAACTTAAATTCTCTCAGTTTGCCACCTGAACTTCAAACAATTGTTGCAAAAAACCCTATACCGTCAACTCTGTCAATTTTTCTGTTAAAAAAGCTGATGTGGCACCTATATGACATGGGTGGAACCCTTTTCTAGTTATGTAACATCCATGCAGACACTAAAAATTATAAAAAATATGATTATATGAGTAGGGGACGTTGCAAATTTCGAGCTTAATGTCAATTTTTTATAATTTTTAGTGTCTGTATGGATGTTACATAACTAGAAAAGGGTCCCACCTATGCCATATAGGTGTCACGTCATCTTTTTTAACGGAAAAATTGACAGAGTTGACGGCATAGGGTTTTTTGCAACAACTGTTTGAAGTTCAAGTGGCAAATTGAGAGGATTTAAGTTTCAAGAGACAAAGTGAAAAAAAGTGTATCTTACAGGGGGCAATGGTATGAATAAGCCTTAAATATATAATTTTAAGTCAACGTAGAATCCACGTGCCATAGAATGTATGGGAAAGTTGGAGGAAAACCCAACTATCTAATTTTCACACCCACATTTTAATGAAAATGAAATAATAAATTTATCCTTTTGTAAAATAACCTATATTCACTCACCTCATTATAACAACTTAAACTTCAAAAACCCTATAATCTTCTTCTCTCATTTTCTCATATTATTAATCTTTTGATTATATTGTTTTTGGGTACTAAACAATCAATTGAACATTGGAGAGAACTCTCCTAATGCAAAGGTAAGCAAAAAAAATTCAAATTGTATGATGTTTTCAATTTTTTTTTTTTGGGTAGAACAACCACGCCATGTTCCACTCTTGGGTGGAGCCACCATGAAATTAAGATCCACCATTATATGATGTCACAAAATGTATGAGCAAGTTGGAGGGAAATGTAGATAGCATTTTACTTATTTCAAAACTAAGATTGTAGAAATTGTCTACGTCATCAAAAACTTCTTCACTTATGATAAAATTTGATAAAAAAAAAATACAGATTTTGCTAATGATACTCGTAATGGACCTGGATCCTCTGCCTTGCTTCCCTGCAAGGCAGGTACCAGGTTCAATCTGAGCCTTTGAAAGACATATTTGAGCATGGTACCTGCCTTGCAGGGAAGCAAGGCAGGGGATCCAGTTCCACTCGTAATATAAGGTTTGGGATAGCAGTAGATGGTTTTAATCCATTTAGAACAATGCCCATAGCTTATGTACAGTACATAACATGTTGATCTAATGTCATATAACTTGTCATTGTGGATGTGCATAAGGCAGCCATTTTTTATTTTGTATGTGTTCATCGATGGCCCCAAGGACATAATAATAAGAAGGGATTAATGTCATTTTGCTCCCCAGACTATTACACATGTATCAGTTTGCTCCCCAGACTTTTAATTTGGAAAATTAAGGACCCTGACTTTTTCAATTTTGCCAATTAAGGTTATTCCGTCAATTTATACATTTTTCATCTAAAATTTCGAGATGATCAAGCAAAATTTAGCAAGAAATAAAAGAGAAAAAATGATGCATGAGGAAAAAATGATAAGATCTAATTGGAAGGGACCATTTTGCCCTCAAAGATTTGGATAAAAAATGTGTAAATTGACAAAAGAACCTCAATTGGCAAAATTGAAAAAGTCAGAGTCCTTAATTTTCCAAATTAGAAGTCTGGGGAGCAAACTGATACAAGTGTAATAGTCTGGGGAGCAAAATGGTAGTAATCCCTAATAAGAATGATGAGTTAAAAAAATTATGGCATGAATGTGTACTTACTTATGATGCCTCGAGTAATCAAATGTTTAAATCATATGCTGTATTATTATGACTATTAATGACTTTCCTACATATGGGAACTTGTTGGTTGGAGAACTAGAGGTGAGAAAGTATTGTTACAGGGGTTACCATCAATTTTTAATTAGAAATCATAGATTTTGTAAAGACAGATTTTCTTATGATGGCAAATGAGAATGGGGACGAGCTCTAACTAATTTTCTATGACTGATGTGAAAAGACAATTGGAGGGCATACTTACAAAGTAAAATAAGGAAGACATTTGCAAAAGGAAAATAGATGAAACATTGAAGAAAAATAATGAAACCAATTAGACAAATAATAAATCCTTTTGGCAGAAAAACCGAAGTATTTTTTTTAGTTACCATATTGGAAGCATAATCTCGATGTCATGCACATTAAAAAGAATTATTTTGATAATTTAAACACCATTAAATGTTTCTGAAAAAATTAAGGATAATTTTAAGGCTTAACGTGACTTAAAAAAATTAGGCATTAGAGAACCATTAAACACTCAACAAGGGGGTCCTAATTAGGCATACTTACCTCATACATGTTTTATTATGAATAAGAATAGTAACCATTGATTGAATTAACCATTTCTTTAGACAACTGTGCTCAAAGTGAACATGTCATCTGATTCTTAAAATATTCAAGATCGAATTGTGCTTACACTTTGATATCTCGAGAAAATTTTCCAATGTTCTTCTTTGATGTAATGGAACACTTGCCTATACATCTAGCTGAGAAAGAAGTAATTGTTGGAGCTGTACAATTTCGATGGATTTATACCATTTAGAGGTGTGCAAATACAAACTTATATTCTTATTATTTTAATTATATTACTTGTAGGTATCTATTAATGCTTAAACTTCATGCGTGTAATAGTGCACATCCTGATGCTTCAATTGCTAAGGAGTACTTAATGAAAGAATACATGAATTTTCTCGCAAGATACTTGAATGAAGTGGAAATAAAATTTAATCACCATCTCGAAATGATGATCGTGGTAGTGACTTTAGTCGTCCTATTAAGTAAAGAAGTTAAAACACTCCTAGATGACGTTACATAGGTCCAAGTACATAGGTATGTGCTAGTCAATATAGATTTTGTCACACCTTTTTAAAGTAAGTCAACCTCAATTGGATCCATAAGCATAGCTTTTCTAAATAATAAGTAATCATTGATATTCGAGTGATCGAAGATGTCTGTAATATAGTAAAAACATATATACATTAATTAATTTCTTAAAACATGTATTGATGGTTTTGTTATTTTAGTCTCAGGTTTTTATTGAGCTCAATTTATATATATATTTTATATTCTTAAATCATACATTTTTGTTCAAATTTTTTAGCATTTTTAATGCTTTACTTCTTGTTATAATTATTTAGCTACTTAGTGGATTTTTTTTTTCTTATTTCTTAAATCTTAGTTGGTTGTAATTATTTTTCTAGTTTATTTTATTTTTGCTTTTAATTAGTTTTATTTTATTTTGATTTTTGTAGGTTAATAAAATAAAAAGCCCAAAAACAAAATATGAGAAGAAAAGAGTTGGCCCAAAGAAATAAATGAAGCTAAAGCCCAAAAAAAAAAAAAAACAAGAAGAGAAGAAAAAATGAGGAAGAGCCCAAAACGAAACCCAACCCAGCTAGGGGGAGGCGAACTGTCACAAGGAGAACGAAGCTTCCTTGCTGCTTCCTTCTCTCTTTCTTTCCTTCCGCATGTCACCCACTCATGTGAGCCAAGCCAGCCGCAAGCTTCTTCTTTCCTTCTGCCTTTCGTGCCGACTTCAGCCACCAAGCCAAGTCAAGCCCTTCATTTGATTAACCAATCCATGCTCCAATTGTCGCGCGACACATGGCGTATCACGAAGCAGCTGTGTCCAGCCTTGCTCTAGCCTGCATTCTGTGCCCTTTCTTTAGCCTATTTAAGGAAGTCTTCATTCCTTTTGTTCTTCACGCCTCCTTTGAGGCCTTGTGAGCCGCACAGTAGATTAGGATTTTAGGATAGTTTCTTTCTTATTTCTGGTTTCTTTCTTTTTTAGGCTTTATTATGCTTTATTCACCTGAAGTTTGAGCTCAATCTCACTTCACCATCTTAAAAAAAAAAAAAAATTGTGTCAATTTGTCACCTGAATTAAAAATTTATTGTAATTTACCACCTCTGACTCTTTTTGCCTAAATTTTTGTTAAAAATAAAAATGTTTTGGTCTTTTACAATGTGTTTGGATGAAGTAATTTTAATTTTCACAGAAATTCAAAAATGATGGAATTTAAAGCTCCGTTATTTAAATTTTTATAAATTTCATTTTTTATTGTTTGGATATATGTATATAGAATTTTGTAAATGACATGAATTACAAATTTTAATTAATCTAGTCCCACCGACTACCCACCCACGCCACCACCTTCCCCTCTCTCTGAGTCTCCAACCACACTCGTCTCTCTCTTTCATTCTCTCTTCTCTCTATATACTCATCATCTCTTCTCTACATATTAAAATTCATTCACAAGATTGATTTTTTTTTTTCTCCAATTCCAAGAGCCCAGCAACCAAAGACAAAAAAAGCATCTCCATTAATTGCATCTTCTTAGAATAAACTTGGAAATCAAGTTGGGATTAGATTGATGGGATCCCAAATGGCAGACCAAACAAAGATTAGCCCAACATATTCCAATCACAATCGTAACTGTTACAAAAAATAAAAATAAAAAAAATGGCAAGGCTGCAACGGCTACCGATGGAGGGAAGTGAGAGAGAGTTTAGAGAGAGAAATAAGAGAGAAAAAGAAAGGGGAGAAGGTTATGAGGGTGGTTGGAGGGAGGGAAGGGTGGAGATGGGTGGGCAGTGGGCTTTATGATTTTTTGTTTTTCTAACCTTTTAATTTCTTAATATTATTTGTGGGAAAAAAAGTTTGTAGATGTGGCAAGATCTAAGTCACAAATGATTATTAAAGGGCTGAGATCAAAAGTCAGGTATAGCCTAGTAGGAAGAAAACTGGCAAAGGATCCAAGTATGGATGGTGGTTGTGGTGGGTGGGTCTTTTTTCTTAAAATCTCAAATGTCATGAAATTTGAAAATGACATCTATTTAGATGGAATTTAAAGTCAGAATTTATGACTCTCAAATTCCATAATTTTTCTCACGTAGAATTCTAAGATTTTTGTGTTAATGAGGCCAAACAAGGGAATTTGAGATTTTCATTTCTCAAATTCTGACTTTTAATGAAATACCGAGTTAAATTTCTCTATCCAAACACACTGTTAAAGATTTTTTATTGTGTTAAAGCAGGTAAAATATAAAAAACAATTTTTTTTTTAATAATAAGAACTTGAAAAAGACAAAAACACTCTTATTTTTAACAAAAGTATAGACAAAATTAACCATAGGTGGTACATTGCAACAAATTTTTAATTCAGGTAGTAAATTGACACAATTTTTTTTTTTTTTTAGGTGGTGAAGTGAGCTTGAGCCCAAAGTTCAGGTGGGTAAAATGTAAAAAAGCCTTCTTTTTATTTAATGTAGTACATTTCTATTTAATGTTATTGTATTTAGTTATTTAAATTCTATTCTTGTCTCTTTTATTTACTTTTATAGAATAAGAAAATAAAGTCACTAAATCTAAAGAAAATGAAGCCCAAGAAACATCCCAGACTCATAGACTCAAAATCAAACAGCACTAAAAATGTAAAATAAAAATAATTTCAAACTGAAAAGTGAGTAAAGTTATATTATCTTTACTCACTAGAAGGGACTCACATGCAGTGTATAGTGGAATCCTGTCGTCGCTCCTTTAAAAAATAACATAAAGATAGCACAGAAAAGTAACCGAATTGAAGTTCTTTTAATTTCGAGCTTTTTCTTTTTCATTATAATCATGAAGATAAATTGTTACAACTCTAAAAATAAAGATACCAATGAAGACCAACACAACAACTACAAGCGGTATCTTGATCGTTTCCCTCTTCACGATTGTTTTTGTCTTTGATTTCCCATAGCTTTTCCTATCAATCATATTAAATATGGGGTAGTGTCTATAATATTACCGATTATAACTGTTTTTGAGCTCCAATATACCAAGATTATATTTCTTATAATCCGTGTCTCATACAACGAACCCACCACAACAACTACCTAACACCATTCTATAGTACTTGTAAGCTCATCAAGAAGTTGTAAAATTTTATTAAACCAAAATTTGTTTTCTGTTTCTAGATCCTTAACTAACTGTTTAGCTAAAATAATTTCCTTAGTAAGTTAATGAGTTGACCCCAAATAAACAACAAAAACAACGGTGAGGTAAGAAGAAACTTATAATTCTAGCATTTACCCTAACTCCATTTGCTACAAGATACATTTCCATTGTTGTTGCAATACATAGCTAGCTCTGCTTATGAAGAAGATGAAAGGGTTAAAAAGAGGAAATATGAATAAGACGAAGAAATACTATGTGAAACATGTACGCTTATAGTAGGGAAGCGGGTATGCCGTAATAATGTTTGTTTTATTTATTTATTTGAGTTTTGGTTTTCATAGCTATACCTTCTCAGAAAAGTAACAATTTTGTTTAAATTTTAAGTCAAGACACAATATAACTCAACATTCTTCAAAAAACAAGAAAAAAACTCATTCTATATATAATGAAAATAATATAGCTAAACATTAAACTTGTTTTCGTCACTAAATTAAGATATCTATGGTTAAGGTTTACTGATCAACATATAGATTAAATTAAGATATCTATGGTTAAGGTTTACTGATCAACATATAGATATATATATATATATATAGAGGAGTGCTCTAAAACTAACTAGTTAGCAAGTTAATATGAAGCTAACCATGCTTTTGAGACCACTACATAATAATCTTATAATCCGAACCGTCAATTATCTAGGTCATACTTCAAAAATCATCATTACAAAAAATCAACTAAATTGGAAATCATTTAGTCATCTAATTGAGATCAAATAAATAGACGATTAGTGTTTTCGATAAAAACATATAAATAGTTGTTATAATCAAATAACTAAATGATTTCTGAATTTGAAGATTTTTTACAGGGATGATCTTTGAAGTATGGCTTAAAAAATAGACGGTTCGAGTTTTGAGATTACATTGTGTGGTGGGCCCAACATGGTGGTTAGCTTTGTATTAACTTACTAACTAGTTAGTTTTAGAGCATTATTATATATATATATATAAGTCAAAACAAATCATTCACAAGCAATACTGCAAAGTTTGCTACAGTGAATAACGTCATGCTCCTATAAATATTAACTACCAAATATGATGGATGTACATCCAAATTAAAAAACTACCTCGCACATCACGTCGTCGATATATCAATTACTGATGGCGAATTTGAAGCGACATTACTTTGTGATCTACATGTTTACATCTTTTTTAATCGACCTAAGTGGATAAGGCTTAGGCTGAAATGTAATTTCTAAACCCATTTTTTTGCTAGAGCCTCTAAATTTAGGTTCTTCTAACTTATAGGATAAATAATAGACTGCACAACACTTTGCTTTACTTAAATGTTCTCATGGAAAAACTCTTCATAGTTGTAAGCATATGCAGTATTTATTGCTTCAATCATAAGGGCAAGTGTAGCATCAACCTGTTGCGTAGTCAAGATGACTTTTTTGTCATATCTACCCTTTTTTTTTTTGTGCTTCGGTTGCAACTCGAAGTGAAATATCCAATACTTTTCTTTAACATGTTTGCTGGTTTGATAGTAATTAAAATAATTATTCTGCATCAAATCATCCTTGTTTTTTTTTTTTTTCCCTTTATTCTTCCAACTAGATTAATTTACTACTAGATTCCTGATTTTCATACTTCCTTGTTCTTTTCTTTTCCGCCTCAATGGCAATGATCTTCACATTAGCATTTTCAATAGATTCTACAATGAACAATTTCATATCGTTCCATATATAGTCAACAAGATCTCCAGTATACTTCATTAACACATCATAGTCACCAACAAAATCATAGCTTGGTTATGAAATTCAGTGGTATACTATTGTAATGTTTTCCAGAATCTTTGTTTGAAGTATTGCTACCCAATTATACAATCTTTCTTCTTCATAATTAACTAGATATTTTTTTTCACCTTAAAGCGTCTTGAATTTCTTCCAATTTAAGTCTGATACATTGTGGTGTCTTTGGTAGGACTTCCACCTGGCAAGTGCATAACTTGAAAGTTTCAAGGTTGCAAATTTCATTTTTTGAGAATTACTGTACTTATACGTTGTGTAGTAAGTTTTCAATGTATCAATCTAGTTGTCCAACTTTTTCAGCATCAACATCACCTCTATAAATAAGGACATCAACCTTAAAATAAATTTTCAAGGTCTTTACATGATTTTTGTTCTTACCTATTTCATATTTGTTGTTCTCTATTTTATAATTTGCCTCATCATCTTCTTTGCTCTCTTCGTCAATATTCTTGAAATTTTTATCCTTTAAAGTGGATGCACACAATTTTTTGGCATTTAAGCTATCCGAGGAAATTGCACTATTGGTCTACATTTTCTTTAGAAAGTTTCATATTGGTTTACAATCTTTTTTTCATTTCATATTGGTCCACTTTGTGATGTTTCCCATTATGATCCAAACCATCAAATTAGCACAAACGATTGACCATATATTTTAGTAATGTTCTACGAACATGAGGCACTATTGTAGTTCACTAATTCTTCACTTAATTCCATATTGGTCAACAACAGTGCCCCAAGTGCGTGGCACGTGACTAAAATAGACGGCCATTTGTGCTAATTAGATCTCAATGAAGCACGTCACAAAGTTAGTGGACCAATAAGGAACGAAAAAAAGAACGTGGATTAATATGAAACTAAGGGAAAAATAAATGGACCAATGGTGCAATTTCCTCTAAACTATCCACAAGCTTAGAAGTTGGTACTGATAGATTTTCAACTTATTGTTTAAGCTTGGTGATTCGATCACCATCACCACTTGGTGTTTCCTTTGGGTTTTCTCCGGTCATAGCCCCTCTCTTAGACTTAGGCCTTTTATGGACAAGCAAATGACCTACAAGATCTTCATTAGCTTTACGTCGGCTGCAAGTTAGAACCATAAACCACTATCACCCCACCATCACCCTCTTAGATGTAGTGCTTTGATACCACTTATCAAGAGATGATAGAACAATAAATTCCTATCAATAGGAATAAAGAGTCGTTAGTTCTCATTGGAAGCAAACTTCCTTATCGAGAGGTAGCTTATGAAAGAATAAGAAACAAAGGAGGATGCTTTGAATGACTTGTTCATTTTATTGAAAGATAATTTTATAGCATAACTAAACTAAAAATATAAAATGAATTTAAAGCATAAAGCACGAATGGTTTAAATTCTTTAACTAATATAAACCTTTAAATTTTAATAGTCTAGAACAAATTCTCTTAAACCATTAGTTATTAGTGGTTTCAAATAATTTAATTATAATATAATAAATAAATTATATTATATTATATATTTTTTTTATATTTAAGATCTTTCTATAGCCATGGAGAGATTTAATGGCTTGACTAATGATGGAGATGTTTGTTTGGTAGACAGTGAAACGACACATACAACACTTCGAGAAAAGAAATGCTTCTCGAACTTGACATCAGCAAAAGATGCTACTGAGAAGACCATCGCCATTGAGGCGGGGAAAAAAAAACTAACAAGAAGGATGATAAATCTAGTAACAAATATGATTGGAAGAGTAAAGGGAAACAGAGCGGGCATGTGAAAGCAAAGTGATGATACTTTACCTTGAGTTGCCACTAAAACACAATAGAAGAAACTATGGGAAAGTTGACAGATAAGCCACCTTGATTACGTAACAGGTAGAAGAACTTAATTTTAGAGATGAAACAATTAACCTGATCCTACGTACACTAGCCTTTATGACTAAGCCAACATATACTCAACCTTGAAGATATTTTCCATGTGAATATTCAGGTAAAGTAAAGTGTTATGCAAGCTATTATTGATCATGGAAGTAAGAAGAACCTTATTTCAAAGGCTCTAATAAGAAAGGTGGATTTATTAACTACACCTTCTCCTAGGTCTTTCTCACTTGGGTGGATTCATAAGGACATTGACATACAGATCATGAAGCAATGTACCTTCAAATTCACTACCACTAATCGATACATCGATAAATTAAGTGATGTGTGAGGTGGTTCCTTTGGATATATGCCAAGTCATATTTGGTAGTCCATATTTATGCGATCGTGATGCCATTCATTAAGGGAGACTTCGCAAGAATTGCTTTATGAATGATGGGAAAGAGTTCTACATCAACGCTTGCAAGCATCCAACTATAGATAATTTGTTGACAGCAACCCAAGCTAAGAGGTTGGTCAATTCATTTGGACGATTTGTTTTATTGATGATTCAACCACATGAGCATAGTTCAGGAGCTATGACAATATATGTATTGTCTTTATCACCTTCATAATATTGTTCTGATATTAGAAAATGGAGTTCAAGGACCTATTTCAAGATGTGCAAGGATTGCCATCGCGAAGAGCTATAGAACATGAAATTCCTTTGGTAGGAGATTCACTACTACCAAACCTAGGTTTGTATCACACTTCTCTAACAAAATCTGAAGAGATCAAAAGATAGGTACAAGGACTTCTTGAAAAATGAGTCATCCGACCTAGTTGTTCACCATGTGGTTCACCAGCCTTACTTGTGCCCAAGAAAGATGGAGGATGATGTATGTGTGTTGATTATAAGGCACTCAAAAAATAACCATCAAGAATTGGTATCTACTACCGAGGATTAATCACCTTTTGGATAAGCTACATGGTGCTCGTTACTTTACAAATCTTGATCTCAAGTCTGGCTATCACTAAGTTCACATCCATGAACAAGACACTTGGAAGACTCTTTTCAAGACAAAGCATAGACTTTTTGAGTAGCTAGTTATGTAATTCAGGTTATGTAATGCTCCAGCTACCTTTATGCGATTGATGAACGAGATACTCTGCCCCTTCATTAATGACTTCGTCATTGTATACTTGGATGACATACTAGTATTCAGTATCACCTAGGAGGACCATCTTCATCATATTGATTAGGTTTGAAATTACAATAATTGCCACTTCACCCTGGACGTGAT
The DNA here is from genome assembly GCF_963921425.1 of Dryas octopetala. Classification (NCBI taxonomy): domain Eukaryota; kingdom Viridiplantae; phylum Streptophyta; class Magnoliopsida; order Rosales; family Rosaceae; genus Dryas; species Dryas octopetala. The sequence continues at coordinate 4,386,662 of NC_141370.1, forward strand.
TCCAATAATTGTCACTGTGCAACAATGGCTATTTGAAACTGCATAAAAATAATATTTATATATACTTATGTCTTTTTTTACAACATGTCAAAAACTAATGAAATAAACATAAAATACAAAATTCAAGCTTTGGGAGTCACATTCACCCTCGTTATAATATAAAAATGATTGTTACGAATTTACACTGTTTGACAGTGGCTATAATTGCCGAAAAACACGAAACTTGCTATAATGTAGGTTTATTTGTCAAAAAGTAGACCTATTTGTCATTACAACCTTTTATGTGAGTTTATTTATCATTAAGGACTGTAAAATGAACTTTAAAATAATGTACTTTAATAAATATTGTTCTGTGAATACATTATATATATATACGCTCCTTCTATTGAGGTATACCTCAATTTATTTATGTTGAGGCATACCTTATTAGGGTCCACACGAGTCGTTTTGTGTCAATCCAAACCGTTCGCAAGGATCATCTTCATTGATAGATCATTCTTGCAAAAAATTAATCAAATCGGAAATCATTTGCCTATCTAACTTTGATAAAACAAATGGACGGTTTTATTGAAAATATTTGGTTCGTCCATTTATTTGACCAAAGTTAGATAGGCAAATTTTTTGCAAAGATGAGTTATCAATGAAGATGTAAAAAATGAACGGTTCGGATCGACACAAAACGACTCTTGTGGCCCTAAGAGGGTATACCTTAACATAAATAAGTTGAGGTATACCTCAATAGAAGAGTCTGTATATATATATATATATATGTAAATAAATAAATAAATAAATAACTGATATTTAAGGGACAAATATTTATTTGCAAAATTAATAGAGAAGCCGGACCAAACTGCTCCTACCGGGTCGGGTCAGTTGCATTGGTCGTTTTTTTGGGTAAAAATGCCGGCTGTTGAGAAAATGCAGTTTGTTAAGTTAAGCCCATCTTCCTCATCCACTTGAAGCGATGGCTTTGCATATGTGCAATTGCTTTGCCCTCTCAAACCACAATCTTTTCAAACGAAACCACGCTCCAATACTCTCTCCTCCAAAACCCTTCTTCTCAAATTCAATGCCCAACAGTGAAACACTTACATCACCTTGTTTGACCAAGAGAAACCTCAGCCTTTCACTTGTTGCCGTTTTCTTAAATGGGGTTTTGCCCAACCTGCCTGAGCCTCTTTTCGCTGTAGAATTGGAGCTTCAGAGGTACACAGATTCCAAGGAGGGTTTCACTCTCCTCCGGCCCTCCTCTTGGATAAAGGTGTTCAAGCTTATCTGTGGTTTGCTCCCTGTATGAATATATATATATATATATGTTTTCTTTGTTGTATTGCTTTCAGTCTATAATTGGATTTTGTGTGGATGAATTTGGTTAGTTATGGATGGCTAGGTTGATAAAGCAGGGGCAACTGTTCTGTTTGAAGAGGCAAATAATGGAAGCAACAATGTTGGTGTTGTGGTGAACCCGGTTCGCCTTACAAGCCTTGGAGAGTTTGGCAATCCTCAATCTGTAGCTGATAAGCTTATAGAAGCCGAAAGGCGCAAGGTAATTGTTTCCTTGGAATGGGTGCTGGATTTCATCTTTATCTCTTTGTTGCTGATGGATGATGGTGTTTGTAGTAAGTTAGCTTCTAAGTTCAACTTTTATCAGTATGGGATTTTACATCAAGGAAAATTTGCATAAAAAAAAAAAAAAAATTTCTGTATTAATTTGATTATATCTTAAAAAAACTGTGAATGGAAACTCTTATGAATCATGGCAGCTGTAGTATGTTGGAAGGTGGAAGGATAGAAGAGCACACTAGCGTTTTGTTTTGTATTTTTTTTTTTTTCTCTTAATTGGATTAAACACCAGCCTTTCTTTTAAGGATAAGAATTCCTTTTGCATTTTATGCTTGCTTCATGCGCAGAATGTCTTTCTTTTTCTTAGTAAAATAGCCTATGGAGCAGAAATGGTTTGACTATATAAAGGGATGCACATTTGACATGGAAATTTGTTCAGTGCGACTCATAAAGTTAGGTTTTTCAGTAAGCCCTGTTTGTGTCTTTGAATCTTTGTTAGCCTAAGAACAGTGTATTGCTTTATACTACTTTCTTAAAACAAAAATAGAAAAATCTGTGGACTTATATCAAAGTAAATAAGTTCAATAAAGTCACTGATGGCTGAAGTTTTACTTTTCCATTCTGAAATGCATCACCGACTATCTTTGTAATTTGTCTTGCATAACAAATTGTAAAGATAGTCTGATTCTGGGCTGCCCTTTGGGCTTTGGTTTATTTGGAGTTTATAGACTATATTCTCTTTCTTTCATTATGCTGGATTTGAAGGCTGTAGTGTTTTCGATTCTTGAGATTCTTGATGGTTTATGTTCTGTACTGTAAGTATTTTTTAGCTTTTGCAATAAGTGGATATGTTATCCACTATGTTGTACCTTCTATTTTCTATTAATAAAAGTATGTTTCTTATAAAAATAAAAAAATGGGTGTAAGGCACATGTACTTGTCACTTGGATGACCATTTTGCTATGACCCTAGAGTATTGGTTGCTGGCTACTTGCTGCTGCTATCTCTTGAGACAGAAAGGCTAATTGAGGGTTTGAACATATTGATGGAAGTTGTATAGTTGAAGGAACAATATAAGTTATGCATGTGCAACCTCAATATAAAAGTGCTCATAGATTTCATTGTGTCATCACGAGTTTGGCTGAATGGTCCTGGATTGAGCTTACAGTGACTTTTTTTATTTTGGCATCATCTCTCGTGTTTCTGAAGTAAAGATTAAAACTGTTTTCTTACATGTACGATCAATGTTCATACAGGAAAGTACAAAAGATGCTGAGGTTATTGGAGTTGCAGAGAGATCAGGCCAGGGTGGCCTGCAAGTATATGAGTTTGAGTATAAGGTTGATAGCACAAGGGGAGGGTTGAAGAGGATCTTTTCAGCTGCATTTGTGGCCTCAAAGAAGCTCTACCTCCTAAATATTACTCACTCGGACAAATCAGAGAGTCCTCTTAGCTCCCATACAAGAATGATGCTGGAACAAGTTCTTCATTCCTTTGATGCAGCACCTTTGACATAATATCATGACAACCTTCTCTTTTTGCCTCTGCTTGAGCCTTCTAGATCCAAGTAATATGATCTCGTCATCAACTTACATTGAAAGAGATTAAAGTGGTATTTTGAAACTACATTGAAAGTAATATGCATTCATTTTATTTGTAATCTTCCTTAGTCTTAACTTCGTCATTGAGGTGGAGAACAACCAACTGTGTTATAGGTAACTGTTGACGGATATTTTTCAAATGCTTAATCGAAAATACCAAGCATCAGATTTGTTAACGGGGAAAGAAGTCAACAGCCAAAGCAAATTTTAAGCCTGCTTAGACTACCAAAAGATGAGTAATGAGAAAGGGGAGATGATGGGGGCTCTGCCTCTGGATGTTTAACATTTTTAAAGAAGAAAAACATAATCACATCATAAGGAGTTGAATAAAGAGTTATATTATTAATGCAATTTTATATAGATGGATAGATTATTAATCTATCCAATTTTTGAGGTGGAGAACAACCGTGTTATAGTAGGGTGTACAATGGGCTGGCTTGGCCGGCCTATTTAAAGTCGGTCAATTCGTGCTTCGTGCCGTGCTTGGGGCGGTTCATTTAATAATCAGGTTGGGCCGGACCGGCCAAATTATTTTAAACCTTAAGTCCAGCTCATGGCCCACCCAATAATGAGTCGTACCAGGCTAGTGCTGGGCCGGGCCAGCCCGATTAATTATTTTAATCTTTTTAAGTTTTTATTATTTTTTAATAAATCAAATAGTCTTTGATGTCATTTCATTTTCTATCAAATTTTTGAATTTTCTACTGCTTTCATTCTATTTTCTATCTAATTTCGCCATCAAAATCAAAATTAAAAATTGAAACAAGATTAATAGTAAATTAAAAAAAAAATAAAAAATACTAATATAAACGGGCCAGCCTAAACCCATAACGGGCTTGGGCTGGCCCAACACAAAACGGGCTTAGCGGAGCCGGCCCAACTGGATAGAAAACATTAGCCCAGCCCGGTCCATACGTATGTGCCGAGCTCAACCTGGCCCACTTATTAACGGATCGGGCCTACTTTAAATGGGCCAGGCCCGTGCCAAATTCGGGCTGGCCCGGCCCATTATACACCTCTATCTAAGCGTTGAATTCGGTGACATGGAAGCAAAGTAGCAAACCATGCAATGCAATTGAATAAAAATGTTTAATAGCCATTGCGTGTACAACTTTTTAGTTTTTTCTACGTAGAAAATTCCGAAGTCTACTCTGTAAAGAAATATATTATAAAGTAGTACATGGATGTTGGATCCCCATTTTACTTAAATATTTCTCAGTCTTACTTGGAAAAGTATCTAATATTCTCCATACACTCCATTGAACCTTTCTCCTTGTTTGTTTTTATTTGGATAAAGAAAAACTTCAGAATTAGGAAAGTAAATGTTGGGCAGGGATCTTGTTCAGATGTAGTCAACTAATTTCTTCTAGTACCACTCCATTTAAACAGTATGCCACAAACAAACCCGGCCAAATGCTGATGTACCTTAGGTCCTTAACTAGCTTAAGTGGTACAAGATATGTAAAGGAGAGAGAGAGGGGGGGGGGGGGGAGAGAGAGAGAGAGAGAGAGAGAGAAATGTGAAAGCCAAAGTGGGAAAGGGGGAGCATGAGAAATTTAAAATTTTTGGGCAGGTATATGTCTTGTTCAGATGTAGTCAACTAATTTCTTTTCTTCTAGTACCACTCTATTTAAAAAGTATGCCACAAACAAATCCAGAATGCTGATGTACCTTGTTGAAGAGTGAGTCTACAACCACTTACCTATACTTAATTTGCCACTATCTAGCTAGTGGGATTGCAGGTAGATGTTGGTGAAATTCTACTTTGTAATTTCTTTATAAACCTTAAAGAAGAGAGAATAACATCATCAGAAAACATTTCCCCAAAATGTGAAATTCAACATACCTTAACTAGCTCAAGTTGTACAAGATATGTAAAGGAGAGAGAGAGAGAGAGAGAGAGAGAGAGAGAGAGAGAGAGAGAGAGAGAGAGAGAGAGAGAATATAAAATTTGGCCGTTATTGTCCATGTTGACTTGGAGGGGATTAACGACAATTCAAACATGGCAACATTTTGAGTTTGACTTTGACCTGCAACACCGCCTAAAGTCTTGGAAAAACCTTTAAGCAAAGGATATTCAATTTCAATACAAGATTTATCCTGCTTGATTGAGTCTCTCTCTCTCTCTCTCTCTCTCTCTCTCTCTCTATCCAGATTTTTAATTAATAGTTCAAAGAAGATCCAGAAATATATATATACCCATAAAGAGGAAGAAAAGAAAAACCCAGTTGCATATAAGCTGCTAATTGTTTTCTCTTGAGCTTTATTCAGCAAGTGAAATCTTGATTCAATAATGGTACACAACCAAGTAGATGCATCACAAATCCAAGAGATGGATTCAGGGGAAAAACGCCTCAATGAGCTTGGTTACAAGCAAGAACTCAGAAGAGAGATGGTAATTAATTTCATGTCCTAGACATATATATATATATATATGTATATATGTTTTATTGTTCTTCCATGATTACATGTATGTTGTTAATTCTATGTTATGTATTGTTTATATCAATTAGCTTGAGCTTGGCTGAATATTGGATGCTTAATTTGTTTCAGACTTTGTTCAAAACTCTTGCAATATCATTCTCAACCATGACACTTTTCACTGGAATCACTCCCTTGTATGGTTCGAGCCTTTCATATGGAGGTCCTGCAAGCCTTGTTTGGGGATGGGTGGTAGTATCGTTTTTCACCTGGTTTGTAGGAATTGCCATGTCAGAGATCTGCTCCTCTTTCCCAGTAAGCCCCTTTTCACCTTTCCTTATAGAAATATTTCAATATTGGTTTACGTATCCTACTTTTACTCTCAATACTATGTACCATGGAGGTTTCTTTCATCTAATAATGTGCTTGAAATTTTAACAGTTGTTCATTTTCCAATAAGCATATTTACTCTTCCAAAATGACTGATTAGTATTATTAAGAAACTTGGTGATTAGATGGGCTTGAATAAAAACTGAAACCTGAAATTTACTTTGCAACAAATTAGATATGGGAGAACTGTCTGCCAAAATGGGGCCTCGATCATAAGCTATGAACTGTCTGCAACTCATTATAAATATTAATTTTCTATTTTTTGGCCTGTAAATTATGCTTTTCTTTTTAAATGCCAGAGAATAACTAATCCAAATGGGAGAACAAAGTTGACATGTCATAAATGACTAAAAGACAAGTTAACTCTAATTGACAAGTAGTTGATATGATTGAAACATGGTTCGAAAACTGAAATGACTAAAAGAACTTATTTGGTGCTTGAATGAAAAGAGAAAAAGATAATTCTGTTTTTGTTTTGGAAGTATGCGTTCTGCGAAACTAAGAGTATATTATGACTAGTTGTAGAAGTGGAAAACATGCCCTGCCACAAGATAAATAAAATGTTTGAGTGTGCTCTTTTAGAAACATAACCACAGACTCCTTTCATTTCTGAAAAGTTTCATTATTTCCTCTTTGTCAAACAGACTACAGGCTCTCTTTACTTCTGGGCTGCCCATTTAGCTGGCCCCAAATGGGGTCCATTGGCATCATGGTGCTGTGCTTGGCTTGAGACCATAGGGCTCATTGCTGGCATAGGTACTCAGGTAATAATTTATTAATATAAACCAAGAAATTGTGAAATATATGTTGAGTTTTGAGCTAAAAACTTTTTCTTGGTATTGAAGGCATATGCAGGATCTCAAACACTGCAAAGTATCATTTTATTATGCACCGGGACAAACAAAGATGGGGGGTATTTAGCACCAAAATGGCTATTCTTATGCATGTACGTCGGCCTCACAATTATATGGGCATTTCTCAACACATTTGCATTAGAAGTAATTGCCTTTATCGACATAATATCAATATGGTGGCAGGTACAATCAAATTTTGGGTTTCTGCATTGTTTTTTGTGGTATATGATAATTCTGTTTAGTGTGAATAAGTGATTAGTTTATACTGTGATTGATACTATCTTGATATCAGAAGGTGCTAATTCTACCTTAATGTTTAAGATTCTATGGAAGGTTTACATTTCCCATTGTGTGTTGCTTTGGACTAATCAAGAAAGTTCATACTTACTATGTGGATGCATGATGCATATGATATATGAATAAACTCTGTTTTCCAACAAAGGCTTGTAGATATGTTCCTATGATTTATTAATTCAAGAAAAGTGTAGTGTGTCCAAAATAGGAAAAAAATAAATTTGAAGTTTGAGTTAATGGACAAGCACTATATATTATATATATATGTATGTATATGTACATACATACGTACACACACTTACACACACACATATAAGTTCAGTGTTTAAGTAATTAGTAGCATTCATTTACAAGAGATAAACTACAATTGTCTTAATTGCTATCTAGAACCTGAACACTTCCCTTAGGAAGGTATCTCTAAAATGTGTTCATTTACCTTCAGTATCATATTATGCAACATACATGGCTGTAATTAGTAGTTAATCATCAACTACTTGAAGGCCTGTTTAAATGGCAGCCAGACAATGATCCCCTCCCCTCTGTTCTCTTAATTTGGTTTTATAGATGGAGAACAAAAAGTTGCACTTAACACTAAACCTATATTAAATTTTCCAACCTGCCTTCCATGTATATTTGCAGTATACCTAATTTACACTACTTGTTCTTTCAGTTTTGCTTCTAATGGACTAAAAGCAACAAGTTGATTATAATATTTTCTGATATAAAATATTGGTTGCAATTTTTCTGTTGGTAGCTTGTCGGAGGGCTGGTTATTATTATAATGCTTCCACTGGTAGCACTGACTACACAGTCTGCATCATATGTGTTCACAAATTTCGAAGTGGCCCCTGAGGTAACTGGGATATCAAGCAAGCCTTATGCAGTGATTCTATCCTTTCTTGTGAGTCAGTATTCATTATATGGATATGATGCTGCAGCACATCTAACGGAAGAAACCAAAGGTGCAGACAAGAATGGTCCTATTGCTATTCTAGCTAGCATTGGAATTATTTCAGTTTTTGGGTGGGCATACATCTTGGCCCTTACTTTCAGCATTCAGGTATGATGTGAAAGCTAGTTTTAGTCTTATTTTAGCATTGGAATCATTTCAGTGTTTGATCTGTCTTTTGTCAAAATTTATTTTTCGCATGCATAGTAAGAGTCTCATATTCCCTATTTTTCCATGAAGACAGCAGAAACTAGTAGAATTTCAAATTTTTCATGAACAATTTGAACTCCAAGCAGTAAAATATGTTAATGTGTTTGCCAACTTCATTATTTTATTTTTGTTTGGTAATCTTTCCCTTAATCTTCATGGAATCCTTTTTTCTTTATTTTTTGGGTCTAGCAATCATCATGGAATTATTGAAGCATAAAGTAATTTCTGTAAAGGTGCTATTTTTGATACTTTTAAGATGGGAAATGGCTTCTTTGAGAAATCAATCTTAATGAGGGATTCCATGCAAATTGTGTTTAAAACATTCTTGCTTCAATTTAATTATCTTTTCACTATCAAATTTGTTCTTCAATGGGGTATTATTAAACCAGTTCAGTTCAGGACCAGACGTCAGTAGTGCGGGACTTAAAAAGAAAATAAAAAACAAAACATGCATTTTCGTTCAAAGATCAAGGGATGAAGTTCGAATGCTGCAACATCAGCATGAAGACTCATCCGCTCTTGAACAAATTTCATCATTGAACTAATACTTTGTTGGCAACTTTTCAATTAGGATTTTAACTACCTATATGATCCAACCAACGAGACTGCTGGAACATTCGTGCCAGCTCAAATACTCTATGATGCATTTTATGGGAGGTATCATAGTTCCACTGGAGCAATCATTTTACTATTCATCATTTGGGGTTCATTCTTCTTCGGTGGGCTTTCGATTACTACAAGTGCTGCCAGAGTGGTAAGTAGCCTTTTTCTTTTCCCTCCTAAAACAACATTAATGGTTTTGCTTGCTGAGCACATCAGCATGATCTCAGATTTCCATAAGTGTTCTGTTTGGCACTGCCAATAACATAAGTTGTACATAGGTGATTCATTTATCTCTAATATGCTTTTTTGTGAGATGTTACATATACATGGGTTAACATAGCATTACGTATATCATAATCCTTCATTTGCTGATCATTTGCTTGCAAAATTTTTGGCGTGGTCTCGTCATAGCTCGAATTTGAATGGTTGAGGCAACAGAAAAAGATAAAAAAAAAAAAAAACTCTTGATAAATTGTATCTGTTATAATCAGTATGAATGCATTAACTTTTCAAAATATCCAACTACTCAAGTGTTAAGCTACAAAGACTGAACCTGTGCTTCTAAATTTTCAGTTAAAAAGTGAATCTAAATTGTGAGATTATGTTATTGCAATGAGTTTAATTGCTTGTACCAAATTACTCTTATTATAGCTTGTAAATTGTAATAAACAGCTTCTAGCTTTAACCTTTCTCAAAAATTGATTATATCCAGTTCTAACTACATATTAGAAGCATTTTTTTTATGATGAAATTCTTAGATCATCTACCAAGTGTAAGCTACTAGTTGGTGAATCATATCATTTGAGGACATCCGATGAGATCTGTAGAATAATGCTACTCCAGTTTTTGGAGAGCATGCATTTCCAGTTATGATCCTATGATTGGAATCACATATCAAACTTATTTTTGTGTTTAATTGATTCTTATCTATTTAGTTACATATTCATTGGTGAATTGTTCTAATAATTCAAAATGCATATTGTGTGCGCTGTCAGTTTGTTACAGTGAAAGTATTTTGCTTTACTTTCATCCTATGTCTGACATCAATAAGTTTCCAAAATTTGGGATGGCTGTTGCTCTTAGGGATATAGCTTTACTTCCATTATGCAGTTATACTCAAATATACAATAATCTCTTAAATTATTTTTCTGTTTCTATAGTGGCATTGAACTTCACTGTGGCCTTTTCAGGTATATGCTCTGTCAAGAGATCAAGGGATTCCGTTTTCATCCGTATGGCGAAAGGTGCATCCTAAACACAAAGTTCCTTCCAATGCAGTGTGGCTGTGTGCAGCCATCAGCATTCTCCTTGGACTTCCAATCTTGAAAGTCAATGTAGTCTTCACTGCCATAACTTCGATATGTACAATTGGCTGGGTAGGAGGTTATGCAGTTCCAATCTTTGCAAGAATGGTAATGGCTGAGAAGAACTTCAAAGCTGGGCCATTTTATTTGGGCAGAGCAAGTAGGCCAATTTGCTTGGTTGCCTTCCTGTGGATTTGTTATACCTGTTCAGTCTTTCTCCTCCCCACTTACTACCCAATTTCTTGGGGTACATTCAATTATGCACCTGTTGCTTTGAGTGTGGGTTTGGGTCTAATAATGCTTTGGTGGGTGTTGGATGCAAGGAAATGGTTCAAAGGACCTGTTAGAAACATTGAAACTGATAACGGAAAGGTATAACAAACATTCACGAATTTAAATTTCTTGTACAAGTAGGTTTAAAGCTTCCAATTCATGAATTTCCTAGCATTGTATTATCTCTTTGGTATATGTATATTGCATTTCAAATCTACGAGTACTCAACAACCCTCCATTTGTTGACAAGACATGTAAATATGTTACTTGAGAGAAGGAAAGCAGATCATTCACTCTAAGTTTGTGGCTTAGTGCCTATATCTGTTGTCGGATGGATAAACATATGCATGCTTGAAGTGTCGGTGCCATATCGAAGACTAAATTGACAATAAAAGTCTTAAGTACAAATTAAGTTAAAGCAGCAATCTTTAAACACATATATATGCATTGCATAGGCTTCCAGATGTTAACTATGGAACTAATTCTCCATCTCTAAGACTTGGAAGCCGAGGATGGATTTGCTGCACCTGCGATTTCAATACTCTCAACTCTTCCACCCACAAAGTGTAGCTGGAATTCTTTGCTAGAACGTCTTTGGAGACCTCCTGACTCTCAACCAATCTGGTTGCATACCTTTCAAAGCTATGGATATTATCCCACAGCAAAGGTAGCTTCCTTACATCACTCTCCCTTCTAACATTAGTTAGCAACTCTCTAGCTTCCTCCAACCTTGCCCAAAAGCACGAATCCTGAGTCAAACTCGCAAATTTGCTTCTCTTATTATGCTGTTCTTCCTGGCTAACCTTTCTCTCTCTCCACCACCTATCAAAAATCAAAAACCTCCTCTCTCTTCCATGCTTCAAGTAATGACCCTTGGAATGGTGCATACCAGATCTATAGTATTCTGCAATGTCCAATGGCTCTACCAGGAGTTTGTAAAAGTGGGAAGCATTTACCCACTTTGCTCGCCTGTGGAAATCATGAGGCAGACGATTATTCTCCAACATGTCGATTACATCATTCCAAAATGCAGCAAGCTTGAGCCGGTTCATGTTGACTCTGTGGTCCCTTTTTGAGCCCCTTAACTTGAAGGAGTCGTAGTACCCCAGTTGCTCATCACACTCATCGCAGGTCACTTTGTACCACTCTATTTGTGCTCTATAGGGTGTGATCTTGGAAAGCTGAACGGCTAGATTAGCAGAATTCAGGCTTGGTGTACGTCCTAATCGCGCGCCCCTAGCTATCTTTAGGCACTCTTTTGCAGGTGTGGCAGCTAATTCCTGAAATTTAGTCAACAAGAAATAAATCAATGAAAAAAGTTCATTCACAAGGAAATGTTGAATAGACTGGAGAATGATAGTGAAAGCTAATTAAGTACATGGCCACTTATTCCTGAGGCCTGCAATGCTAGAGCAACCCCTGCTTCATAGCTTGACTCAGGAAAGTACTCCCCTTGCATGAAGCTTCTGTTCAAAAACTGTGAAGAAACAATCCCAACATAATCTCCATACTTGAGATGATCCTCAATGCAGCAAGTGGGGTTACCTGTGATGAACATCAAATACATCATCTTGATAACAGATGCTGCATTCTCCACACAGATAGCTCCCTCTTGTGAGCAAAACAAGTAGTTCCCAAATGGCCAATACAAACTACTTGCTGTCTCTTCTCCTGCCTGTGCTGACACTTTCAGATGAGCTGATATGAAGCTAAAGAATTCAGCTCTCTCTTCGTTGCCAAGTTGAACAGGAAGCTTAATTCCCAAGTCATGTGGATCAGAAGCCATAGACAAATGCCAATATTGCAGTAAGAAATGCAGTTGAGCAGTGCAGGATGCTAATGGAGCAAAGAGGAGTCTTGGCATGATGTCATACTTGGAGACCACATGGCAAAAATTGCCACCCCATCTTTCGCGGAGGATTGCTCGGGAAAGAGACTCATTGCCAAGCAATGGTGAACCAAAGGTAATGCAAAGGACTGAGAGGGTAGAAGAGATGGATTGGAGGTAGGAAAGGAGCCAAAGAGCACAGAGTGAGGCAGTTGTTCCTCCAATAGAATGGCCTGTGATAACAATGGACTTGCTTTTCTCTGTTAACGCCGACATCTGCACCAGCCACCACCATAGATTTCATTAAGGAATCAGTGAGAAGCAATGTTTCTACAATTTCTTTTGAGTCTAGATGATCAATGGCACATGCTTTATTAATTGCTAGCCTACTAATCAAAGTTACAGTTAAAAAAACTTAAAACAAAAGTGAACAATTGAATGCATATATTTAGCTTTCTTTGTTCCTTGATGGGTAACTGTTCGTGCATGTTGAACTGTTTTTCCCTCTAAACTTTGTTCAAATTGACAACTCTTCATCTTCCTTTACATTCATTGACTGTAATTAAGGTGAGACAGACTTTGCACAATTATCTTTTAAAACTTTAAACATATCTGTAATGGGCCGAATGGTAGGAATAACAGCCCAGCTCATTGAATGGGCCTGCTAGAACAAGTTAATGGGCCTGTTTGATACACAATTACTTATTTCTTAACAGCTCAAGTTTTCAGTCTTTCGAGTTAGCGGTTATTATTTCACTCTTGCATGAACGACTAGGAGGGCATGAAATTATGTTTTTCTTCAATAATATGAGGCCATGAGGGAATTTGCTACAATCCGGACATTTGAAATAATGCTATACCCTATACTTACTATATTTTTATACTATATTTTTATATCATCTCACGTGTTATTATTTTATTAAACAAATTTTTTTTTTTTAGTGTCCAATGTATAAATGTCATATAAATTAATATATAAAGTGATATAAAAATATGAGATATCTAACACTTATATAACCGCATTTTTCATCATTTCACGATTAAAAAATAGTTGCAAACTTGCTGCAGTAGGCCAAACAAGAAAGAAAAGGAGAGAGAATTGGCAATTTGTTGATGAAAGATATGGCAGTGGGAAAGCAATCTGGTGACTTGTCTAGTCAACACGGCTCTCTATGAGAATCGAGAAAAGGTCCAAATTCTTTTGTTCTCGTACGGAGATAGCGATGTGCAAATAATGCAACAGCCAGGAAAGCCAGTTTGAGTTGGAAGCTTAGCTCCAAGTCTCCAACTACAATTCAAACATATATCCCGAAAGAGAAATATCAAAGGGCTCTAATATATTTGCATTATACATAACAAAGTTAGGTTACTAATTTTATATACCAAAGTTATTTTTCATTATATAATCTGTCAGTGCAAATGTAACTAGCAAGCATGCATACTTGTTAGAAATAAGTTAATAATATCTAAAAAGATAAAAAAAAAAAAAAAAAGATAAATCAATGCCATTTTAATTAAATGCAAATTATATATGCAAATCAATGCCATTCTAAGGACACGTTTTTATCTTTTATATTAGAGACAGTAGAGATACAAAATACAAGAGGGTGATGAGAGAGGCGAAAAAAAAGGCAATATAAACATAAAAAAATAATTTTTTATTAAACTATTATATATTTTAGTTTTAGTTTTAATTTTATAAATTACTTCAATTATTTCCTTTCATATTTTTTTCTTTTTTTATTTATCCCACTTATGTTTTTTGGTCTCTACTTTTTATCTACTTATAGACTTATGGTTGAAAAAAAAAAGGCATTTGATGATGAAATAGAAAAGAAAGTTCTGGATGAAAGAGAGATTTTGATACATATCCAGTCTCATTCTCACTCTGTCTGGTATTTTGCATGCAGACTGAATATTTTAATGGCATTCAGACAGAATATTCTGTGTCTGGTTTTAATTTTTTTTTTTTTTTGCCATGTGTCTGGTTTTAATTTCAAGCTTTAGGAATTGAACAACTGTCTACAATAAAGTAGTACTTTACAAATAATGTTCTTGAATTCCTGTCACACTTTCACACTCTTAATTACCTCCTTTTCACATGCTTTATAGTTTATACCCCCACACCTTTTTTCAAAAGTTATAGATTAGAACTCTACTTTTATTTTAATTAAAAAGAACTTTACTTTTATTAAAGCACCTTAATCATTAGTTACTAAAAAAGTTGTATATTTATATGGGACCATCTTGTCAATAGCATTACTAGTCAAATTTTGGCCTTTTTAAAAAAAAAAAAAATTTGGCATGTAGCTAGAGGTTGGGTTTATATTACTATTATATAAACAAATTTTGGCCTTTTAAAAAAAAAATTTTGGCATGCACTTTCACAACTGTCAATAGACAATTTATTGTGGGTAAAAGAATGTGCCACTTAGCAGGAGAAAATTCGGTTAATTTTTTATGAAAATTTTATTTTTTGTCAATAAATATGAAACATGGTATAAAGAAAAGAAACCTCATTTTCAATAAGGATGCAATCATGCAAGTCAAAGTCATGAGAATAATGATATCTAAAGTCTAATTTATAGGATATTTAAGCAAATGGACAAGTATGCACTTCGTTGCCTATGAGTGTCTCATTTGGGAAATATTCTACAAGGGGCGGTCGTATTGTTTTATGAGAACTCCCCCACAAAAGAAGTACATTGATAGATTATTATTATTATTTAAGTAAATTACTTTAAAGTTTATTTTACAGCTCTTAATGATAAATAAATTTACTTAAAAAGTTGAAATGATGAATACATCCACATTATGTTTTGTTCTGTGTTTTCTGTGCCGAGCGCTCGGTGAGTTTTTTTCTTTTTTTTAAAGGGCAAATTGCCACTGTCTGACATTGTTACTGTCACATAGTGTGTTTTTGTAATTTAAATAGTTACTTTTGCACAATAACAATAATTATCATTGTTTGACAATGGCAATGTATGAGCGCATAATGGCAATTTGCCAAGCGCTTGGTGAGTTGTACCGAGTGCTCGGTGAAGGTGCCGAACTCTCGGCTCATTAAAGTAGACTGGCCTATTACCGTATTTTTGCAGGTAGATCGACCGATTAGGATATTTTTCGTGTTGGACTTAAAAAAAAAAAAAAAAAAAAAAAAAAAAAAAAAAAAAAAAAAAAAAAACCCAATTTTTTTATCATGCTACAAGCCTACAACTGTTATTATTATTTTTTTTGTATATGGACAGTGAAGAAAAAATGTTGTTGTTAGTAATTTTATAATTTTCTTATTAATGAGTGAGGTTAGAGGAAGTTTCGCATAAATAAATTTTTTGAATTTCACACACGTGATGTTCGCGTGAAAGTCTAATCTGATAACATATTTTAAGGTTTATATTAAAAATTAAAGAAAAAAAAAACTATATCATAAACTGGGCTGGTCAAGGTGCACTTATTGGTTCTTTTTTTTGTTTTTTAGAGGCACTTATTGGTTAAGGTATTTCATCGTATCTTCGTCTTAATTTATTCTTATTAATTTCTTTTTTCAATCAACTTTTACTCAATTATTTGGTCAAAGACTCAAAAGTGTTTGCCGGTAGTCAAATTTAAGTTATTTAACTAAAGATAAATTTATTATCACATAATTAAATAAATAGATTTATAAAACGTGACCTAGTTACCTTGACTAGTACTTGTCCTTTTTGTTCTTTTTTGGCCAAGGACTAGTACTTGTCCTTTATATTTTATAGCATGGTGTGTTTTTATGAAAGATTCTGTGCTGTGAATTGTTTCTACGATGGTATCCGGTGGTACTAAAATCAATGGCTTAATGATCAAAAGTGAACACCTATTTACTCTCAAAAAAGGCCTCTATATATACCAATCATTCAAGGATCTTCAGGTTCAGAATTTGATACGATTGATGACATCGATCTATATCTCTAGTGATTTAAGAATATTTATTTCTACATCTGAAGTTTTAAATTTGAATTTTCTTTAATTATTTTACTATCGTTTGATTAAAAAAAATTATGTAATATATATATATATATATGTTTGTACTCATAGATGACATGCTCGCCCAACCATTAATCAAAGCCTTATTAGATGTGGTTAAAACTAGGGGTGGGTCGGTGTCGGTAACCGAACCGGCAGTCACATACCGTCGACCGACCGACAAGGGTCGAAATGGGCAAAACGCCAACCGCTGCCGCCACCGACTCTGTCGGTGAACCGACTGTCGGTGAAACCGCAAGTGACGGTCGGATCGGTTCAAAATGGATCCAAACCGACCAGCTTTCTGTTTGGGTGTGGCTGTGCGATGGTTGCAGGACTTGCAGGTTGAAGAAGAAGAAGAAGCTGCAGCGGCATTTGAGGTTGTCCATCGCGGCGACGGCATCTGAGGTCGTCCATCGCAGCGGCGAGGTTGCAGTAGTCGAAGAAGAAAGGTCGTCCATCTCGGCGGCGAGGTTGCAGGTTGAAGAAGAAGAAGAAGTTGCTGCGCGCCAGAAACTAGGAGAGGAAAAAAAAGAGAAACCAGGAGAGGAGAAGAAGAAGAAGAAGCTGCTTGCTGCCAGAAACCAAGAGAGAAGAAGAAGATGAAGAAGGTGAAGAAGGGTCGGTTGGTGCGGTTTACCGACGGTGTGGGGGTTTAGAAGCCGCCTCCGCCTCCGCCCCCTATCGGATCGTTTAGAAAACCGCAACCATGCGTCGGCTCTCGTCGGAGCGGTTGCTGGGCGGATCGGTCGCGTCGATTTTCGGGTGCGGTTCGGTTATAGCGGTATTCCGACCCACCCCTAGTTAAAACTTATGTTCTTTTTACATATTAATTTGGTTATTAACATATATATGCAACAATCAGGCTCCTTCTATTCTATTGAGGTATATCTCAACTTATTTATGTTGAGATATGACATTGTTGGAGCCCACACGCGTCGTTTTGTGTCGATTCAAACCGTTCATTTTTTACATTTTCATTGATAGATCATCCTTACAAAAAATTAGTCAAATCGAAAATCATTTGCATATCTAACTTTGATAAAACAAATGGACAGTTTCATCGAAAATATTTGGTTCGTCCATTTATTTGATCAAAATTAGATAGGCAAATAATTTTTGATTTGCCTAATTTTTTGCAAGGATGATCTATTAATGAATATGTAAAAAATGAACGGTTCGGATTGACACAAAACGACTTGTATGAGTCCTAATAGGATATATCTAGACATAAATAAGTTGAGGTGTACCTCAATTTATTGAAGAGCCTGATGCAATAATAGTGTCATATAATATTATATATATATGAGGCCACCAATCACCATACAAGGATTATTCATACAACTACTTATTAGGCTCAACTCAAACCAAAGTAAAATAAGTGGCCAAAAAAAAAAAAACCAAAGTAAAATAGACCCATTATCTCTGGTGTAATATGGCATCATTCTCATCGATCTATATATATTGGAGGTGGTTTCAGGAGGTTCAACTCTCATGGGTCATGAATTAATAAACGTTTGATATGTGGTTTTCTTATAAATATTGTATGCATATGCAATTTTAATTTTGTTTAAATAATAAATTAAAAAGGAACAAATTAAGTATCAAAAAAAAAATAATAATAATAATAATAATAAGAAATGAAAAATAAATCTAACCTGGTATTGGAAATTTGGGGAGGTATGCAGAGATAGGAAGAGGTTGAGCAGCCCTTCATGCACCATCACTGAAGGCTCGTCTTCCTCTTCTCCAGTACTTCCAGCATCATTATGATTATATTGATTATGATTATGATTATGATTATGATTATAATTATGATTATTATGCATTAATGGAGAGAAAAGCCCATTGCCAGCAGTATCCAAGGGCACCAAGTTTCTGCAATGATCAGTTGCTGCTGCTGCTGCTGCTGATGATGATGATGATGAGTCTTCTCCTTTAGACGACGTCGTGAATTGGACGCCGGAGAAAGCAAAATATCCGACGTCTCCGATTTGCTCCGACACAAAACTGGAGGGAGCAGCGGTGGCGTTGGCTACGCTGCATACCCTCCATGACTCCCTCAGCAAAGGGGTTGACGCCAACAAACTCGCCACCATCTCACTGCTCTCAAACCTGCACGTACAGTACATACTAATTATTAATAAGTACTCATATATTCATTATTACAAAATACAAAATTAACTAATATTTAACAAATTAACACCACACCCTTAATTAACTTTCTTTCTCCTGAGTCCTGGCAAAAAAAAAAAAATATGAACTTTCTTTCTTTCTTTGTTCTTTGTTCTTTTTTTTTTTTCTCGAGAAAATTTTTCTTGGTCAAATTCATAGCTGGAAAAAGGATTAATTGAGTAACTTACGGTGAAGCTTCGGCATCCATAGCGAGATGATCTTTCTTTTTCTTCTTCTTCTTCTTTCTTCTTTCTTCTCTGCGGTCTTTGCTTATTAGAGGCTAAAGTTTGAAAGGAATATCTCGTGTCTTTGAAAATGGTACTCGAGGGTTGAAATAGAAAAGGTTGTTGGCTTATTAATTAGTGGGTTCTTTTTTTTATTTTTTTGGGGTGCAATTTATGCTTTTATAATTGATATTGGAACATCATTTGCCATTTTATTTTGTGGGGGTTGGTTTGGAAAATGGAATAGTGGAGAACCATTAAATTAAGGGATTAATGTCATTTTGCTCTCCAGACTATTACACATGTATCAGTTTGCTCCTCAGACTTCTAATTTGGAAAATTAAGGACCCTGACTTTTTCAATTTTGCCAATTAAGGTTATTCCGTCAATTTATACATTTTTCATCTAAAATGTCGAGATGATCAAGCAAAATTTAGCAAGAAATAAAAGAGGAAAAATGATGCATGAAGAAAAAATGATAAGATCTAATTGGAAGGGACCATTTTGCCCTCAAAGATTTAGATAAAAAATGTGTAAATTGACAAAAGAACCTCAATTGGCAAAATTGAAAAAGTCAGAGTCCTTAATTTTCTAAATTAGAAGTCTGGGGAACAAACTGATACAAGTGTAATAGTCTGGGGAGCAAAATGGTATTAATCCCTTAAATTAATTAAGGTCTTCCAATGAACTATTGTTGTGACTAAAGATATTTTTTTCGCACTTTGTTAAATAAGAATATTTCAAGTCCATATATCCTCTCTCAAACAAAAATGGTAATAATATATTACAGTCCACTACAACTACTAAGTGGGATTTTGATTTAAAAAAAAAAAAAAAAAGAAGCTAGGTTAAGTGGGGGGTCTATTTTATTCATGCATTGACCAACTTTGACTTTCAAAACCGTGTGTAGTACGGGGGAGGGGATTAAAATTGTATGGTTGGGTTTCAATCACACGTTTAAAATTTTAAATCCCTATCGTCCTTGTAAGTGGTCATGTTTGTGGGCCATATGTTATGCCATGCGCGCTAACAAACGCGGTTGCGTTTTAAGCGGGGTCTGGAATCATGAATCATTATGCATAAACACAAACATAATGGTGAACAATGATAACGACATCAACGTACATTTGGGAAAAAAGAAAATGCCAAATTACATTTTTTATTTCTGTAGTTTGTTTCATTTTTCACTTTTATTCTCGTTGTTTAATTTTAATTTCGGTAATTTAAATCTTGTGATTTAATTTAGCTTGTAATTAAGTCTAAAACGTTAACATCATTAATGTTAGAGACGAAAAGTGACGTGACAGTCACATGTTTAGCATGTGAGTACGTATTTTAGACATTTCAATTTATTTTTTTTAGTTGTTTAATTTTGAAGTTATTTTAAGCTTTTAAGATATATAACAAAATAAAAAGTTAAATTTCACTTTTGGTTTTGTATTTTGAGTTAAGTTTTACTTTAATTTCTATTGTTTTAATTGTTTTAATTTCAATTTTAATTTTGTAGTTTACAAATCATTGTAATTAAATGACACATTAACAATTTTATTCGTTAATTTTTGAACTAGTCATTGAATTTGGGAACATGAATCATGATACATAAACATAAGCATAATGGTGCGTGGCCAAAAAAACATATATAAGCATAATGGTGAAAAATGAATAACCACATGAATGTACATTTGGGAAAAGAACCCAAATTACATTTTTGGTCTCCGTAATTTGCTTCATTTTTTCACTCTTATTCTCGAAGTTTCAAGTTTGGCAATTTTGGCCCTGCACTAACATTATAAATGCTAGAGAAGAAAAATGACGTGACAATCACATGTTTAGCATGTGTGTGAGTATTTTGGACATTTCAATTTATTTTTTTAATTTAAAGACATGTTAGCTTTTATGCTTATTTATTTGTTAAATTAGTCATTAAATTGCTAACAGTATGTAAAATACATTACCAAAATAACAAAAGTTCGTAAATACAAGACCAAAAGCACGACAAATTTGACGATTTGATGAACGAAAATGCTAACGTGTTTTTGAATTATAACGATTTGTAAACTACAAAACTAAAATCATAATAGTTGAAACTACATGAACCAAAATAATACCTAACCCAAACTACATGGATCAAAAGTGAAATTTAGCCAAAGAAAAAATAAGAAAAAACACAAATAAAAAAACTATGTGCTGCGGTGTGCTGTCAATTGGTTGCTTCTTCTCTGTGCTTGATTTGATTGCAGCCTTGAAGACCTTAGCTTGGTTATTTCATATATGGAGGGGTTGATAGGTTGGGGTTCTGATTTTCGCTATCTTCCTTGAATCTTTAACTATTATCCGGATGAACTGAAGATTGAGTGAATCCACTTCTCTTCAATTTCACAACTCTATATTAGAAACAGAAAATTATTAAATTTTGAGAATATTGAATGAAATTGTACTGTCTGTGTAGGACAAAGGTTCATAAGTGGAGAAACTCGAGCAACATCAACTGGGCTTGGAATCTTCCCAAGTCAACAAACAAACCAAAAAACCAAAGAAAAATTCAGAAAAAAAAAAAAATATAAAACCTCTGTTTGGTAGCTCTAAAATGAAATTTGGATCTTATGCTGTATTGGAACTGCCAAGTGAAGCTGGATTTCTATTTTAAAGGCCTATTAAATTTGGTAGTTCGATCTATCTTTTTTCCTCACATTTTCTTAGCAACCCAACAAAGTAACAAAAAGAGTAATGCTACCAAAACCCTCGTGATAAAAGCAACAAAAAAAGAAAGAAGGAAAGACTGAGAAAGAAAAAACCTTGGGAGGTGATGATTTGAGAAAATCTTCACCCATTTTGGTCAGTAAAAACTAGGGAAAAAACAAAAAAAAAAAGACGAAAAAGAAGAAGAAGAAATTGAAGTGAAGTTTGTAAAGCTATGCGATTTATGCGATTAATTATTCACACTAAAATTTCACCGGTTTATGCGAGCACTCACTACTGATTAGGCAAGAGGCCAGGTTACTAAGTGAAAATCTCGGTTCAAAGTTCAAACACAATTTTTCTTTTTTCTTTTTTTTTTTTCAGATTTTTTTTTTAAAGTCAAATATCAATCAAAAAAAGTCATCTAACCCTCCTTACAATCGGTCTCTAACATTATCCCCAAAAAAAGTGTAGTGTGCTTGTGAAAATTAACAAAGTGTAACAAATGAATCATCCATTAACCAGAAATAAATGAAAAAGATTAAAAACTGGGATAATTATCACATCATTCAAGTGTTCCCAATCTTAAATTCATGCATGAATATCAAATCTCAATTTAAGTTCAATGCAATCAAGCTGATCATAATAGGCATATATAATACTGAAAAGTCAAGACATCACAAAAAAATAACCTCATAATTTTTTATAATTAATTTTTTTTTTCTTTTAAAAAAAAGTGACGAAAATTAAAATAAGAACAACTAAAAAAGGTGCAATCTAATATATTGCCAAAAATAATTAAATAGACACTCCTACTTCTCCCATCCAAAAGTAAACAATGTCCTCAATGTATGCGTGCATAACAGAAAAACAAAGATAGACTAAAATATAGTGGAAAAAGCAAGAAAGAAGTCACCTAATTAGCGAAATGGTCTCCAAGCTATTTTTCGGCAACTTGTTAGTATCCAGGATTTACTGAACCATGAGTGGCAAATTGCTCTCAATTTTCCAATACTAAGATTACTTCATATGCATTCTCAAATCTCTCCCCAAAGCTTAGAGATGGCATAGATACAACAATCGAACTTGCTTCAATACCATCCGTGCTACACTTAATTTGGCACAGTACAACTCTGAGGAAATCAACAAGTTAATGATCAACACATAACAATATATAGACTCGGCTCTGTTCAGCAATACTGGAAAAGGTGACTTTTGAAAATAAGAAAAAATTTCTAAAGCACCCCCTACTTTTCCGTCTTGCAAATATATAAACATAATTTTACATGTGGCCCCAAAAGTTTCTTTTTAAGAAGAAACATAAATTTATCAATCAAAAACACAGAACAAAATGTGGACAAGGGCTGAAACTCTGCCAGTTAAAATACAAATACATTTTATTCATTAAGGGTTAATGGGTTTTGCTTCTTCGTATGAAGTTTTTATAGTATTGTTCTTTAACACCACAGTCTTGTATTCTATCATTTGAAATTCATTTTAGTTTCAGGTCATTTTTGTTTGGCATCATATATACATCTGTTTTTGGAGAGTACAAAGTACTTCCACAAAAATAATGAAGAAAAAGGAATAGTATATCACAATTTCTCACTTGAATAATTTCTTTTAAATTGCTTACAAAAGCAATAACAAATTGAGAATACTTATTACTGTTAGAAAAACAAAGAACACAGCACTTTGCAAAATCTTTCACCCAATGGACCAACAATTTACTATGAATAAGTACCCAGGATACAAGGGATGCTATAATAGACACATGTACAAAAGGGAATCAGAGAGAGACGTATTACACACTGCATGCTTCATTTGGTATAAGGAGAAAGATGCCAAAAGAGACAACATGTGTTCAAAAGGCATGTAGACCATCTAAGTAAATAGTAAATACATATATGATGATGATGATGATGATGATGATGATGCTGATGCTGATGCTGATGCTGATGCAGTGATTTGCATCATAAGTCCATCGCTAAAAAGAAAAAGAGGGTAAGTAAGAGAAAGAGAAAAAGAAAGAAAGGAGAGGCAAAAAAACTGAAAGCAAGGCAAACAATTGCAGCAAAGATGATACTATCAGTGTTGTTTGGTGGGTTTGGGATATTGGTTTTATATTTGTATTACTTTGTGTTAAAGCCAAAGAGGGCCTTTGCCTTCCTTTATCAAACTCAAGGTGAAGAAATCAACAACTACAAAAACAAGGACTACCTTAAACGACCATTTCTGGGCCTTGGCTTTCAGTTATCTTGCCTTATCTGGTGCAGTGGCGAAATGACTATGGTAACACCATTTCTGTCAACCTAATTTCGTTAGTTTCTCACGGACAGTTTCTAAGGATATTATAATCATAAAATTGTCCAGAAATAGAACCACAAAAAAATTAAATTAAATTAAACATCTACAAGCAACAGTTACATTACATTCTAGAAAAAAAGCATTACAGACTTTACAGTTTATAAGATATGAACTTATTTTGATATGATGTTGATATGCTATCTCCAACCTTCTTTCATTTGTGTACTTACAAATGAAAGAAGGATGTTCTTTAAAAAAAAAAAAAAAAATTCACTTGTTTTGAAAAACCCTTAAATTATCTCCACATCTTAAAATTACCGAGATGAAATTGTAATGATTAATAGACACAAAAGAATCGATTCATAAAGAGAGAAATCAATATATAAACATATTATATACTCAAAAACAAATTAAGAATCAAACAAAAATATAAAATAAAATTGAAAGAAAGACAAAACCAAGATTCTAGGGCATGGAATTGAAATACATACCCAAAACTGCAGACCCAATTGGACACCCATTACAGTACCCATGCGACCCACTAGACCCAGATCATATCCGTTCAAAGAAAAGGAAGAATTTGATGTTTCCATTCTCTCCACCTGAAGACCTTTTTCTTGTTTGGTGTGTTTTCTTTTCTTCTATGGGTTGCAGTGAGTTTTTTTTAGATGGGATTTGCGATGGGAGTCGGGGCCATGGCGATTGGAGCCACAAGCCATGCAGATGGAGCTGCTCAACCAACAGGTCCAACCCTTGGTGTTTTTTATTTAAGGCCAAATTACATTTTTGGCTTCCCTCTTTTTTCACTTAGGTCGAGTAGTTTCAAGGCATAAATTTAATTTAGACATTTAACTATATATATGTCATTTTAACTAAAGTCAATGGACAACAAAATATTTCAATTAAGTACCCGATCTACTAACTATATTGAAAAAATTATGCTCAATTACAAATACAACAACCAACTATGGGAGGTATTTCAAATTAGTCCATGAACAAAAAAATGTTTCAAATTAGTACACTAACTAATAAAAAGTTACAAAATAATATATTTGTTATGAATTCCGTCAAGAAAGATAGTTAAATGCAACTTTGGACAACGATGACGTGAATTTTTTTAATAATGTGGACATCAAATTTGCTATACATGGATTTATAATGTCATATTAATAAATAAAAAACTACAAAAACTTTTAAATCCTTAAACTTGTTATCATTAATCCATGTGGTGTAAATTTAGTGTTCACATTATTCAAAAAATTCATATTAGCACTGTCTACACTAGCATTTAACACCTTTATTGACAGAATTTGTAATGTACGTGCTATTTTGTAACTTTCTATTAGTTAGTATACTAATTTGAAACATTTTTTTTATGGACCAATCTGAAATACCCCTCATAGTTGGTGAGTGCATTTTGTAATTGAGCCTAATTTTTTCAATATAGTTAGTAGATCGGGTACTTCCGTCCATTGATCTGTTAAAATATGAGTTAAATGCCAGCGTGACTTTTCCTGATGAGGAATACTTGTCGACATGGCGCCATCACAACATTACCCTTCCTCCAGGACAACCATACCATTCCCTGACCCTTTAGTTTCCCCAAAACACACACACTTTCTCAAAATTGTAATTTGAATCCTTCACCTCTACTCTTTACCAACATGGGTCTTAGTTCTTTACCTTTGTTCTTCTCTGTTCTTCATATTTGTTTTGTCCATGGAGGCCCTTAACTATTACTGTGGAAAGAGATGTCATGTAGATGGTTTATCTGAACAAGAAATTCTAAATAAATTACAACATATGTCTATGGTAGCTAACAGCTACACTACGAGCCATAATCTTAGTCAAACAGAGATTGTTGACCTCTCAGTAACTGGTTTACAGGAATGTTACATTCCTAGTGGGAAAAACATCTTACAAAAAACTCTAGGTTAAAAATCAAACACTCAGTAAAACACGATGAAGATGACATCCCAATATTCAATGAGAAAATTGGCATGAGAATTCC
The DNA here is from genome assembly GCF_963921425.1 of Dryas octopetala. NCBI lineage: Eukaryota > Viridiplantae > Streptophyta > Magnoliopsida > Rosales > Rosaceae > Dryas > Dryas octopetala. The sequence continues at coordinate 4,412,344 of NC_141370.1, forward strand.
TGATGCAGTAAACACATTATTTTTTACAATCATTAAACATTTTATTGGAACACCTAGTAACGTCACATTTAGGATCCATGATCAACATAGTAATTTTCGATGTCCTACCTTAAGTGATTTTAGATGGTACCAAGATGTATTTATTTCAAGGGTTATGTTAAGAGCAGATAGTAATCAACCATTTTGAAAAGAAAAATTTATTAATTCATTGGCAAACTTAATTGCTCATAAAATAAGACAAATCCTAAGTAATGAAAATAATATAATAAATTATGATAACCTTACTTACAGAAACATCATAACTACTATTCAAAAATAAGGTTTAAAAATGTGCATTGACATGAAAATAAGTAAACAATCCAGTAAAAATAGAAGAACTGCTAAATATGAAATGAAAATTTTCTGTGAACAATATAGGCTACCCTTCATAGCTCTATCGCAGAAATATAAACGAAGGAAAAAATACCCTTATAAAACATATTATAAAAACATTAAGAGAAATTTACAACAAATAATTTCTATAAGAAAAGTAAACCAACACATCAACACCAGTCACAAAAAAGGAAATCAGATAAAAAACAACAAATCACAGACAAAAGTAAAATCAAGTGTAACAAAAAATGACATTTTGCAAATGAATATAAAGTCAAAAAAGCAATTAACCAATTAACCATATCTAATGAAGTAAACGACAGCCTAATCAGGATTCTAGAATTAAGAGACACTGATTGTATTAAGGCAGAAAATACCAGTAATACCTTACTTACAACCTCTAACACCGAAATTGAAGATACCCAATCTAATTCTCCCAACATCAATTTCGGTTGTACAGATGCTTGCTGTAAAACAATAAATGTTCTTACTAAATAAGAAGAACAAGAAGAACTCTTAATAGATTTAATTAGCAAAATTGAAAAATTCATAATTAAAATCTCAATACTTAAAACAATTCAGGAAAGTTATAACCCAAATTGATGAAAGTAAACCCAAAATACCACAACCAAAAATCTGTCTTAGTACAACTTTAGAAAAATTTAATAGGATAAAAAACTCCAAAATTTGCAAATTGAAGTAAACAATATTAAAACTGAAATCCGATTATTAAAAACTCAAAATATATATTTAAAAATAGAAAATCAAGCAATCAGACAAGATATGAATGTCCTCAAAATAGAAAACAACTTAAAACAGTTTAAAGAAATAGACCAACATAGTTCAAGTCATAAGGATTCTCATCATGACTCTGACCACTCAGAACAAGAAGATAAAAATAAAAGTCATCAAAATATTATAAGTATCATAAATCAAATAAAACTCAAAAAATAGCATTCTAAAGTAAAAATAGTCATTAAAGATTTCGAACTAATAACCAATGCACTTATTGATGCAGGTGCTGATTTAAATTACATCCAAGATGGTATGATACCTACAAAATATTTCAGTAAAACAACCGAAACCTTAACCTCAGTAAATGGGAGTAAATTGGAACTTAATTATGAAATTCCTAAAGCACATGTCTACCAAAATAATGTTTGCTTTAAAACATGTTTCGTTTTAATAAAAAATATGACATATCAAGTTATTTTAGATTTCTCATTCATTGTATTGTTATATACTTTTACCACAGGAAATGATGAAATCACTACCTATCTTGTGAAAAATAAAATTTAAATTCATATCCCAACCAAAAGTCAAAGAATTACATGTTTTCCAAAAGAACTCCATTTCAAAGTTCATAAGTCTAATCCATCAAAAGAATAAACAGATAAATTATTTGAAATAAGAAATCAAATTCAAACGAATTAAAGATCAATTAACTAGTACAATTCTTCAACAAATGATTAATAATTTTGAACAAAAAATCAAACGAGAAGTTGTTCTGACCTTCCTACTGCCTTCTGGCATAGAAAGAAACATATAGTCAAACTTCCTTATATTAAAAAATTTAATGAGAAAAATATCCCAACAAAAGCAAGACATATCCAAATAAGTCAAGAAATCATGGAATTCTGTAAAAATGAAATTACTGAATTACTCAACAAAGGAATGATCAAGAAAAGTAAATCTCCTTGGTCTTGTCCAGCCTTTAATGTTCAGAAAAATGCTGAATTAGAACGAGGTACACCACGATTAGTCATAAATTATAAATCCATTAATAATATCCTAGAATTGATAAAATATCTAATTCCAAACAAGAGAGATTTGATAAACAGACTAAGCCAATCAGTTATTTTTTCCAAATTTGATATGAAAAATGGATTTTGGCAAATTCAAATTCATGAAGATGGTAAGTACAAAAGGTTCAGGGCAATAAAAAAAATTAAATAATGAGATAGAGATTCAATAAGCACAGAAACATTGTCAATTGAGTCTTGGATCACCCAACACACAACAAGTTATAACCAAATATTGCTACGGCCCTAAATAGGTTACTTAGTATTCAGTTAAGAATCTTCATCCAATCCTGTTTGGGTGCTCGACCAAAGCAATGACTTTAGAAACTCATGCAAGTACAGTAAAATGTACCTGTTAAACCAGCTTGATGCCTTTCAAACTTGTATGTAGGAGGAAATGTAATATCCGCCTCATGCATTCCTTGGAAGACATTTCCAGCTTCCATTTCCACTCAGAGCTGATGCCTTTCTCTAAGCCAATCAAAGCATCTTTGAGAAACAAAATCTATAGCCGCAAGAAAGATATGCCGTCCAGCCGATAGTTAAAATCACTGAGAAATATGACCATGTCTGCCTCAGATAACTCAGGCATCCCTTCTGCAGAATTATTACCAATAGCCTGAAAAGGCATCAATGCTTTATCAAAATGGCTGGAACAAAATTGATTATATACCAAGTAGTTCAAAATCCAGAAAGATGCAATTTGAGTCATGGTATATACATACATTTGTACCGTGAAGCATTAGAAACTCATACATTCTAATCCTCAAACCAATAGCTCCTTGTTTGAACAAATCTTTAGCCACATTAGTATTAAGAGTAATAAAATGTATATGAAAACATCATACTATTATGAATCAAAGTATCAGTATACCTGTGTTTATGCATATCAATGGACATAAAAGGGAGATAGAGACCACCGATAACGGTATTAACACTTATATCTGTTCTAAATGTCAAATCCCATTTGCAATGTATAACTGATATTAACACTTATTTTCCACCAGATATATGTAGTTTGAACTTTGAACTCAAAATAGCTACCGGGCCAAGCATAAACCTATTACAATTCATCCTACATACAAAACACTAAAGGCAATCTCTATCTTTACATCTTTCATCTTTCTTTCTTTTTTGTCACTTTGTTTTCTTAGAAAGCATTTTCTATGATTGATCGCAACACAAAATCAATTTCTATCATACAATACAAATCAGCATAACAGAGGCAACCTTACGAAGTTACCAATGGCACGCCTAAAACCACATGGAACTGCTGCAGCATCGACATCCCCGACATGAGTCGTAAGATCATTTCTCACCCTGAAAGACAAAAATTGAACTGCCTTAATGAGAGGCTCAGCAAGGAAAAAAGCCATAAATTAAAAAAAAAAAAAAAGATGAGCAACAGAAATTTTATTAATAAAGAAAAAGCAACCAATACACTGGGGATCTTCCCGTTAAAGATTCTCACCACATAGCAATGAGCAATCCTGCCAACTGCCTGGAACCAACACGTTCAAATGTTGACCCTTCATCCAACGTTTTGCCAATCATATCCAGCCACCACTGCCCAACAGAGCTCCCCTCAAGACCTACCTAAAAAGAGATAGGATGAGAGGTGATTCAATCAACTCTACATATGAAGGACTGGCATGTGAGCAGCCATTCCATTGCTTTCATTCAAAAGAAGATTGTGGTTAGTAAAGGTATCTTATTTAGGCAAGGTAGACTTCACACACCTAATTAAAAAGCAAAACCTTAGAAGTTGTATTGTGTTTTCTCTTATAAGATACAGACTGATGTCCCACAGTTCCACTTAACATTGGCCAATGCCTCTAAACAAAGCATGCCTCTCAACCCCAGTAGAAACCAAAGAGTTTTAAAATATAAATTGATTGCATGTCGAACTGTGATTGTCAAACAGGGGTGTCAAACTGCCACTTTGATATAGCAATTGCACATTGGGCTGGAATGGATTGACATTGCAGTAATATATACTCCAAATGTTCATGTATCACAATATGTAACACATCCTCATACAAGTCCACATTGAAAAATAATGAAAAATAAAAAAAATGAACGCACACATACATCATTTCAATAACCTCAGAGTAACACCAACAAACCAATTAATCCAAATAATCCAATTTCAAGGAGAGCAGCAAACCAATCCACCAACAAACCAATCCAATTAATCCAATTAAACCAATTTGAAAGACATGTACACAAGAGACAAGACATACCTAACCAATTTGCAATGGAGCATCACCTGCCCTTGATTCTATTGCTTCGTCTTACAGCTAGTCTTACGTCGGGGACATTTATTTCTTTCCGCTTCTTCGAAATAGTCGATGCAGCAGGGCCGGTGGGAATTGAATGTGATTCTACTTGAGCGTCCTCATGGTCATCCTCCACTGCCTCTTCATCGCTCTCTTCCTCGTGATCATCCTCCCCTCTTTGGTCATTGTTAGGACTGTCATGTTCCTCCGCTTCCTCATCCTCATCCATGTCATCATCTGGCCCCTCCCCATCATCATCTTCCTCTTTTTCATTTGCCTCATCCTCTTCTTCATCCTCTGCGTCCTCTTCATCTGCCTCATCCTCATGCTCCTCTTCCTCCCCCGAATCTGCTTCCTCGTCGTTTTCATCATCGTCATCTTCCTGGGTATTCGATGCTAACCTAGAAGTCCCCACGTTAGTTCTGCTGCCCTACACCTTGGCTTCTAGTCCCCTCTGCATGAGTAAATGATAGGTAGAAATATCAAAAACAATTTTAACTTTAAAGTGAAACCAAAATTCATCAAAAAATGCAATACTCACTATCTGCGACTATAACGTGTGCACAAGCCGGTCAGATATACCCTTGGAAGTTTCCAGCTTAATAATCTTCCTTTGAGCTGTCGCAAGTTCCTGGCAAGCCTTGCTCAACGAATGGCACTTAGCAAACAGCAGGGATGTTACCCCCGCATGCATATCAAGAAGCTCTGCCACCGTTTCAGCACTCACCTGCAATGTTTGCATTAATTAGTCGACCATATTTACAAAGCATAATTGTTCGAACATACAACATGCACCATATAGCATTTCCCTAAGCATATTAACTTATACGCTATACATTAACCATAAAAACAACACACTTACACTTCTGCAATCATTGAGAAGGAAGGCATGCAGTGTGTTTGCCTCGAGGAATGACAAGCTCCTCATAGTCTCCTTCTTCTCCCACACCTGGAATTGTGATGGACCTACTTGGCATCGGGATTTGACTGCTGACACCCTTGTCTGCCTGAGGTTGAGTACTTGGAATCACACCATCCCCCTCATCCGTAGAAGGCCGGGAGGTATGTTTGTACACCAAGTACTCCCTCCGAAACATGTTGTAGTCAGGGCTGTCCGGATGCACGAAGTCTTTTGCATCCTTGCTTATCAATCACTCAAGTTTTTCCTCCACCGTGAAACGCACATCGTCCAACATGGTGGGCGGAGGACTAATGGGAACACATGGCTCGGGGGTCCCCAGGCTTTGCACACTGACTTTCTCACCCAAGAACCATGCAAACCCAGAAGGCCCTTCAAGAAGTATTCGCAGCCTGGTGATCGGAATACTGGCAGAGACATACCTTGGTAGATCCGAGACATTGCGTCCCCACAGGTGCCATTCAACCTAAAAATGAGAAGAGAAGGGAAATCAAACCAAGTTCACATGTTGTTCTAATTAGCAGTTATAAAATTGAGGAAAGAAAGGGAAACACAAACCAAAAGTCATACAACGTACAACGGGTGAAAGGAATTGAACAAGTTTGTTATTTTTTCCATTCTTCCTACTCATACACCTTAAATGGTTTAATAACACATGATTCTGAGGGTACCTAATCAGCCGTTAGGTTTGCTAAGGACTCAATCAGTTCATCTGTGTCATGTGAGTTAGCTCGCACCCACGGTGTAGCCAACCACTTCAAGCCTTGAGGTCATGTGTCCTTTGGCTTGGGATCACGTAAAGACACGGGTATCAAGTATTCGCACGCCCATATCTATCAAACAGTAACAAGTAGCGGGAGTTAGTGTATATGAAAACAACACAGCCAACATGGTGCAAACTTTCAAAATGAATTTAACAGTTACGTTACCTCCCATGCGCGCCAAAAGCCTCCCACGGTCCTATTCTTCTTCCTTGAGATGACGTCCATGTTCCGATACAAGCAGGAAATAGATGGTGCACCCCAATTGTATAAACCAATGTCTTCAACCTTTTCAAGACTTGGTACATACCAAAGCCACACAAACTTGCTCTTGTCGTTGAGCAGGGTGGCGCCGAGTAGATGGAGGATGAAAAGTCTGACCATCGGATCTTCTAACTCGAGGGTATCGGTTTCGAACCGCCTGTACTTGGTATACATGTCCTCGCACACCATCTTTTTATCCGCAGCCTGAGCAAACTCTTTACCAAATAACCTTGTAAGTCTCTTCTTATCTTTGTGGGCGTCCTCTTCATACTTCACCGGATGCCCACTAAACCTTATTCCGATGATTGCGGCAAAGTCCAGCGGGGTCATGGTTAGCTCCCCAACTGTGTCAAAATGAAAGGTGTGGGTCGTGTCCCACCATCGAGTTGCCAGGGCAACAAGCAACCTTTTATCCTTCTAGCCTTTTGAAGTTGCCATTTGGACAATGCCCCCAAAGCCCGCTGCATTAACCTTCTCCTTGTAGCTAGAGCTCAGCTCTTTCCACCATAGTCTCAGAATATGTTGTTCGCCACAGCCACGAACAGATTTGATGTCGCACTGCAAGTTCAAATGGAGTATTTAAGATAAACATCATAATGACTAACAACTCACTAAAAACTAACAAAAATCAATTTTAAAGGTAGCTGAAAATCACCATGGACGAGAGATGGACGTCCGTATCCAAGTGGAGCTCCTTGCTATAAAGATTCCGACTTTGCGGCTTGTGGCCCTTGACACCAAAGCTTGGGTAGTCATCAGGACTCCAAGTCTTGACTGTGGTCATTGATGATGCTCGTTGAACAACCACGTTTTCGCCGACACTTGCCGACGGCATTTCTCCTGCCACATGACCTTGTCCTGTGGCTTCTGTGTGTGCAGCAGTTGAAGTGGAAGCTTGGAGGTGATCTATACCAGAACCGCTCGTGTTGTCGGACCACTTACTCATACTTTTACACGCAAGCTTTATTCGTACCATAATTTACTGTCAAGCAAACAAACAAACAAACATAATTTACTGGACATATCATTACACATAAAGAAAATTGTCCACATCTCTTAAGGATGGCAACTGCTCTCTCTCTCTCTCTGTGTATCTCTCTGTACCCCCTATCCGAAAAACCCATTACACAGTTATTCATATTTCAAACTAAGAAATACAATTTCTAGCAACCTATAAAGAATCAAACAACAAAAAAATAACCTGAAACCAGTACCCAAACCAGCAAATCAGTGTATCCTGAGTCACAAAACCTGAAACCCCTACCCAACCCATAATCCATTATTGACAAAGTCACATAACCCTAATTCCCAAATACAGATAAATGAATAAGCGAAAATCGGTAATTGAAGACCTAAATCAAACCCCTAATCCAAGAGTCACTGAATCACCAAAAACAAAATCCTAAACCTAAATCCCTAATTTGAAATTTCAGAGATGAGACGTACCTTTTGATTTTGGGAGAAAGGAGATCGAGAGTAAGATGCGACAGAGCCTGGGTGAGATCGAGATTTTGATCGAGCCTGGGTGTGGGTGTGGGTGGTCTCGAGACTGGAAGAGAGGCGAGATCGAGAGAGTTCTCACCGGAGAAGATATCGGCCGCCGGACGAGAGAGTTCTCACCGGAGAAGATGATCGGCGTAGGGAGAGGGAAGAGAAAGAAGAAAGCGATCACAGAGAGAGAAATGTACGAGGGAAAATAAAGAAATGAACATATCAAATTCTAACTGATTACTTGAGGGTTTGGGTGGACACTGGGCACGAAAAAAAAAAAAAAAGGGTTTGGGGTTCAAATGGGGTTTGAATGGGGTTTGGTTTGGGGTTTAGTAAGTTTGGTTAATAATCTGTTTTTTTTTTTAAATTATTAAAAAAAAACTTTAGTTAATAATTTGTAAAAAACAAATTTAGTTCATCATTTGACTTTTTCATTTTGAGTTTTTATAGTTTCCGTAATTTTTAGGTTATTAAAACATTAACAAATATAGTTTAGTTTAATTAAAACATTAACATAAAGAAATATGGCTTAATTTATGAAAACATTAACAATATGTTTAGGGTATTAAAACATTAAAGTCATCAATAAATATGTTTATTAAATAAATATGTTACTTTATTTGATCTATTTAATAAACCCTAAACCCCATAAAAACACTCTATACCCTTATAATAAGTATATATCATATCCTAGACCTTAGGGTCTAGAGTGTAGTATCTACCATATCCTAAAAATTTCTATTGTTATATACCAAGTTACCAACTATGAATTATAGTCTTAGGGTATAGGGTATAGGGTAAGATATAGGATTACAAATTTTAAAAGAACACACTAGGGTTTATGGTATTATGGTATGAGATATTAGGGTATTAAGGGTATTAGGGTTTAGGGTAATAGGGTATAGGGTATAGGGTTTAGGGTATATGGTATAGGGTATAGGGTATAGGGTATAGGGTATAGGGTATAGGGTATAGGGTATAGGGTTTAGGGTATTAGGGTTGAGGGTTTAGGGTTTAGGGTTTAGGATTGCATGTCCAACTATGATTGTCAAACGAATACTTTAATATAGCAATTGCATATCGGGCTATAATGGATTGACATTGCATAACATTGTATCATACTTGGGTGGGCTATAATTTAAGTCTAAGTTTCTAATTTGACCAAAACTCAAACCACCCATGTTTATACATTTAGATAGTAAGTGTGTCCTACTAACATATTTTGGCGGAATCCTTTTATCTCATTTCTTTTACAATTTGATTCCCTACATGTACTTAGCTAGATTGTGAAGATGTGAGTTTGTCTAGTTTCATAAAGACTATAAATTTAATTGGTCCTTGTAATAGTTTTTACTTAATAAATAAGCAATGTCAGAATCAAGCATTTACATTCAGGAACAATTACACTCTAAATTAATTTCACATTAAAAATAAATAATAGCTCTACATAATAATTGTTTGTTATGGGACATAAAGTGTTAGTGTATGTCTGAGGCTCATCCTACTACAAATAAATAATAGCAATACATAATAATTTTTTGTTATGGGACTTCCAAGTGTTCAAGACGAAACTTTGCATATGCGGCTCAACCTGCTGCTTCTTCGCATCGCCGTCACTTTCAATCTTCCTGCTGCCATTTCGATTCTTATTTCCTCTACGGTGTCCCTTACTCTTGGGACAGTTGCGCCTATCATGACCAAATGCATCACATGTACCGCATTTTCTTCCATTGCCTCCCCGTTTGCCTCCTGTGTCATGGGTTCCCTTAGTCCTCACGATGTTTGGATCTCTAACAATGTTGTTTGGTCGAGCATCATTTCGACGGAAACGAAGGTTGATATCTCCTTCTTACTTCCCAAACCCTTCCAACAATGATGTTAACCTACTTAATTCATTATTCAACAAATTGAAACCTTCCTCTGTTCTGGAAGATAGGAAACACAGTTTGTTGCAACTTGTACTCAAATAATTGTACCTCGCTAATTCTCGTCCTTCGTCGGGAACAATGTTGTCGGGCAATGAGATACCAGAAGCTGATTCCTTCACTGACTTTGTCCATCTTTTAAGAATGAGAGATTCCGGAAACTCTTTCAAATTCTCATACTTCAAGACATTAATAACATGGCAACATGGGAAGCCCTGTGATTTAAGGAGATTGCATGTGCAATTTATTTCTAAGATACCTTTGATATGGTGGAATAAAACTTTGAACTGCACATGTTCTTCACCGTATGTATGAATTACATACATGCGACTTTTCCCAAATGGTATAAGCTGCGCGGTCACAAGTGAAGCAACCTTATTTATCTCCTCCCTTACTAACTTGAACACTATGTCGGTGTACAAGTTTGCTGCATGCCGCTTCAATGCATTAAGATGAGTTGTCAGCACCTGTTTTGAATTCTTCATCTGAAAATCTTTAAACACATGTGAATTCCTCCGGCGTGCCAGACCCCTGTCAATAGCTGGGATAACTTCAAACAACTTCGGACCATTCTTGAGAAAGTCCTTGACAAATCTGTTTATGCCCTCACACCGTTGCGTGCTATGCATTCTACCCCAAAAATGTTTTCTACAATATCCTTCGGCTCATTTGTGACGAATCTCATACATATTTTTCAACCACTCTGATTCACCAAATTCTTCAACCATGCTCGTCCACCGCATTTCAAACTCAGGGGGGCTTGAGGTGGCCCACATACATCGCTTGAAAGCCTGAATCAAGTTTGTGTCTTTCAAGTTTTGTGCTAAATTCTTTGTGATGTGCCATCCACATAGACGATGTGGAACTCCAGGAAGAACTGCATCTATGGCATTGCGCATAGCAAGGTCTCCATTGGTAATTACCGACTCAGGCCGCTTGTCCCTCATGGAAGGTACGAAGGTCTCCAACAACCACGTGTATGTCTCCTTGGTCTCGTCCCCAAGGATCGCACATCCAAAATAGTACTTGATAGATGGTTATTTGCACCGACAAACAACACTAGAGGCTTCTCATAGTAATTTGTTTTGCAAGTGCTATCAAACAGCACAACATCTCCAAAACAAGTGTAATCCACTAGAGATTGCGAGTCTCTCCAAAACAAGTTTACTAACTTGTTTCCCTCGTCCACACTAAACTTACAATATAATTCGGGGTCACTGATGACTTTCCCACTCAAGTATACAAGTGCAGCTTCAATGTCACCCTCAAAAAGGATTTCTCGGCGTCTACAATTCACCTTATTGTACAAATCCTTGATCGTGTAACCAACATTACGGTACCCTCCTGCTCGGTCGATCATGTACTCGTATATTTGGCACATCCTAATTGATACACCTCGCATTGAAGTGGCCTGGAAAAGATCACCCTTCAGGATAGAGCAGTGTGATCAGATTAGAGGAGCCTCACGTGGTGTTGCTAGTGGGTGGTTGTGTTCCACACAGAATTTCTTCACAATATAACAATCATTTTTCCTACATAAGCCAATGCGGAATGCTGCTGGACAATTAATTCTTGTGATGCCCCTGAGACATCGCTTCTTATTCGGTGAGTTTATGTACTTCTCGGCTCTTTCACCTTCCTTGTCACAAACCCATAATCTACTACAGTATTTATCGGTCACCACAGACCGTCTCCCATCACGTACCCTAACACCAAATCCCATCGCCGAGGCATAATCTCTGTAAAACTTGTCTGCTTCTTCCAGTGTCAAAAATTCGAAGTCTATAAGATCATTTTCAGTTAGCTGCTCATAACTTATCCCGTTGTGTTGCAAAATATCACCAAACGGAGACATATTGCGAGTAGGGGTTGAAGGACCGGGAACATTCTGAGCTTCGTGGTGTGCAGATGTTGAAGCAAATCCGTTACAAACGGTACCCATGTCTCCCTGCTGCAAAATAGATATATTTTTTAAGTAAGCAATTCATGAACTGTCCATTCATATGCTATAATGTACAAACGAAAGTGTAATTGCATTCTCAGACCAGTCAATACAAGCTACTGTTTGTCAATCATGTTTTGACATGCAATCACGAATAACATTTTGCACAACTAACAATAAAAAAAAATTGAAATTCCAGTTTCAAGCTAATTATTTAGACAACATACTACCCATAATTGTAAACCCTACCAAATTCTACCTAACTTACTTAATCGAACCAATTTGAAGCCAAATTGTCAAACTCAATGGGAAACGTCAAGAGTAATTTAACCCAAATTCTGAAATCCCTAAATATATCTATACCTTGAGATTGAGCAATTATCAAAACTATCCACATGAACCCATACCCCAATAATAATTTAAAGCCAAATCCTCAAATTAAATGGGAAAACGTCAAGACCATACCAAACCCACAGTGGAAAATACATTAAATTAACAGAGCACAATAGAGGAAGAAGTGGGCAATTCGTGTGATGGATGTGCAATTCGTGGTTGAGCTCTGTCCCATTACATTGATTCTTTGTGAAGTGGCCGGGCTCTGTCCCTTTGCATTGATTCTCGTTTGTGAAGTGAGCTCCGTCTCTCTAGAAGTGGGGATGGATCTGGGATTGGGTTGTGCACTGAGCTCAACTCTGCCCCTGTGGAAGTGTCGATGTATGAGTTTTTCGTGAAAGGCTACCTACTAAGTGCTAACCCTGTATATTCCCTACAGCTTACTTTCTCTCACATCTCATCAACTTGCTACCTGTTAGGCCATAGGTTTTTTTCTTAACCATTAGATCAACATTTACTGATCTAACGGTCAAAAACTTAAAGGCATCCAATGCCTGCAGTTATGATTAGGGCTGGGCATTGGTTGGGTTGGGTCGGGTTAGGGCCCAACCCGTCAGCCGGGCTGATAATTCGGGCTGAGGAATAGACAACCCATTCTGCCCATTAAGTATGCGGGCTAGGCAGGTTCGGCTCAGGCGGGTTAGCGGGTTGGGTGGGTCGGTAGCGGCCCAACCCGTTTACAAATGAGCTTTTTCCTACTGAAAGTTCCAACATCATAAATTCAACATATTCCAAGACTCCAAGTTTACAAATTATTAAGTGAAACTGTGAAAGTTTCAAACCAACAAAGTAAACAAACTCATATTACAAGTTTACAAATTATTAAAGAAAACCAAATGAAGTTTACAAATATTACAATGATACAATCCACATGAATATAAGCTTCCAAGTTCCAGCCTTGCAGATTGTCACTCGTAGAGACATTAAGAGCATTTTCATGTACTAGCAGATGTTAAAGGAGATGACAATGATGGTCCAGATACCAAGAACTCTGCAAACCACAAAACACAGCAAAGTATGCATATAAAAAATCAAGGAATAAACTGGAATATCATAATAATTACCTTGCTCCACAGCTTCACAAAACTCCAACTCCGAAATGGTTGGTTCATTGAATGGACAAATAGGTGTCGACCTCAACCAATCTTGGGAGCATATTAGCGCTTCAACCATCTTGGGAGTTAGTGAGCTCCTATATGGATCAATGACATGGCCTCCAGTGTTAAAGCATGACTCGGATGCCACACTTGAAACTGAAATGGCGAAGACATCTTTAACAAGTGCACCTAAGATAGGGTACTTACTAACCGCATTGACTCTCCACCAATTCAGCACATTAAAGTTCCTTACATCCATTGACTCACATGCATCTAACAAGTACCTATCCATCTCATTTTTAATCACACATGAGGATGCCTCTGCTCGCATGGCACGTAAACCTTGCATCAAATCATCTTCACCATCACCCCCCACCCCACCAATCTCACTATCTTGTGCAGAATCAACAGATTGAGTGGAAGCACTAGTGCTGCCAGATTGGGAAGCCACATCAAATAGGCCATTATACTCATGAAATAGGGATGCCAAAACATTTTTAACCACATTTGTAAGCTCATTGGCCTTAGCTAGCTCATATACTTTCTTAAAACAGAAATTCAAACCCTCTAGTTTCATCCTAGGGTCAAAAACATATGCAACCAACAACAATTTGTTCATGCTCTTAATTGAACCAAAGTATTGGTCATACTTAAGTTTCATGTTTTGTGCCATTTTCCCTAAGAGGGGATCTTGTTTTGAACACAAATCAGTCAACATTAATTGCAAAGAACATAGATCAAAAAAGGTTGTGTTTGATGTTACATAATGAGAGGCACTTAGCTTCAAAGTCATATCATAAAACTTCTTCAAAAATGTCAGAAAAATTCTAGCATTGTTCCAATCATCCTCACTAGGTGGACCAACCCTATGAGCAACCTCACTAAAGTATTCTTTATAAGCCCTATCATCCTCTAACATCCTTTGGAAGGCATTTTTGAACTTGACAGCTGCTTGTAACATCATAAATGTGGAGTTCCATCTAGTTTGAACATCCAACACCAACAAACCTTTGCTATCTATCCTCACAAGTACTACAACCTTCTTAAATTCAGCTAGCCTTTGAGGGGAAGATCTAACATATCTAACTGCATTCCTAATGCTTTCAACAGAGTTGTGCATCTCCTTCAACCCATCACAAACAATCAAATTAAGTATATGGGCCGTGCACCTAAGGTGTAAAAATTGCCCTTCCATGATCAGACCATTGTCCCAATCCCTAAGTTTTCTTCTCACATAGCTAATAGCAACCTCATTAGCAGATGCATTGTCAACTGTTATTGTGAACACTTTTCCAATATCTCATTCACCTAAACATTTTTCAATGAGTTTCCCTATTGTATCTCCCTTATGATTAGAGATATTTGCAAAGTTCAAGATTATTTTATGGGGAACCCAATCAGCATCAATGAAATGGGCAGTAAGCACCATGTAATTGATATTTTGCACTGATGTCCATGTATCAGTGGTAAGGCAAACCCTTTGACCACTTAAAAGCTTCATCAATTCAGCTTTTTCATCATAAAAAAGCTGAAGGACATCCCTACCAATTGTTCTCCTAGAAGGAAGGTCAAACTTAGGACAAGAAACCCTACAAAACTCAACAAACCTCTCTGCCTCCACAAAGCTAAATGGCAACTCATCAATGATTATCATCCTAGTCAATGCCCTCCTACATGCCTCTTTATCAAAACCCACAGCCAGTAACTGATTGCTACTCGATGACTCACTCGCACTCCTTTGAAAAGTTAAAATCTTATGTTTTTTTTTTCTCTAATCTTAAAGGGTACTTTTTGCATTTATTTTCTATGTGATCTTTAAGAGAAGAAGTACCCACATTCTTAGAATGACATGCATACACTTGCTTGCAGTGATTACAACTAGCTGTAGGATTTTTTGGGTCTTTTGGGGGGTCTTCCTTAGTGAAATGATCCCACACCATAGATGTGGACTTCCTTTTCCTAGTATTTGGAGGTTGAGAAGGAGGAGGGCCCATGGGTTCACTGGGGTTGAGGGTTTGAACAACTTCTGATGAAGGATTTTGTGAAGAAGTATTGGGTGGTTGTGATTGAGGACCTTGAGGTGGTTGTGATTGAGGTGGTGTTGGTGTTGGTGTTTGGTTTGAACCCTCCATCATATAAGGCTCTCAAAGATTCAAACAAATGATGATGTGCACTATGTAGTAAGTAGAAGCCAAAAGGGGAATATGGCTTACTGACTTACTGCTATACCAAATTGCAGTTCTAGGAGATTCTAATCCAGGATTGCTAGAATGCTAGGACACAAACTCGAATTCCAGGAGGCAGCTGCAGACAAAATATACATTCAATATTTCAATATGTTAGTCAATACTCAACCTCACTAATGGACTCAATCTCACAGGAAATTAAACAACTTGAATACCGAGTGAGTCAAAAACCCTTAATCAACTTACCCAAAAGCAAAAGGCCAAAATGTCTGAGATCGGGATTTGAGGATTTGTTAGTGCTGGTGACTAGTGACTGCCTGACTGGTGTGGTGGAGAATCATTCTCCGAGAATGGAGATGGACGATGGTTGATGAATATCGAAAGTGGGGGAGATCGAATTTGGGGATTTTTATTTAGGGTTTCAGGTGTGGGCTATGGTGGTGGGAATGGATGATGAGATGGTGATTGGAGTTCGTGGTGGTGGAGAACAACAGTGGTTGGTGGAGATCGAAGGTGGGGGAGATCGAATATAAGGATCAAGGGTTTCAGATCGGGATCGAAGGATTGAGGGTTTCAGAGTGATGGTGATGGAGCTCATGGTGGTGGTGGTGCTCGGATGGTGGAGTAGATCGAAGGAAGGTGATGGTGAATGGTGAGCAGCAGAGCAGTAGGTGAGGTGAGTTTGGTGAGAGGTTTGAGAGAAAGTTGAGACTTGCAGTTGAAGAGGGTTGAGACTTGAAAGACTGAGAGAAACTGAGAATTTGAGAAAGAGACCAAAAAAAAAATACAGGCTAGGCGTAGGCGCAAGTGGGCTTGGGCTGGGCTAATAGTCACAGTAGTTGGGCCGGTCGGGTTAGTAACGGGCGGTGGAGGCCCCAAGCCATTTCCGGCCCAATTAGCTTCGGCCTGGCGGGCTCACCCGTGATGACGTGGCCCCAACCCAACCCGACCGACGAGTCGGAAATGGGCGGTAAATCGGGTTGGTCAGGTTCATGCCCACCCCTAACTTATGATAGAATTTCCAATGTTGGAATATTGAATAATATGACAAAGCCCGACCCAAAGGCAGTCCTTCGGGTCAATGAAACCAACCCCATAATCCATTGCATGAGGATCCGACACCTCAGTTACCTGACTTCAACAACTGCAATAAACAGTGTCACTGAGTCCCATTTCTGTCCATTTGTAGGTCTTCCTCCACCATTTCCTTGCTATGACCTCCAATCCATGAAGATCCAGATGAGAAATCTCACTCTTCTCTTTGTTCTCCTTCTTAGTTCTTACCTCTGCTCAGTTCACTCTTGGAAAAAGGACGAGTTTAGAAACTGCAACCAAACCCCATTTTGCAAACGAGCCCGAGCCCGCAAACCTAGCTCATGCTCACTCATAGCCCAGGACGTAGCCATCTCGGACGGTGAGCTCACAGCCAAGCTCATCCCCAAGAAAATCCAAGAAACCCCAGATGAACAAGATCACGACCAAATCAAGCCCTTGGTTCTCACTCTTTCTGTTTACCAAGATGGGATCTTAAGGCTCAAGATCGAGGAGGACCCCAAACTTGGCCCCCCAAAGAAGCGTTTCGAGGTCCCCGATGTGATTTTGCCGGAGTTTTCCAACAAGAAGCTGTGGTTGCAGAGGCTTTCGACGGAGACGATCGGCGGGGATGTGGGTCCTTCGTCCATCGTCTACTTATTGGACGGCTTCGAGGCGGTGCTTCGACATGATCCATTCGAGGTTTATGTGCGCGAAAAGGGAGGTAATCGGGTAATTTCTCTGAATTCTCATGGGTTATTTGATTTTGAGCAGTTGAGAGTGAAGAAAGATGGTGAGGATTGGGAAGAGAGGTTTAGAAGTCATACCGATACGAGGCCGTACGGCCCCCAATCTATTAGTTTTGATGTGTCGTTTTATGGGGCTGATTATGTGTATGGGATTCCCGAGCATGCTACAAGCTTTGCTTTGAAGCCCACAAGAGGTCCTGGGGTTGAGGAATCTGAACCTTATAGATTGTTTAACTTAGATGTGTTCGAGTATATTCATGAATCCCCATTTGGGCTTTATGGCTCCATACCATTAATGATTTCCCATGGGAAGTCACGTGGGACTTCCGGGTTCTTTTGGTTGAATGCGGCTGAAATGCAGATTGATGTTCTTGGGTCCGGATGGGATGCAGAGTCCAGCATTTCTCTCCCTTCGTCGCAGAGTAGGATTGATACGTTTTGGATGAGTGAAGCGGGTATTGTTGATGCCTTCTTTTTTGTTGGACCGGGGCCTAAGGATGTCGTCCGACAGTATACAAGTGTGACTGGCACACCTGCAATGCCCCAGCTGTTTGCTGTGGCATATCACCAATGTAGGTGGAATTATAGGGATGAGGAAGATGTTGAGCAAGTTGATTCTAAGTTTGATGAGCATGATATTCCATATGATGTTTTGTGGCTTGATATTGAGCACACAGATGGGAAGAGGTATTTTACATGGGATAGAATGCTTTTCCCCCACCCAGAGGAGATGCAGAGGAAGTTGGCTGCTAAGGGTAGGCACATGGTTACTATTGTGGATCCTCATATTAAGCGGGATGATTCATACTATGTGCACAAGGAGGCCACAGAAAAGGGGTATTATGTTAAGGATGCCACTGGCAATGATTACGATGGGTGGTGCTGGTCTGGTTCATCATCATATTTGGATCTGTTGAGGCCAGAGGTTAGGTCCTGGTGGGCTGAAAAGTTCTCTTTGGAGAATTATGTTGGTTCAACTCCTTCGCTGTACATCTGGAATGACATGAATGAGCCTTCTGTCTTCAATGGTCCTGAGGTAAGTTACTTAGTTGCTACTGTGTCATACTTTTTTTGAGATTATGTTCTTTAGTTATATATTTGTCTTGTATTATTTTGATAGATATTAATGTTTTTCAAGAAGAAGAAATTTGACCAAGAACTTATCTTTTGTCTTTATAGTGTATCAAGGTCTTAATGATGAAAGTTGATTAGTATGCTTTCAATTACTTATTATTATTATTATATACTTTTTTGAAGAATCAAACATTTATTAAAACTAACCAAAATTACACATCAGTGGACAAGGAATCCACTCAGTGAAGATACAAAGAATTAACTGAAAAAGATAAACACACAAAGAACCATCCCAACCAATACAAACCAAAATTGAGACCAAGAAACCCCCCAACACTCTTATCTTGAATCCTCTAAAAGACAGCAGCCTTCTAATTAAGGAGAATAACAGAAAGATACCATCCTTCAATTCTGTGGAAACCGAAGTCCAAAGCTATGCCCAAAATCTGACCCTATCCCAAACCTTATCCTACCCTAGTCCATTAAGATCTTTAGAAATACTTCTATTTCTTTCCATCCATATGACCCAAAGAATGGCTACCACACTGCACCCCTACCAAGCGTTAGCTTTCTTGCCATGAATAGACATCAAGTGTTTTCACACTTTAAAGAATGGCAATCCTTTGGAATTACCCAGCTAATCCCAAACAGATTAAGCCACAACTTCTAAAGATACTGGGCAATGCAGGGAAACATGATCAGTTGACTCCACATCCTTATTGTATGAACATGTATCATTTCTTACTATGACTAAGAAAATGTGGGAGATCAAAATGTAAAGACACATATATTAAGTTCAGTAATAATGAAAAGTTTTGTTGCAGTAGCATCATGAACAAACAGATTAAGCCACAACTTCTAAAGATACTGGGCAATGCAGGGAAACATGATCAGTTGACTCCCCATCCTTATTGTATGAACATGTATCATTTCTTACTATGACTAAGAAAATGTGGTTGATCAGAATGTAAAGACACATATTTTAAGTTTAGTATTAATGAGAAATTTTGTTGCAAATAGAAGACTAAATTAAAAAATCGCCTACCTTCTAATTGTGTAAGGGATCAGCTGTAATATGGAGGGTGTTTTAGAGCATGCATAGAGACATTTAGCGTCAATTCAATTGGGTTGGACTCTCTGTATTCTTAATCTACAGTTCATACATGATTTATTTATTGCCCAACTAGTATCTCTTGTTGAATTTGTGGGATATCCTTAAACATTACTTTTCTTTTTGTGTACATTTTAACGAATTTAATATGTTTCCTTTTAGACTAGTTTGAAGGTGTAATATTAAAATAGAATTTAAAATTCCAAATTATTATAGTGGGAAAAAGAGCCTGTAGTCATTTATAGATCATCCAAAAATCCCTGTGCTACCATAATTTCAGTGGGGAAAAAGAATATAATAAAACTACTGCTGCTAGTATCAGCTTAAAGAAGAAGAAGAATGCACCAATAAACGTTATGGTTCAATTGAATATAAGCACTGGAAAAGTTTTCTTGTCTTTCTTCAGTAAACATTTCCACAAAATACTAAGGAAATGCTCATGATCTTGGAAAATTTGTGCGTACAAGTATTTTCCATTGTAACAAGCAGAGACCTTGAGGTTTATTCTTTTTCCTTTTCTTTTTCTTTTTCATAGTTTTCTTATCCTTTGTTTTATTATTTTTGTGATTTGGTTTTGGCTTGCTGGAGGAATTGAGCTGTAAATACCAAATGACTATTCATCCCATCAAGCAACCTGCTGCTCCTCTCCATCCATAAACACCAAAGTAATTAGAAAGGGGTTGCTCTCTATATTTGTTCATGTATCTTCTTAACAGACTTTTTTGCTGGCCTACCAACAACTCCCTCACAGAGGCCAATAACACCCAAAGAATACCAACTAGCGAGCGAATACTATACTCCACAATGACAGTCCAAGAAAAAAAATGCCACCTTTAAAGGAATCTGTGAAAAGGATTTACAAAGGGAGATGGTAAAATTTTAAGTGTTGTAATAATCTAGAAGGGAAGCTGATTGACACAAGGCCAATTTACACATGAGGAAAGGTTAGGCAATTAAATGAATTAATGAAAGGAATACCGTTTTTCAACTCGTGTGGAAAGGGGTATCTTTGTGTACATAGTATTTGGATCATCGATTAGGTTGACTCATGACTGGAGGTGTGTTCCAAATTTACAGTCTATCAACATAACATTGTTATGCTAACAACTCTCTGAACATTGTATAATATATAATTGTATATAGGGAGCTTCCATTAAGGGATCTCTTAAATAAGTTTATTTAAGGGATCCTTGTGGACCTACTATGCATTGTTGTGTGATGATTGAAAACGTCTATGATGCAGGAGCATCTCCTAGGGTTCCAAGACTTATTATTATTTTTTAGTAGTTTTTTAATTTTTATTTCCTAGCTGGATTTAGAGTCTAGTTTCCTTATTTCATTAGGTCTTTTAAGGTAATTTTACTTTATGTTTTCCTAGTTGGTTTAGGTTTATGCTTTTCCTAGTTATCTTAGGTTTATGTTTTCCCTATATAAGCTTAAGGCTTAGGTTGTTATAGACAGTTTTTGACATAATATTATTAAGAGATTTCTGATGTGAAAGCTTCTTTTGGGTTCCTAAACCCTAGAACTCATCTATCTACGTTCCAACTTTGATTCTATAGCTTTATTCTCTCTCTTTTCTACTGTTATTGCTGGATTTTCCTTTCTACTGCGGTTTTTGCCCTATTACTATAGCTGGACAGCAGCCCTATGCTACTGTAGCTAATGTTTATTGTTTTCCCAGTCAATTGAGGAAATTGTTTTCCTATATAAGCTTAAATGATGCAGATCAGATTTCGAACATAGCCATCAACTCAATTAAAACATGACACAAGAGTAAAGGACAAGGCAATCTTGCCTACGACTAAAATAGCTATTGCATTTTTCTATTAATCATAAAAAACTAAACAGAATAACTACAAAATATGACTTAAATAGCCTTTTAACCCTACGGTATAGGAAATTAGTAAAAGGAAAATAATAAAATAAAAATTACAATATTCTTAATTAAGAATATAATAATTAAAAGTTGACTTTTGTCATAGGTCTTCTTTGGGCCAATTTGGGCTGATTTCAATCTTGATTAGACCCCTATACTCCTGCATCAGTTTACTTTCTAGGTCACCATTCAAGGATCATTTTTACAAAAAATTAGACAAAATCGGGAATCGCTAAGATATTTAATTGTGACAAAATCAATAGATGAACACAATGGTTTCGATAAACACAAAAATTATCACCATTTAATCAAATCTCTGATTTGTCCAATTTTTTGAAGGGTTGATCCTTGCATGGAGAGTAGACAAAATAAACAGGCTCCAATCACCAAACTACAATGCAGAGTGGGCCTTGCAAGGTATCTCTTAAATAAGCTTACTTAAGGGATCCCTTAATGGAAGCTCCCTTATATATATAAAGGATTCCTTAAATAAGGTTATCTGTGGGACACATTATGGGGCCTACTCCCCATTGTAGTTTAATGATCATAATCGTCTGTTGTTTTAAGTGTTCATTCAAATACATCCTTACAAAAAATTAACAAATCGGAAACTATTAAGATATGTAATTGTAATTGAAAAAATAGGCGAACATGGTGCCTAAGTTCTTGTACGTCTCTTGTGACACACACACACAAGTGGTTCCATTGAGGGATACCTTAAATAAGGTTATTTGAGGGACACATTGTGGGCCCACTCCACATTGTAGTACAATGATTAGAACTGTCTATTTTTTAAGTCTTCATTCAAGGATTGCCCCTTAAGAAAATTAGACAATTCGGACTCTATTTAAGCATTTGGTTAAATGGTGGTCATTTTAGTGTTTATCGGAAACACTCCGTTATCCTTAATGGAAACCTAAAAATAGATGGTTCAAATCATTAAACTACAATGTGGAGGGGCCCTCACAATGTGTCTCACAAATAACCTTGTGATCCGTCAATGGAATATCTCTCTCTCTCTCTGTTAACCAAATGAATTTCTACAGATCCCACCAAAAGTCTAAACTGTCTATTTAAATATCTTCTTTAATTAGCTGAATTAGTTTGAAGACTGCTCATCCATTCTTGTTACTGATTTAGTATGATGTCTGAATTTGCATGCATTAGTAGTAACTCACGGTTGCTTAGACTGGTTAGAAATTGATCACTGTATGTCTAACAAATTGCCCTCAAATCAACTTTGGGTTAATAGTCTAAAGCAGCCTAGGCCACTAACCTACAGGTTGGGCTGGCCTAAATGGTGTTTGTTAAGCATGGAGTCACCTCAATCCTCTTTTTGACATAAACTTCGGTACAACCTAAATTTCAAACTGCCTTGGTTTGAATCAATACAAATATTGGAATTTATACTCATAATGTGGATCTTTATCTTGATTTTAATGGTCAATAAAAAGACTAGAGTTTTACCCCTCTCTGACTATTAGTGATATGTGACTGAATAAGAAAGGAAACAACCCAAGAAGATAAAATACTCTCATTTTTCATTTTGTGCTCATGCTGCATTCTTCTGATACAGACTATGCAGGAAATTGTGATGTTTGTGTGCTTGCATCTTGGTTTCATTGGTTTTTTTTTTTTCTTAATTTTTATTGTTTTATACCTTCTCAGCATCTCATGATTATTGACCATAAACCAGGTTACAATGCCTAGAGATGCTTTACATCAAGGAGGAGGAGAACATCGAGAGTTACATAATGCCTATGGGTACTACTTTCACATGGCTACAGCAGATGGGCTTGTGAAGCGAGGTGATGGAAGGGATAGGCCTTTTGTTTTATCGAGAGCATTATTTGCTGGAAGTCAAAGGTATGGAGCAGTATGGACAGGAGATAATTCAGCTGATTGGGATCACCTTAGGGTTTCAGTTCCAATGATTTTGACTCTTGGTCTTACTGGGATGTCATTTTCAGGTAAGAAAAGCATACTTTCATATTCATACAAGTTTCTTTTTCAATAGGTACTCATGGTTAATGTTTCTACAGGTGCTGATGTTGGTGGGTTTTTCGGCAATCCGGAACCTGAGTTGTTAGTTCGTTGGTATCAATTAGGTGCCTACTATCCTTTTTTTAGAGGCCATGCCCATCATGACACCAAAAGACGAGAACCATGGTTATTTGGGTAGGAGTTCCTCTATTGTTAGAGTGTCTTTGCTATCTATTTCAGAATGCAATTATATATCCACCTTTGTAATTTTTTCAGATTTTGAACTCTTTTCTTGATCACAAGAATACTCATTATAATTTGGAGTTAATAAAAAAAAAAAATTCATTATAATTGGGAGAGTATACTGTTTAGGTTCATTTTTAGGTTTAATTTGCATCATACAGCTTTAAAATTTGGCATCTTTTCCAATTTGGAAATACTGGAAATGACTTCCATTTCCATGCTTTGTTGGAGTGATGTTCAATTTTCCTTCTTGCAAGCTTTATAAAGATTTGATTTCGAATGTTGCCAGTCCTTTAAGTGAATGTGTCTCATTAAGACATAAAGAAAATTCCACTACAGTTTCAACTTATTTTGATTTGATTTTTCTATAAAAAGAAAAATGAAATGGAATATATGTAGCACTTTTGGTAGGCAAGTATTCTAAGATGGTTAAGTGACTTTAAATGAAGAGTAGTACTGTGATACTGATGCAATATGATAGAACCTGATGGTGCTACACGAGCGGTATTAAAAAAAAAACAGGGGTTAAGTTGGTTGGAGTAGAAATGATTGTCATCAGCTCATCATGATCTGTTATCTAACTTGCATGGCCATATCCCTTCTGAACATTTGTGTCAGACATAGGTTGATATCTGAAAAGCTGATAATAGCATTGCTTGACATGTAGAACAGAAACCATAAAACCATGTAATTACCTGTACAGCTAAAAATTTGAGAAACATGTTTGTCTGATGATTGAAAATTTGAGAAAATATGAGATATTGATGCTACTCATTTTTACCATATTATCACCTCAATGAATCAATAATTTAAGCTTATTTCATCACTAGACTTCTTTTCATTACATTAATTATCGGTCTTTACCTTGATTACAGAGAAAAAAATACTGAACGTATGAGGGAGGCCATACACACTCGTTACATGTTGCTTCCATATTTCTACACATTATTCAGAGAGGCAAACACAACTGGTGTTCCAGTTGCTCGTCCACTGTGGATGGAGTTTCCTTCTGAGGAAGCAACTTTCAGCAATGATGAGGCGTTCATGATTGGAAGCAGTCTTCTGGTGCAAGGGATTTATACAGAGGTTAATCAATAGCCTGATATATTGTTCATTTGTTTAGCTATGTGCCCTTCTCACTGTTTTGTGTTATTCAACCTTGATACTGTTGCGTCACACTGTTTTTCTTATTCCTTTGTACCAGCATGCAAAACATGCTTCAGTGTATTTGCCTGGGAGGGAATCATGGTATGATGTAAAAACTGGAGCGGCATACAAGGGAGGTAGGACCCATAAGTTAGTTGTTAATGAAGATAGTGTTCCTGCCTTCCAAAGGGCTGGAACCATCATACCAAGGAAAGACCGGTTTCGTCGAAGTTCCACACAGATGGTGAACGATCCATACACTCTGGTATGCCTCTGACTTTAAAGTTTAGGAATATTCCATAATATTAGATAAGTCCTTGTGAACATGCATAGAAGTTAGAGCATGGACTTCCACATCTTTCATATGGCTGTTTCAAATTGTCTTTATTATTACATCTTAGATTTGAGAGTACCCCAATGCATGCTTGTCTGTTTCCAAACCTGCCTCAAATTTGCCAGTCTCTCTTAGCTAAACATTGAAGAAAATCTTCCTTGTTAGTGTATCAGCAAAGCACTAATCATGATTGAGACATAGTTTCTACCCATCTTAAATACTTCTCACCATAATTAAATGGAACAACATATATAAACTTGGGCAAACTTCTCTACTCGAGCACTGTATACTTACACCCCCATAGCCATTTAATTAACTGTGAAGTCAAATGCTGTTGTAGTTTATCTTTGTAGTATGAAAAGCAGTATCTCAGGTTGGATGGTTGTAATTTTCTGTGAACCTGTGGCTGTTGTAGGTGATAGCACTTAATAGTTCACAAGCAGCTGAAGGTGAACTCTACGTTGATGATGGCAGAAGCTTTGAATTTCAGAAAGGGGCCTATATCCATCGTCGCTTCGTATTCTCAGATGGGAAGCTTACATCTCTTAACCTGGCACCCACTGCCCCTGCCCAAAACCAATTTTCTTCTCAATGTATTATTGAGAGGATTATTGTGCAAGGACTCTCTACTGGGCAAAAAAGTGCTCTAGTCGAACCAGCAAATAACAAGGCTGAAATTGAACTGGGATCACTTCTCCTTTATTCAAGGCAAAGCCCGACTGTGCTAACAATCCGCAAGCCAAATGTCCGGATAGTGGATGATTGGGTGATAAAACTTTTTTGAGAACTTACAACTTTTTTCTTACGTTTCTCATGAAGTGAGCTGATAAACACTTCTTGTAGTAGGGCTGTTTTTATTTACTTCTTTTTTGGGTTAAAGATGAGAGGGATATTTCATAGATTAGTAACATTGGAGGAAAACACGAATTTACTTTACATGTGCACACATGCATATACGTCATCCACTGCTTCCATAAGATATACATTTTCTTTCGATATGAAAATCATCTAAAATTTTGAAGATGAATTTTTCCTTACGTGGATAACCATATAATGAGGAAGATCTAACAGCATGTTTCTCGTCTATCCTCCAAAACCTATTTTAACTTTTTATCTAATCCTCATTTCTCTTCAAGTGCATATGTATAAACAATATAAATATAGATTAATCGATTAAACATACAGATAGTATATATAAATAATCGACTTTCATGTAGGCAGGTAGGTTTAAGAACATATAACTTAGGCTTTGATACCACATGTAATACTTTAACAGTCATATGCACATAAACACTAACCTTGCTCTGATATCTTACTTAACCCGAAGACACAAATATGCAATAGAACAAGAAAACAATTGCAACAGCAGCAGAAAAACCAAGAACACAAAAATAGAGCTCTTCTCTTCAATCCGATCCTTTTAACTCTTATTCTAAATGGGGTTTGAATGCTTTATGAGTATGTTGATCGTTTGGAGAGGGACCTCTATTATTTATAGTGCAACTTCTCAAGTGTCGTTCCCATCAAGGAACACTAGAGAAGCCTTATTGCATACTAATAGGTAATCCTAAGTCCACCAAAAATTAGGAATCCTTAAGTCTTGGTATAACTGCCGAAACTTGATGGCATACAAGGACCAAAACACCAATTGACATGAGTTTCTAATCAAACACTTAAAGCCTTTAATCCTAATGTGATTAGAAGACCAATACTTTATGGTTTAAGACAGCAATAAGTCTTACAACAAGTACTCAAGTAGTTTAGGAATAACACCCACTTTCGTAAAAGAATCGTATCAAATCAACTTTTCTTTTGAAAAGAAATGTTTCCACTTTGTAAATAATGAAATTCGTTCTCAATTGCAGCATGTCGAGCCTTCAATTGTATATGCAGAGAAAGATAGGCAATTTTGTAAGCATGAAAAAGAGAAAACATCTCTTGTGCTCCCAAGCCTTCAATAATATTTCAAAGTTCCCTTCAA